>NC_051319.1:59154411-59461893 GCF_015220235.1 Choloepus didactylus | reverse complement strand
AATCATTGGGATGGTGCCCAGGCTCTAGGCTCCACCCTGGTCAAACATTGGGGTGGTGGACAGACTCTCTGAATTCCCCAGGCATCTGAGAAAACTTGGGTTTTTCTTAGATGGGGTTAAAATTGGGGTTTTAACTGAGTTAGCTCATTTTTCCCTCTGGAACCCAGAGTCTTGTCCTGTTCCAGAACTTTACAAATTTCACTCTGATTATCTCTTCTGCTCACATTTCTTCAGTGTGATAGTAATCAATATTACCATTTCCTTTACATTAACATTTTTAATCCATCTGAAATAGAATTTTTATGGGGAAAACAAGAAAATGAAAACAATTAGTCTGCCCCCCATATGAATAATAAACTTTTCCAGCATGATTTACTGAATAGTACATCCTTTCCACACTGACCTGGAATAGCCATTCTATCATAAAGCAACTTTGCATATATGTCTTGATCTGTTTCTGGGCTCTCCATTTTGTTTCTTTGATTCTATTTGTCTATCCTTGAACCAGTACTACACTCTTAATTAACATACCTTTATAATGCATATTGACATCAGGTAGACTGTCCCACCACTTCTTCCTCCTTTTTCAAGAATGTCTCATTTATTTTTGATATTTTAATATAAATTTTAGAATCAACTTATAATGTTTTGCAAAAATAATGGAATTTCTAATTGGAATTAGTTAAATCATAGATAGATTTGAGAAGAATTGGCTACTTTAACTTTATTTCTTCCTATCTATGAACATATTATATTCTTCTATTGATTTAGATCTCCTTTAATTTGTTTAATAAAGTTTTACTATTTTATACATAAGATATTCACATCTTATATTACATTAATTTCTAAGTATCTTATATTTTTGTTGTTGTAAATGATATCTTTTAAAAAAATATGTTAGTTAAGGTTTTTTGTTGGTATGAAGTACCTAATAATTCATGTGAATCTTTTGGTTTTTCAACATAGAAAATGAAATTATCTGTAAACAATAAAGATTGTTTATTCTTTTTCAGTCCTTCCTTGTAACTTCTATTTATTTTTCCTACCATAAAGTGCTTACTAGGACTGTCAGTGCAATTTTAAATAGTGATGGTGATAATGGGCATTCTTGTTTTATTCCCTATTTTAATGGCATCGTTTTCAGTTTCACTGTTATATTTGCTATAAGACTTTTGTAGGCTCTTTTTTTTTTTTTAATCTTCATTTTATTGAGATATATTCACATACCATGCAGTCATACAAAACAAATCGTACTTTCGATTGTTTACAGTACCATTACATAGTTGTACATTCATCACCTAAATCAATCCCTGACACCTTCATTAGCACACACACAAAAATAACAAGAATAATAATTAGAGTGAAAAAGAGCAATTGAAGTAAAAAAGAACACTGGGTACCTTTGTCTGTTTGTTTCCTTCCCCTATTTTTCTACTCATCCATCCATAAACTAGACAAAGTGGAGTGTGGTCCTTATGGCTTTCCCAATCCCATTGTCACCCCTCATAAGCTACATTTTTATACAACTGTCTTCGAGATTCATGGGTTCTGGGTTGTAGTTTGATAGTTTCAGGTATCCACCACCAGCTACCCCAATTCTTTAGAACCTAAAAAGGGTTGTCTAAAGTGTGCGTAAGAGTGCCCACCAGAGTGACCTCTCGGCTCCTTTTGGAATCTCTCTGCCACTGAAGCTTATTTCATTTCCTTTCACATCCCCCTTTTGGTCAAGAAGATGTTCTCCGTCCCATGATGGCAGGTCTACATTCCTCCCCGGGAGTCATATTCCACGTTTGTAGGCTCTTTTAAAAAAAATCATATTTAGGAAGTTTCTCTCAATTTGCTGTGATTAAAAGTTTTTGGTGACAAGGAAATATTGAATTATAATGAAGGGTTTTTCTTTGTCTACTGACATGTTTATTAGACATGGACGTTTGCCAGCCAGGTCCACCCTCAAGGAAGGACTTGCTGTTTAGCTAAGGGGAGTGCAGTCAACAGAGGGCCTGTCAGGCAGCTCTTTCACAGCTTCGTGGCCCAGGGTCTCTCTTCGAAGAGCAACCTGCTCTCAGTGACTAAGCAAGGTGACGGATATTGTCCCAGGCCAGTCTGAGGCAGGTGAGCTCTGCTGGGGCCATTTTCACTCCAGAACACCCTGCTGGTTGACCAAGGCTTTACTGGGCTTAAATTGCAGTTCAACTTCTCCCTCTGCTCACTGCTGCTTTTCCTTCCTTCCTTTCCTAGGTGCTAACTTTTGATAAACATCTGGCACCCCAAACTCCTTCTTAACATCTGCTTTTGGGGAACCCAACTTATGGCAAAATGTTTTTTTTTTGCCTTTATTCTGTTAATGTTATGAGTTATGTTAATTAGATTTTTAAAATATTAAACTGACCTTGCATTTCTGGGATAAACTCAATTTTTTCATGATTCATTATCTTTTGACTACACTGATGGATTTTATTTTTAAATTATTATTATTTTAGGTTTTCAGCATCTATAATTATGAGTGAAATTGGCCTGCCTTCCCTTTTATGTATTGTTCTTGTCTGCTTTGGCATCAAGGTTTTGCTGGACTCATTAAATGAGTTGAGAAAATTTTCCTCTTTTTCTTTATTCTGCTGAGATTTATGTAAGAATGTAAATTTTGAAATGTTACATGTAAATTTATCTATTCAATATTTTTGGAAGATTTTATTCTATTGATTCAATTTATTGAATGGTTATAGGTTAATCAGATTTTCTATATGTTTTTGAGTTAGGTTGGTGTATTATATTTTTTTCTAGAAATTTGCAAATTTTATATAGATTTGTAAATTTGTGGTCATAAGCTTTTTCATAGCATTCTTTTATTATACTTATGATTTCTCCAAGCCTTATATCCTCTTTTCATTTCAATTAATATTGTTTCCAGCTTCTCTCTTTTTTTGCTCTTTTTCTTGGTCAACCTTGTCAGATACTTATCCATTGTATCTTTTCCAAGAACCAACTTTAACTACATTGATTTTATGTCTCCTATTTCGTTAATTTCCAACCTGATATATTTTACTTCCTTTTATTTATGTTTTTGGGTGTATAGTTGCAGTTCTTTTTAATAAAATTTTAATTAGATGCCTAGTTCATTAAATTTCAGTTTTTCTTCTTTTCTAATAATATGTCTTTAAGTTGATATGATCACTTTAAGTACTGTTTAGCTACAGCATACCTCTTTTGATACATAATATTTTGATATATTTTAATTTAAATACTTATGAATTTTTAACTTGCATGTTATTTGAAAGTATGTTTTAAAGTTTTCATAACTGTGAAGTTCTTCTATTTATCATTCTGTTATTTATATCTAATATAATGGTATTCTGGGTCAGAGATTGTGTTCTATATGAAAGCTTTGTGGTAAATAGATATCTGGCTTTATTTTTTGTTTTATGCTTTCTATTTGTCTTAACTTTTTGATTTTGTTTGTTTTTTTCTTTTTCTGCTTGTTTCTGGAATGACTCATTGTTTTCTTCTTTCATTTTTTCCTCTCCATATTCTAGTTTGAAAATTATATGCTATGTTCTATTCTTTTAGTGGTTCGTTTAATCATGCACACTTAACATCATCTAAATTGAGTATCTTTACTCTCCTCCAGAACAAGACAAGAACCCAAAGATACTTTACTTTTGGTCATCTCCTATCTGATATCAAAATCACTTATAGGCATGGTCTGTCTTAAGGCAAAATTCCCTTCTGGCTCTGTGCCTGTGAAATTTAGAACAAGTTATCTGCTTCCAATACACAAAGGAGCAACAGTCATAGGGTAAACATTCCCATTGACTTATACTCCATTGTTTTGGGACTATATTTTAATTTCGTTTATTTTTTTGTTTGATTTAAACATTATTATTGTTTCATATAGTTTCTTTAGATTTGCCCACATATATTCCATATTTTTTTGCACTCTTGCATTTTGGATTTCAGAACTTCCTCTTTGTATTGTTTTTTGTTTCTGTCTCACATATATCATTTAGAACTTTTTTAGAGAGGATCTGTGTTGGCAAGTTCAGTTTTCTTAAAATATCTGCATTTCACCTTTGATTTTCTTTTTTAAAGGAGTTTCACTGGGTACATGATTTTAGTTTTTAGTTTTATTCTCTTAGAATTTTGAAGTTATTATTCCACTGTTTTCTGGGTTCCATTCTGCATTAAGAGTTTGCCATTAGTTTAATAGTAGGTCCTTTGTAAATCTGTATATTATTTGGTTTTAATATGTTCTGGCTTGTTTTAATATCTTCTTTCTTTTTATTGTCCTCGAGTTTCCCTATGATGTGTCTACATGTGGATATTAAAAATGTATTGTGATGATTAAGTCCATTTGTCAACTGGGATAGGTTACGTTGTCCAGTTGTTTGGTCAAGCAAGCACTGGCCTGATTTTTACTGTGAAGATAATTCATGGACTTAAATCAGCAATAAGTCAACTGTGTCTATGGCTGATTACCTCTACAATCAACTAAGGAGATCTCCTTCAGCAATGAGAGAAGTCTCATCAAATTAGGTGAAGGCCTTACAAGTAGAACTGATAATTTCATCAATCAGAAGGAAGAATTTCCATCTTTACTTCAACTAGCCAGCTTTTCCTGGGGAATCCATCAAAAACCTTCTTTGGCATTCCCAGCTTGTTGCCTGCCCTAAAGAATTGGGACTTGCCAATCCCCACAGTTACATGAGCCACTCCCTATAATGAAACTCATAATATTAAAATATTATATATATCCTGTTGGTTTTATTTAACTGGAGAATCCTGACTAATACAGTATCCTTCTGGGCATTCTTTGGGTTTTCTGAACCTGAGATTACTTCAATTCTGGAAGCCTTTCAGCCATTCTCTTTGTCTGCCTCCTTCTTTCTCTAAATACCGGCTGGACATCTAATTATAGTACGTCAAACTTTTTCATTCTATCCTCCATATTTTTAACCTTTTGTTAATATTTTCTATCCCTTTGTCTATTTGTGCTGAATTTTGGATAATTTCTTTAAATATATCTTTTAGTTTCCAAATTATCTCTTCTACCACATCTAATATGCTTTTGATCTCATGCATAGATTTAAAAATTTCAATTATATTTTTCATTTATTACAGTACTATTTTTTCAAATTTTCTTTATTATATCTATAATCATTTTCTTTTGCTCATCTATTACTGCCCTCTTTTACATCTGTAAATATATTAACTATACTTATTTTATAGTCTGAGGTAGATAACTTCAATGTGCAAATTCTTTATGGGTCTGATTCTCTTGTTTCTTCTGGTTATTGTTACTTTGAATGTTTTAAGATATTATGCTATGGAGTGTGAACTCATGTTCCTCAGAAAGTTATTTGATTGAATTTTTGTACTCTGAAAAGAAGATGCATTCCTCCAAATAGGATTTGTGTTTGCTTTAGATGGATGGTGATCCTACTGACCGAGGAAACTGAATTACTGGGCTGATGTTTTTAGGTTCACAAGGTAGTAATAACTCAGGCTAGAAGCATGTGTGGTGGCTGTTTGTGGTTATGAACTATCAGGGGAGAATCATGCCCAGGTTGATAAATGTTAAGTTTCTTTTCTGTCCTCTTCTGAAAGGAAAATTTATTTCTATTTCACTTTTACATGACTGTGTAGGACTCTGGAATCCAACTTTATGCAGGCATTCCCTATTAAACTGTAGGCAACTCTAGACTTGTCTCCTTTCCCCTGGATCTTGAGTGGTTGTCAAAGCTGAGGTTTAAGATCACTGAGTTAATCACATCCTCAAGATAAAAACCTCCCTCAGAGCTCTGCTAACCATTCTGCATTCCTGCTTTCACTCCTTTTTCCCCCTCTGAAGACTCTTTATTTCCTTACCAGCTCAGTGAATTTTAAATGATGCCTTTTATATATTAATCTTGGTGTCTGTTTCACCATACTGTTAGAAATTAAGTCCTGTTTCTCCCATTTTTAAAGATGAGGAAAATTAAGTTTACAGAGGCCAAATATTTATCTTGGCCAGGGTGCTTGAAGATGTCAGGGTAGGAGTTTGCTGACCCCATACCCATTGCTCTTATTTCCTGCCCTCTGAAGACTTCAACTATCAGTTAAAAGGAGTACAAAAAATCAGTGTACAATTAGAGAAAAATAAAGCAACTCTTACTCTGTGGAAAGGTGCTTACATATTGTTCCTCAGTCTTTTTATTAGGAATATAGAATATGCACTAATAGCTGTTTTAAAAGCCATTTTATTGAGATATATTCACATACCATACAATCCATCCAAAGTGCATAATCATTGGCTTTTAATATATTCACAGAGTTGTGCATTCATCCAACAATTGTAGAACATTTTCATTACTCTATAAAGAAAACCCCATACCCCTTAGCAGTCACCTCTCAATCCTTCTATTCTTTTGTAGACCTACAAAACCACAAATCTATTTCTTGGAAAAAAGACCCTTTTATTCCATCACTATAAATTTATTTATATTTATATTTTATATAAATTAAGTCAAACAATACGTAGTACTTTGTGTCTGGTTTATTTCACTTAGCATAATGTTTGTTTTTTTTGCAATTGATGAAAGAAAATTCATGTATTACTATTCACAACAGTCCATAGTTTGCTTTAGGTGTATTTTTACCCATATACCTTGTAATAGTATCATACATTTGTTCTAACTTATGGAAAAAAATTTCTTAAATTTGTACTGTTCACCACACCCATTGTCACAAGAAGGTTCATTATGTTATACAGTCCCATGTTTCATCCTCTGACTTTCCTTCTATTGACATACACAACCCTAAATTTTCCCTTTCAATCACAATTATACCCACATATCATTGCTGTTAATTACACTCACTATAATGTGCTACAATTACCTCTATCCATTTCCAAACATTTACAATCAACCTTTTTACACATTCTGCACAAATTAAGCATCAGCTCCCCATTCTCTGCCCTCAATAGAATATGCACTAATAACTTTTGATGCAGAGACCCACAGAGCAGGAATTCATGTTAAAGATAATGCATGAAATTTTTCCAAGTCAATTTTTGGAAGTTTGATAGTGGCTTTTAATTTTCAAATAATTTAGATAAAACTCTTAAATATAATGTATGAAGATCATTATGTAATTTTGGTATTCCCCCTTGGAAAGCAAGAAGCAAATTATGTAGGTATATTTTCTAAATAACAAATAATTTGGAGTTTTAAAAAGACAAAGTCTTGTGACTTTAAGGGGCATTTCATACAGAAGAATGTACTAGATGACCCCTTTAGTAAATTTCTGGGTTTAAGGCCAACTGTCCTCTCCTTAGATAATTCTTTGAACACTGATAGAGCACATGAGGTGAGGAAAAAGGGACAGCCAATTCCATGTCCCTGATGGCTGGGTGCCAGTTGGTATAGTTGCTACTGCTTGTATAACCCTATAATCCATAAGGCAATTATAGCATCATTTGAGTTGGAAACAGGTGACGCTCAAATCATGTCAGGCTGAGAAGAGATGAGCAAATGGCATGTGTTCCAAGTAGCCCTGGCACAGTTACTGTGGTGTTCGGACAAGCATGTCTCCTAATGTGAACTTACTGTGTTCAGGCTGAGAAGAGATGAGCAAATGGCATGTGTTCCAAGTAGCCCTGGCACAGTTACTGTGGTGTTTGGACAAGCATGTCTCCTAATGTGATCTTACTGTGTTCAGGCTAAAAACTTGGGTTTTAGATCAACAATGTGCAAATTTGGTTTATCATCTGAGTTCAGAAAAGAGATGACAGAATTTAAGCAGGAGAGCTTCTGTGTTTGCCAAGAGCATAAACAGAAACCTTGTGGTGTTTAGATTTCTCATAGAACAAAAACTTTCACTAGAAATCTGAAATTATTTATCTTGGAGAATAAAGAATGGCTAACATTCCAAGAATGTTCTTGAAACAGAACCCTTCATGTATATGTATCTTTGTGTGTTCTGTATTTAAAAGTAAGCTTTGCCCCCTATTTGGTGATTTTAGCCTGTCCCTGACTTTGTGATTTTGAAGTAATTGCCCTCAAAGTGAATGAATCACAGAGAAATACTCAGTGCTGATCCCATCAAACCCATTCTGTAATCATCAGGTCTGCAAAAATTAGGGGCAAAATCCTACAGCCTGATTTGTCCTTGTCAGAAGAGTAACAATACTTAGGACTAAAACCCCAAGTTATACATGACTCTATAAAGAGCAATTTGTCAAGCATTTCATTGGCACAAATTGAAATGAAATGAGGTCTTGGACTCTTGAGGTCACTTTGCAACAGGAAGAATTCATTATCTCACTATACACAGAGGAAAGGCCTCACAATTGTATTTGCTTGTAAAGGATGAGTGCCCACACATAAAGCTAGAGAGGCAGAGGTCACTTACAAGAAATAAACTATATGAAAGCAGAAAATCAAGTGTCCGCTGACTAATAGCCTCCCACTTCTTCCTCTAGTCAGGGCTGCTTTGGGGCATTGTGCTCAATGCACTAAGGAAAATGCTTGGGGAGCTCTTTTTTTTTTTTTAAATTTTAAACTTTGTACTTTGAGATACTTTCAAACTTACAGGACAGTTACCAAAATAACATAACGCCCATAGAAAGAACTCCTGCCCAGCTCATTTTGTCACCTTTGCCATGTTATTCTCAATCCGCTTTCTGAACACTTGAGTGTAGGGTGTATACATCATGTTCCTTGAACATTTAATTACTTCCATGTGCATTTCCTAAGAAAAAGGATATTCACTTGTGTAACCACCTTAAGTGAAATTATAAAATTCAAGAAATTTAACATAAAAGCTTTCAGTCTATATTCCAATTTCTTCATATGTTCCCAAATGTCCTTTTAGCCTTCTCTCCTCCCTTGTTAGATCCCATGTCATTGTCTCTTTAAGTTTCTCTCTCTCTCTTTTTTTTTAATCTGGGAATACATATACAAGATAGTTCCCATCTCAGCCCTCCCCAGCATACCATTCAATGAGATTAATCACATTCACAATGTTGCAGCACCCCCACCACCTTCCATTGCTAAAACTTTCCTATCTCCCCAGATAGAAACCCTCCACCCGTAAGGAATTAACTCCCCACTTTCCCTGCCCTGACAACCTGTACTCTTAATTTCTGTCTTTGTGAGTTTGCATACCTTCTGATATTTACCCTGTAGTTATCATGAGGCTTAAATTAAATATCCCAAATCTAACAATCTCATCGGCTTTGATACCAACTTAACTTCAATGGAATAAACAGACTGTTTCTATATGCCTCTGTCCCCCCAGCTTTATGTACTTCTTGAGTATATAACCACTGATTTCTCATATTTTATGCATTTGATTTTAGCCTATAGGAAGTAAAAAGTTGATTTGCACACCAAAAAGTCAATAGTTCTGCATTTATATTTACTCACTTAGTTACCTTAACCAGAGAACTTTATTTTTTCATGCGGCTTTGATCTATTGTCTAGTGTCCATTCCTTTCAACCTGCAGAACTCTCTTTAGCATCTCTTGTAGGGATGACCTAGCTTTTGTTTACCTGGGAATGTCTTACTCTCTCCCTCAATTCTGAAAGACAGTTTTGCCTGATATGCAATTCTTGGTTGACAGTTTTTTGCTTTCAGCACTTTAAATATGCCATCTTGCCTTCATGGTTTCCAGTGAACAACTGGCACTTGCTCCTCCTGAGGCTCCCTTGGATATGACATTGTGCTTCACTCTTGGGGCTTCCAGGATTCTCTCTTTGGCATTCAACAGTTTGACTATAATATGTCCTGGTCTGAGTCTATTTGGGTTTATCCTGTTTGGAGTTTGAGTGTCTTGTATGTGTATATTCATGCCTTCTGTTAAATTTAGGAAGTTTTCAGCCATTGTTTCTTTGAATATTCTCTCTGCCCCTTTCTCTCTTTCTTCTCCTTCTGGGGCTTCCACAATGCATATATTGGTATGCTTGATGGTGTCCCACAGGTTCCTCAGGCTCTGTTCACTTTTCCTCATTCTTTTCTTCTTTCTCCTGCTCAGACTGGATGACTTCAGTTGTCTTGTCTTCAAGTTTGCTGACTCATTTTCTGCCAGTTCCAATCTGCTATTGAAACTAAGGAATTTTACATTTCTGTTACTGTGGTCTTCAGTTCTGTTTGGTTCCTTTTCATAATTTCCATATCTCTAGTAATATTCTCTTTGTGTTCATCTATTGTTTTCCCAATTCCCTTTAGGTCTTTGCCCATGTTTTCCTTTAGCTCCTTGAATATATTTAGGACCATTTTTAACAAAGTCTTTGATATGTCTCATATCTGGTAAGTGCTGCCTTTTATTTGTGTTTTTAGAAATTAGCACAGTCCCTGGCCTGTAAGACATTTATTTCTAGAAAGTGTGCTTTTTTTAACGAGGCTCACTGCCTTGAGTCAGGAACTCAGTTAGGTATTTCCAACCATGTCTCTGCTGGGTAAGCCTAAAGCTGCTAAAACACACAATTAGCAGCAGTTACTCAAAAAAAAAAAGGCAGGAAAATAACATTTTATTATGTAATTATTTCCAAAGTAGACAAATGGATCAAATATTCCAATTAATTGCACTGACTGCAGAAAATACTTATAAGTACTTCATAGAAATTTATTATATTTCCTAAATTAACAGTATTTGGGATAGATATGTCTAAATACTTTAATTCATAAGCATAAAAGATTAGCAATCACCAGAGGCAAGCTTACAATTGAATCTTCACTCTGGGATATTAAAATGCCTTTTATTAAACATGATTTTTCTGTCACTAAGCCATTGTTAAAATTTAGCTGGCAAATCCTAGGTGTGAGGGGCCAACCCCCTCACCCCCATGACACCTCTCCTTTGCCTGTGGAAGGACTCCCGGGTAACTCACAAATTCTCATATCCTAAACGGCCTGAGAAGACAGGTCAGTTCCCATTCAAACAGCTTAGGGTTCTCTAGCCTTGGTTTGAGATAGTGGGTTTCAAAGCAAGATCCCACATGAGGAAAATCTTTGACAGAAGGACTTTATGAAAAGAATGAATGAAGTGAAGTGAGTTTTGAACAAAAACTCATCCACCACCATTCCACAGGTGCACTATTCTGAGCATCTCCTTGGTCTCCAGGGCCCACTATGTGGAGGCTGTGGAGGTGGGGAGAGGCCTGGGAGGGGATGGTAGGGGTCTGCATGTGGTCATCCCAGAGAGCCTGCACTGGGTTAGCTGCCCTTCTGGGATGGGCCTAGCTTCTCTTGGAGAGAGATTTGACTTTATATCCAACGGGGTCATCCAATTAGATCAGAGTAAGGTAGAAAACCTTACAGAATCAGCTATCAGAGTTTAATGTTTTTGGAAATGCAGCAACATAAATGTTTCTACTTTCCCACCTACTTCTTGCTTGGGAAATAAAAAGTAACTGAAATGTGGCCTATGCCAGGATACAGAGGGAAGGAGATTGACTGTCCTCAGCAATGTGTGGAACAGAGCCAGACTTTGGAGCTAAAACGAGGGGAGTCTGGTAACTCAATGCCCAGATTGTGTCCTCAGAACTAGGTGACCTTGTCAGGGGCATGAACCCCATGTCCCTGAGGATCCTCAGGGCAACGTTGCTGCTTGGCTGGATGACCAGGTGTGTGATGCTGCTGTTGTTGAGGGAGAGGCAGAGCCAGCCTTGGCTGGGGGAGAGGGTATTGCAGGGCCCTGCACAAGATGTAATGGATGACATTGGCATGACAGATGAAGATCTTGTGACGGTCCTCCTCCCGCTTGGCATCTGCCCGGTGGATGTAGTTCTGGAATGCAGCCTCAATTCGGGCTCCATCTTCATAATACTGCACAGCTTCTGACTTCCAGTGGGAAATGGGTGGGTCTGGGTCAATGGGGGCACCTTCCTAGAGCAGGTCTGTGCTGACGCTACAGACTCCTGGCAGGTGTTTTCTGGTTATGTCTGCTGTTTCTATTGCTCCTGTGGTGGAAGAATGTACACTTTTATCCAACTTCAGCCCCGAGCTTGCCAGTCTGAGACCAGTTCAGCTTGTTCACGGCCCAGCCGGGTCAGCGTCAGTCCTTCTTCAGGGAGCCATCCACATGGTACTAGGAGGCCTAATGAGGAAGATGTGTCACGTGGCCCTGGCTTTGCAGTGGTCCAGTCTGGACACCAGTTCTCCGGATTCCAGGTTCCTTTTCCACAGGTTGTTGAGAGACAGTGGTTTTTGTCTCTCTCATTTGGGGTCCCAGGCGCCAGGCCCGGGCCGCATGCCCACCGCCCAGCCCAGGGGCTCAGGCGCATTCAGCCCCGTCTCCGCCCCCGCGGGCCTTCCCCACAGCCTTAGCGGAGAAGAGCACGGCCGCCCAGTCCCCGCCACCTTCAGCGCCTCCCTGAACGCTCCGAACCTCTCCCGCGCGGAGCAACGTGCGTGCGCTCACCTTGGAGCACTCATGGTTGTTCATGCAGTCACTTGCACAGGCCCTGCCAGTTTGTCAGGAACACAATGCAATCTTGTATGTCCTCGCTTTTTGGGATGGGTGAAGTTCGTTTCCCATCCTTCTCTGTGCTCCCTAATATTCTGGTGTACGTTTTGTCTTAAAAAAATTCCATTTTGTGGTGTTATATCCCCATTATGTGGAAAAGGCAAAGCCTTGAATAGCGAACATTTAATTGGGTAGCTACTCATGGGGGATTGGTTATAGTCAAAAGAGTGGGGAGAAGGGAAATGCCTGTTAAATACATCAATTCTGAGGATTACATTTTAAATGTTTTTGTAAATAACTTGGAACAGAAAGTTGATTATTACATATTCAGTTGGGCAGAGTTGATGACAGCTGGGAAGATAAGAACAGAAATCAGTGTCATTTTAAATGAATGAGAAAAATAGCACGGCTAAAGAGGATGAATTTAAATAGGGACAAGGTAAGCAGATAGATGCAGAGATCAACTCCCATAATCTCTTCTGACACCTCAGCCTTCCCTGAACTCAGATATCAGAAGGAGAACACTAGAGAGGCTCATTTGTCAACTTGAGAGGACATATTTCACTTCTCTCCATTTCCTCTCAACCAATCAAGTCTCCAAGTCTTTTAAGACATAGGAAAGAAGGCCATGTGAAGACCTTGCATCTTGGCTTGCTTCTACAAGCCAAGGAACACCAAGGATTGACAGCAAACACCTGAGGCTGGAAGAGGCAAGGGCTCCTTCTTATCTATACGTTTCAGATGGAATATGGCCCTTTTGGCTCCTCGCTTTCAGACTTCTAGCCTCCAGAACTGTAAGACAATACATTTCTGTTGTTTTAAGCCACCCAGTTTGTGATACTTTGTTACAATAGCTCTAGGAAACTAAGACAGTTCTTCTCCCTGTACATTGTTCTCCTTTCTCATCTTTTTATGGCTACCACCCTTATTTGTTGTCTCTCATTACTTTTACTCATGTTGTAGTCCCCAGAACTCTACTTACAGTGACTCTTACCTGCAATTCTTTTTACACCGTAGGCCAGTTTAATCTTCCAAATAGCACAGCTTTGCATTTGTTACTTGCAACTAAGTTGGGAGCTTGACAGGTAAGCACTCTGATAGAAGCTGTGAGGGACGTGTGGGTAAGATAATAGGAGAGGCACCTAATTTGGCTGGTTAGGTTGCCAAAGGCTTCTTGTAGGATTGGACATTTGAACTGAGAGTGAAAAGATGGGTAGGTGTTTTAACAGGTGAACAAGAAGGAGAATGACGGTAAGCAAAGGCATGAAGACACAAAAGAACGTTTGAATTTCTCTATCTTTCAGGCTCCTGTCTATTCTTCTCTCTATGGCATGAGTTGTCATTAGAGACCTGAATTTGCTAATTGCTGAAATAAACAATTTCAAAATCTCAGTTCATTTTTTGCTCTGACATGGACCAATGTGTGTAGGTGAGGGGGAGGCTTGCTTCATACATTCATTCCAGACCTTCCCGTTTGTTTTTCTGCCATCTTCTTGGATGAGATGAAAAATGTGAAAATACCAGTCATTTAAAGAGCTGAGGGAAAAAACATTCAAGACTAATAAAACAGCATTACTGAATGTATTTGTGGAATGAAAAACAAGCCGAAGTGACTGGAACACAGTGTTGGGGTGGGCATGGATAGGGAAAGTCTGTGTGAGAAAGGTTGAAGGGGGAAGCAGTAGCCATATCATGTAGATTTTTGTGCAGTCTGGCATGGTGTTTGGATGTTATTCAAAGTGCCTTTGAGTGGTTTTAGAAGGGAATGGCATGATCCTATGTACATTTCAAAAAGATGATTTTGACATTAATGTGGAAAATGGACTAAAGGGAGGAGTAGTTGAAGCTGGAAGAGCAGTTTGGAGGCTATTGCAGTAGTCCTGGCGAGAATTAATTTTGCTTGAATTAGGCATGGAGTAGTGGAAACGGAGAGACAGAGACAGATATAAGAGCTATTTTGGAAACAAGGTGGGATTTGCTGATGGACTAGAGGTTCATGTTGGGGTGGAGAATAGAGAGGACTCAAGGATGATTTCTGGGGATTAGGGAGAGAAAGAGTAGAGTCCAATGTCATGGAAACCGAGAACAAGAAATACTTCAAGAATGAGGAATTATCAGTTTTGCTGAGTATTACTGAGAGATCAAGCAAGATAAGAACAAAAAAATGAACATTTGACTTAGCAACTGAAGATCCTTGTTCACTGTGACAGAGAATGTTTCAGTGGCATGGTATAGGTGGAAGCCACTGTTAAGTGGGTTGAGAAACAAATGGGATGTGAATAAGTGGAGCTGGTGGGTATAAATCTACATTTGGTCATGAAGTAAGAAGTGGTATAGGCAATAACTTAGGGCAGATTTGAGGTTGAGTGGTTTTCTTTTCTCTTTTTTTAGATGGGAAATATTAGAACATATTTGTTGAAGGGAAAGCAACAGAAAAAATGGAGAAATTGATAATATCAGAAGGACACGGGATAATCTGCTGTGTGAAACAGAGCCAGACTCTGGAGAAGGGTCAAATTCTCTGAGAAAGGGAGAAGGATGGGACTGGTTTTTGGTAAGGGAAGGGTCGCTGTGGTACTAGGAGGGACAATTCCAATGATGTGGCAAGAGGAAAGAAGGAAGAGATGGGTATATATGCAGGTACATCTGTAGATTTGTTGGTTAGAAGATGAGGAATTGCCCCCTAATGGCTCATATATTCTCAATTAAACTCAGGGCAAGTTAATGAACTTAGAGTTGGGGTAGAATGTGAACATGGAAGGAGCTTGAGGAAAGAGGACAGAGTATGATCAGATTTTATTTTAGGAAGATCCACTAAAATGAACAATATATTATAGGGAGAGCTGGTAAGACTACTGGCAGGGATACTGTGGCAGAGACTGTTTGGGGTTCATTAAAATCCTTTCTTTCATCCTTTGTAATAAAGTTCAGCCTGGGTTCATGAATAGGATTTCCCAGTTAGAGACTACATTTCACAGCTTCCCTTATTGCTATATAGCTATGTGACTAAGTACCGGCCAGTAATGTGTAAGGAGAAACAGTATATGCAACTTTTGGGTTATCTCCAACTTAAAAGACTCGTGCTTGCTTTGGAAGTTTTATATTTTCTTTTTCTGTGGGCTGCAGCACAAGTATGTTGACAACGACTAGAGAGAAGTACACTGGATTTTTGAATGACCACATGGAGCAGAGATGCCCTGTACCATTCAGTCTGGGACTGTTATGTGTGAGAGAAATGAACCTCTATCTTCTTTAATCCTCTGTATTTAGAGATCTTTTTGTTAGAGCATATAGTTTTTACTAAACTATATACAAAGACAATAAAGAGGCTGTTGTAATAATCCAGGAGGGAGATAGGATTGGAGATGAGGAGACAGATTTGAGATGTGTAGTAGAGATAATACTTGACAGGACCAGGAGCTGGCTTAGATGGTATAAGGGTGCAGGTGGGAGGCAGGGGTGGTGTAGATGTGTAGAAGAGGAAAGAATTAAGAATAGTTCCCAGGTTGCTGCTGGTGTAGTTTTTCTTAGGTGGTGGAAGACTTTTCTTAGGTGGTGGGATGATAGTGACCTTCACTAAGACACAGGATACATGAGGAGAAGAAGTGTGCTGGGCATAGGCAAGATCAGTAAAGCAGTGCTGGCCTTGTTGAGCTTCAGATGCTAGTGTGGCATCTACAACATGCACTTGAATGCAGAGATTTGTGATGGATAAAACCTAAGAATGGGTGAAGATACTTAGGAAGTATATATACAAAGAGGGAGAACAATCAGTTCTCCTTTCACCCCCATTATCCCCAATAGGTAAATCATCTGAGTGGAACAGTTTCCCTTCCTGCTAACACTGCTACTGCTTTCTAGTGCAAGCTACAACAGCCAACAAGAAAGGGGAAAAAATATAAAAGGAGAATTCAGATAAAATAGTACCAGACGTCAAGGTGCTACCTACTTCTAGCTGCTTGGAGACTATATTTAACAATGCTTTATCCAGTTAGATCTCCCTCCAAAAGCATGTAAGACGTGACTTTTCTCATTTGTCATTAGTGAGGGAATAACAGTTTGTTTTGAAAACCAGGGGAGGAAGAGACTTAGCTGCATTTCTCCATACCTGATAATTTTCCCATTTTCTCTGGGCTTCAGTTCAATTGATAGGCCAAGTGATTTCATTAAGGCCTTTTTTCTTGTCCCATTCAAAACTAATAGCCATGTAATACTGTGTAAGACATTAAAAAGTAGAATAGATTCTCTCCAGTCTAGAATGATTTATATATGATTCTGCATTGGAGGGGACTAGACTTGGTGGACAACCAGCTCTGTCATTCAATCAATGATGTGAGATGCTAGTAAAGAGTAATACACCTTTTGGCTTCCCCCAGCCCCCTCTTTACAACGGATTGGTGGAATTTCTTAATTCCTAGTATTTCTTGGGCCAATTCTCAGCCCTTTCATTTTTCTCATGATTAAATGAGACTTAGATGTGGAGGGGATGGCAGATAATGTGGGGATCCAGGGCCGGGGCTCCGGGTGGGGAATAAAGCCTACAGCATGTAACAGCCTGTGGTGTGACTGGGACAGAAGTTGAAGGTCATCAGACCTCCTCAGGGAAGAAAGTATGTACAGATGGTAATGTAAACAAAGCCTTGAAACTCCCCTCCCCTGATCACTATTGATAGCAAACCTCCAGACCTTTGTGACATGCGACTCTGCTGAAACTCTGTTCTCATACCCTATGGACTATCTTTGTCCTAAACTCTTATAAGCTGCCCTTTGCACTCCCCACCCTTGTGGAGCACTGACTTCCATTTCTGTCAGACAGCTGCCATTGGGGACCCTGTCCTGTTTATAAGTCCTAATAAACCCATATCTGATTCTGTGCCTGGTGTGTTCTTTGGTCTTAGGGCTGCACCTACTCAAGTCCTTCAAGAGCTGGGTTGAAACAAGAAGTGACAATGGTGATCATTTTCCTCATAGCATTTTTGATTATGGAATATTATATTTTATATCTATTGTTATTAGAATATAAATCCCATGAGGGCAGGAACCCTGCATCTTTTGTTCACTACTTCATCTGCAGTGTTGAGAATAGTGCCTAGCACACAGTACTTACTAAATAGAGAGTTATTGAATTCATTTTTCATGATGTGATCATGCATTAGCCGTGTGTTCATTTATGGTTTTGAAAATATGGTAACTGTGGCCATGTGACCTTGACAGACACAATTGGCTTTAAACACATTTTAATGATTTATTGACAGTTGCTTTGATGACTTTTCCTAATACCTTAGTTTACTGTTGGTTCTTGGTTCTGCCATTGGCTACTGCTGTCAGATGTGAAATGGTAGCTATGTCTTTTTGGCAAGTTTGATTTAGACCTTGCATTCATTGTTACTTGCCTGTCTACAAAGAGACTTTGATAATTGACCGTTGTATTCAAGACCTGAAAGAAGTCAGAGAGCTGGTGATTAGGAGTGCCTTCTAGCTGTCAGTTTGATTTTGGTGAGATTGTACTTCAATACTTTGCCTAGGAGCACTAGGAGTTTTCCTTTATAGACTCCCTGTAGAAAAACTTAATCAGCAGAAAAAAAAAAGACACCTTCTGATATACTTTTCATCTGGAATTATGTGATCAGCAAGATCTAAAGAAGGTAGATAAGGCATGTTTTCATTTCAATGAAATCAAGATTTTCAAAGCTTTTTAACTGCTAATCTCTGTCCCTTTTTCCTGTTACTTTTTCCTCTTTTCTCCATGGCAATATCTGCATCAAAGCTACATCTCTGACATGCGCAGAACAAGCAGAGGCAAGGTGAGAATGCAATGCATGATGATCAAACATTATTACTTCACAGAGCAGCAGCAGGTCTAGGATAGGGCTTTCTGTAGTGCCCCTTGCTGATTACCAACACACAGGGAAGCCAAGTGGAAGGAGGGGCCAGGTGGGACTATCAGGGTGCTCATTGGCAGCCACAGATTTGGTATATTCTTTCACGAAAGGTGAAACCTTCAAACAGAGGTCGGATGCAGGAAACTGGAGGGATACTATTTACCTCCTCATGGTTTGTGGAAGTGGCTTTACATTGACAACTGAGAGCAGTGGGGGCGGG
Source organism: Choloepus didactylus (assembly GCF_015220235.1). Lineage (NCBI taxonomy): Eukaryota > Metazoa > Chordata > Mammalia > Pilosa > Megalonychidae > Choloepus > Choloepus didactylus. The sequence continues at coordinate 59,443,349 of NC_051319.1, read as the reverse complement.
GTATGGAGGGTGGCAAAATGCTCTGAGGATCAGATGCTCTTTCTTGTTAATTAGGTTAAATTTAGACAGTGTTACATATTTGTAAATGAAATCCTGTTACTGTAGAAGAGGTGGCTATGAATCCCACAGAAGAAACAGAAAAGAAATGAGGTCAAAACAAGGTATTATATTTGGGAACTCTGTTATTTAAGTCAACATCAGGCTGTTTTGGTCTCTTATATTGTGGAAAACTTGCTTGCTTTTTGTTGTGATTTAAATCAAGGGATACCAACTAACTTGGAAAACATTTTAGCCTGTGCATAATAGAAAATGTTCTTTTAGAAAATCGACTCCTCAGATTGGGTGGAGGAACCTCTCACCAAATTTGAAAATGGTCATATTTTTCAGCTTGGAGAGCCAAAGAGTGATCTTGTTTGGTGAACATTTTTATTTCTCTCCGTCTAATCTTCAGTTCTGGGGCTCAAGAAATCTTAAAAATCTTAACTTCTTGGTGCTTCCCTGACTTGACATGCCGCTGAAAAATTGTTTGAAAAAGGAGAGAGAAGTGGAGTCAGGAGAGATCCTGTTAATATGAAATCTACTCTCTGAAGACAGAGGGCTGCATGCCTTTCCCCTGTTTAATTACAATTCTATGTGGTAGTTTGGCAGCAAAATCTTTACTTGAACCACCTACCTAATGAAAAATTTGACCTAGATAAAAAGGGAATGTAAAGATTGTGGTAGGAGTCTCTGGGTGGAGCATCTGGAGTTCAGGCTCTGTGTCTTTCTGCTAGGGGTATTTCCTGATTCTACCTCTCCCCACTATAGGCCCTTGGGCAAGTTACTTAGTCTCCCAGCTGGGTTCTCAGGTAGCAGTCACTAAGATGAGTTCAGCATGCTGGTCGTTCATTCAGTAGTGTCCTTGGTCCAGCATCTGTGGAGGCAGAGGGCAGAAGCTGGTCTGGGCTGAGGGAAATGTTGAGCTGCTAGGCAGGGGACTTCAGATGGCCTTACAGAATTATCCGGAGCCGAGCAGAGATGACCAGGTCTTTATACCCTCTCGCTGATCGTTCTTGAATGTGATCACCTTGGGAAGGAGTGTGACCTTGGACAAGACAGCTGTGCAGCGGAGGCAGTCTTGGGGGCTGGCAGCTGAAGGACCTCTCTCTGCCAGCAGCTCTCTCGGCAGCTGGGGCAACAGGTTCTTCATTGAGGGGGTCTGTGGACAGTATCCGAGTCTATGGTACTTAGCCTCTGTTTCCTAAGAGTATTTTTCTGAGAATTAAATGAGCTGATACATGTAAACTGCTTAAAACTGTGCCCAGCATGCTGTAAATACTTAATTTATATAGCCGTGTACCAGGCAGAGGTTGAATAATTTGTCCAGGTTCTACCATACCAGTTGGGAAGTGGTGAAGCTAGCCTTGGAACTGAAGTCGGACTCACTCCAGTCTGTGATTTTAGTCACTATGTCAGATATCTAACAGACCAGAGTCCTTGTCAATTTGAACAGAATTACTGTGCCTCTTTCTTCACATGGGACTTCAGCCTTGTTTGCTTGATGTATCTCACTTAAGAAAGACCTCCTTAGTCACGACTGGCTTCAGGGACTCTCCTTCCATTTACTGGCAAGTTTTTCCTGCCTCTTTCCTTCCTCTCTCCTTTGCCTCTGAAGGTCTCTCTCCTCCCACCCTTAACCCCCTTCTCTGCTTCCTACTTGTCACTAGTAATGGACTTGGGCAAGATGTAGGGCAGGAGAGCTGAAGTAAATAGCGAGGGGGGAAGGCAGGAGGAGTTGACGGGAAAGCATTGGGCTGCCCCCCTCTTCGACTCTAGGCTCACCTTGCTCTGTCGTTTTCTCTCCCATTTCCAGGCATCCCCATTCCCCCAGAATCCATTTTTTTTCTCCTTTAGTATCCTATATCAGGTCTAGGAATAAAATGCCCAGAATATTCTTTGTGGGATAAGATCTTAGAACTTTCCATTTGAAATTTAGATAGAACATCAGTCTTATTCTAGTTCTTTTTGTATCCAAAGATTCACCTTGTAGAATTTCTATGGGAAAATTTTTCCTAGCTCCTTAAACTGACATATAAAGAAATGGTTAGAACACTACCTATTTTTAAGTTGGGGGGTGAATTATATTTTTTCTTACCTGAGTTACAAGTTGAATAGCCAATTTATTTATTTAATTTTGCTATTTCTTCCTTCGTGCATGCATTGATGAGAAAGCATTTGTAAATCAATTACTGTATACATAGCACTCTAGTGAATATAATGAAGAAGAAAAGAATCAATGTTTTCATGAAGCTTGCAGCAGAATCCAGGACTGTACTATACAATAAAAAGTGGAGTTGAATTTTCAGAGGACTCTGTTTATATAATACTTTGTTCTTCAGGGTATTCAGTAAAAACTTAAAACAGAAAATATTTAATTTTTGATATTAAATGCAACATGTATACATTTATACAGATAAGTGAAAAATAGGAATGTAAACAATTTAGAACACCTAATAAATACTCGACCCAATATGAAATCTGTCAGCTGTCCTCAGTCCTACCAAAGCTGTCTTCATGGCTTTCAGCTTCTAATTCACCCTGGGGTCATGGCAGGTAGAAAATTAAATTTTGATATAAGTTTTTGAGTGTGTTTGTGTGTGTGTGGGGGGGGGGGGTGGTTAATGTTTCTTTTCCATTTCTGTTGTTCCTGGCCTTTTTTCCACTCTCTCACTCACTTCTGCTCAGGGAAGAAGGGTGACTTAATCTTATCGGTGAGTTTGGAAGGAGAAATTGGGCATCGGCAGAGCATGTGTTATCTTACTAGAGGGAAGCCTATCCTAGTCCAACCCTTCTTAGGACTGAGTGTAAGTCTGTTTAATTGTGGAATTCAGAGTTGTGAAGTCCATTGACTCACAAATATAATCACATTCTCTAATATCAGCTTAGTTTGCCAGAGCTGCTATGACAAATATCACACAATGGGTTGTCTTGAGCAATAGGAATTTGTTGGTTCACAATTTGGGAGGATAGAAGTCCAGAATCAAGAAGTTGGCAAGGCCATGCTTTTTCCCAGAGTCAGTACAGTCTGGTGATGGCTTGCTGCAATCCTTGGGGTTCCCTGACTTGCGTCTCTGCCTCTGTCACATGGCAATATCCTGTGGCTTTCTCTAACTTCTGACCTCTCTGATTACCTCTGAATTTCCTCCCTTTATAAGGCCTCCAGTCATATGGATTACTGCCCACCCTTTTTCAGTTTGACCACACCTAAATACACCTAAATAGGATCTTCCAAAGATCCTATTCATGAAAATGAGTTCATACCCTGACTGACCTTAACATATTCAAAGATACTACTTAGAAGTGGGTTCACATTCACAGGAACATAGATTAAGACTTGAACATGTCTTTTGTGGGGTACATGATTCAATCCTTAACATCAGCTTAATCGGTAAAATAGTGATACTTTATTTTGGCTTTCATCTCTCTTAATGTCTTATTCCTCAATTAGTTCAAAACCCAGCCTACTCCATGCAAGATAGATCAGCATACATTCAACAACTTTTCTTTGTGTGTTGGTATGTTTCTTTGAGAGAGAAACTCTTGGGAAGCAGGATTTAGGTAGGAGCTGCCAACTGGGTAAACAGTCTTCAGTTCAGCTGAACAAACATATTTATGGTCCTACTGTGGACTAGGCACAGGAGACAGATATCTATAGGACACGTCCCAAGGAACTCTGGATCCTACTAAAGGAAGTAGCAGTAGGGAGTGTGGGGAGAGTAACCCGGGGGTCAGGATGGAGGGATGATTATGCTTTTTCCTATTTTTATCACTGTTACTAAATGAGCAGCACTGGGGTTAAGCTGAAGGTCAAGCATCACCTTGGTGATCAGACTGTGAAAGACGATTTTATGGTCTTCCTCCCCCACACAGTTTTTTTTTTTAATTCAATTTTATTGAGATATATTCATATACCATACAGTCATCCAAAGTGTATAATCATTTGTTCACAGTACCATCATACAGTTGTGCATTCATCACCACAATCAATTTTTGAACATTTTCATTACTCCAAAAAAAATAAAAATAAGAATAAAAATTAAAGTAAAACATAACACCCCCAAAACATCCCATTCTTCTCATCCCCCCATTATGCTTTTAATTTTTGCCCCCATTGTTTTACTCATCTGTCCATATATTGGATAAAGGGAGTGTGAGTTGCACAGTTTTCACAATCACAGTCATAGTGTGTAAGCTATATAGTTATACGATCATCTTCAAGAATAAAGGCTACTGGGTTGCAGTTCAACAGTTTCAGGTATTTCCTTCTAGCTATTCCAAATGCACTAAAAACTAAAAAAGAGATATCTATATAATGCATAAGAATGCCCTCCAGAATGACCTCTCAACTCCATTTGAAATCTCTCAGCCACTGAAACTTTATTTCATTTCATTTCTCTTTCCCCTTTTGGTCAAGAAGGCTTTCTCAATCCCACAGTTCTGGGTCCAGTTTCATACCTGGGAGTCATGTCTCACATTGCCAGGAAGATTTACACCCCTGGGAGTCATGTCCCATGTAGTGGGGAGAGCAGTCAGTTTACGTGCTGGGGTGGCTTAGAGAGAGAGGCCACTTCTGAGCAACATAAAAGGTTCTCTGAGGGTGACTCTTAGGCACAATTATAAGTAGGCTTAGTCTCTCCTTTGCAGTAACAAGCTTCATAAGGGGAAGCCCCAAGATCGAGGGCTTGACCTTCTAAATTGGTAGTTTCCAATGCTTGTGAGAATGTCAGTAATTCCCCAGGTGGGGAAGTTTAGTATTCCCACATTTTCCCCCAGTCCCTCAGGGGGCTTTGCAAATACTTTTTATTCTCTGCTCAAATTACTCTGGGATGTATCGGGGCTTCACACTAACCTGTACCAACCCACCAGATCTCACTCCCTTTTCAAAGTTCCATGTAATTATGCTATTTGAATAAACTGACCATGCAAGTTAAATTATACAGTGTGCTACAGAAAATACAGATTTTGCACCAAAGAATCATCTCTCTTTTGCCACATCCAGTTTTGTATAATGGAGAGAGCAATGACACTAATTGTATGAAATAGTATTGATGAGAGATAAAGAATATATGCCTGGAGCTTGACGGCCTAGGTTCATCTTCCTGCTTTCTAGCTGTGTAACTTTGGCCAAGTTACTTAAACCCCCTGTGTTTCAGATTCCTCACTCGAGAAACAGTATTGATGATAGTATCTGCATGGAAGCATTATGGGAAGGTTACATGAGTTAATGCAAGCAGAGTGCAGGAACAGTACCTGGCCCAGGGGGGCTCTCAACAGATGTCAGCTCCTGTTGTTATTAGCTATTATCCAGGATGCGCATGTGGCATGGGAATGAAGAGGAGGAGATAAACCAGAAGACAGGAGGGGTAATTCTACCCTGCTCATTGGTAGGCTTTAGGTCTAAGATTTTCTTCATAGACCAGGTGGGGACAAATAAAATTAATAGCAGAAATGGCCTCCACGTTCAGAGAGCAGAATCAATTACTGGTCAGCCTATTCTTTTTTGCCTCAAGTATTTGGTTGCCATCACCTTGGTACAGCAGGGAACTTTGGGGCTTACCCATCACTAGTGGTGATAAATAAGGTCAACGTGTTGTGGGGAGAGGTAGAGTAGTCTGCAGTTTAGCCAAAATCTGACTTGTTTTAGATGAGTGGTGAGACACAAGGCCAAACCTCAATGTTCCTTTTTCATGTGGATGCTGTAAATATTTATTGCAAATGCCCATTTTGACTGGGTTTGAACATTTGGACAAGGTGCTTATCATTAAATTAAAAAAAAGCAATTATTGAATGCCTACTAGACAATGGTTCCATACAGGAACTTGCATAATTATTACATAGCTTTAATCTCATAAAAACCTTCTGAGGTAGATGGTGTTATTTTGGTTTTATGGATGAGGAAATTAAAGTTTACAGAGGTATGTGTTTTTCCAAAGACACAAGATCTAACTTGCTGGAGTCTGAATTCAGGTCTTCAATAAGATTTCTTAAAAGTTACATAGACTTAAAGAGGTCCTACCATGTATGCTACATGTGCACCTTGTCTATTACTTTTATTAACTTGAGGAAATCTTGGAAATAAAGAAAATAAAATAAAAATCATCCATAGTATTTCAGTTTGGAGTGTTTTTGTGCATTTAATGCATACTAATACTGTATGTCCATTTTTTTCCTACAAAAGTGAACTTTTGCTTTCTATGTTATTTTTTAAAAATTCCTTTAAGTGTTATGAGATTTTTAAAGATTATTAAGTCTTCCATCTTTCAGATTATTAAATAATTTTCCCAAACTTGATTTTAAATTGCTGTATTTCATCATGTGAATGAAGAAAGCTCTTATTGTTCAAATTTATGTTCCCCATTTTCCCCTATTTTACTGATGCCCAAAACATCTTTGTACATATTTTTATGCATATCTCTAATTATTCCCTTAGAAAAGATTTTCAGAAGAATAATTACCACATATAATATTGTTACAGTTATCTATTGCTGTGTAACAAAGCACCCCAAACTTAGTGGCATAAAACAACCACCATTGAATTATGCTCACCATTGCTGTGTGTTAGGAATTTAGAAAGGACACAGCAGGGATGGCTCTTCTCTGTTTCATAATGCCTGTGAACTTGTCTGGGATGACTTAAAGATTAGGCTCACAAAGGCTGTCGACTATTGTTCCAATATGTGGCTTCTCCAGCCAGGTGAGCTCAATGGAGATGGACTTCTTACACGGTGGCTCAGGTCTCCAAGACTGAGTGGTCCAGCAGCATGAGGCAAAGATGCACGGCCTTTGATGACTTAGTCTTTGAAGCCACATTGTGCCATACTGTACTGATTAAGCAGGCACAATCTCACCCAAATTCAAAGGGGGAGAGGATATAGAACCCCTCTTTTCAATGGTAAGAGTGTCAAAAAGTTTACAGCCATGTTTTAAAACTCTCATAGAGGATATGCCACTTTCAGGATTTTGACATATTTTATCGGGTTGCTCCCCAGAAATGATGTATAAATCAATACTATTTCCAATAGTGGCTAATAGTATACTCCTACCCACATGGATATTAGAATTTTAAGATGTATTCACCAACTTGGCAGGCAAAAAGTTACTCATTATGTCATTCCAATTTTCAACTATTTGAGTACTAGTGAGATTTTACATGCTTTTTTTTTGTTCACTTGTCAAAATTTGTATGAATTTTCTATTTTTTGCTTATTTGCCTGTTAGAGAAGTCTTTTTTTTCCTCATCAACTGGTAGGTGTTCTTTACATATTAAGGCTAAACCATGGTGTTCTGACTCTAAATTGGGCAATTTCACCACCCCTTTAGCAACTGTAGTTAATAAATATTTTTAGCCCTATGTATAAGGCAATATTCACTTGTAATCCTAACTCTGCTTCTTCCAAGCTATGTGACTTGGGCAATTTAATTAAACTCTCTTCCCCTGCAATTCTGGGGTAATAATACTTTTATTTCATTGGTTATTGTGAAGATTTAGTAGTGTCCATGTAAATGCTTAGAAGAAGGCTCATTATATATTAAGTAAGTGTCCAACAAACAAAGTTAGTGGTTATTCTACATATTATTACTATCACCATAGTGACTGAATATTAAACAACTGGATAATTGTGAGTATTCTAACAGTTATCTCATTTTCTATATTATCCAATTTATAACTGCATAGCTACAGATCTTTTAGTCATGTCAAAACCATTTTGCTTTTGAATTCAAAAGGGTCTTGGTTACTTGGAGAAATGTTTCATCTTTCTTTTTTGCTTATTAATTTAGACTTTGTTTTCAAGTTCCCAAAGGAGCTAAGTCACTAACAATGCCGGGTGGACTTTGGAGCGGGATTGTGGGGGCATCTTAGTTAACGGATGAGTAATAATCACCACCCTTGATTGTCATGCCAATATAATTAGAAACAGTGGGGAAAGGACTCATTTCTTTGTGAAACTCCTTAGACAAAAGTAAATTTGATGGCATTTCCTCTGCCTCTTTCATTTGTCTTTCCATTCATTCAGACTGATTGAGCACAGAAAAGCCTTGTAGAGGGCATCCTAGAGCAGCACTGATGAAAGAAAAATGAAACCCTCTTTAGAAGGATGAGAAATCCCCAAAGGGCTTGCATTGCTTTGATGCAGGAGAGGCTGTTGAAAAAAAGACCAAGGGCCTGGTTCTGAAGTGGGTACAGGCAGTGTTTAGCATGCAGATTCTAATTACCTCCAAGTTTGCACTTCCTCAGCCCTTGCACAACCTTATTGTGCTCATTCCTTTCGGAGCCTCATGGGGGTGTTAGAGCGCCATGTATTAATGTGTGTGTGGGGGGGGTAAGGGGGTGGGGGTAGTGGGTGGAGGCCTGGCCAGCCACATCCCCACCACCCCCAGGGCCCAGGGAACATTTGTTGTTTGCAGAAGATGGCTTCTCTGGCTTCAGCCCATCTGTCGCTCTGTGATAACCACCATCACTAATATTCTGGTGATGAATCGCTTCCAGCTCCTGCCTCACTGCTTCTGACCATCCTGTGAAATATGAGTTGGGGGAGTTTTCTGTAACAAATGCCTGCTTGACTGGGCCCCTATTCAGGCATCAGGTGTCAGCACTTGTCGCAGACAGCCGCTTCAACCACTCCAGACAGAGTGACAGATTCAGCCTCCTGCTCAGATTGTCAGGGGAGACTACCCCTCAGGCTTGGGCTTGTCACAGGAGCGTCTGGCTGAATCCTGCCAGGGCTCTGGGCCGCACCTGTGCTTCCAAATGTCAGTGGGCTTGAGAGCAAGCCACTTTCCACCACGCTTCTCGTCAAGGTCAGCTGTCAGTATTGGGGGATGGGGGCATGTCCTGATTTGAGACAGACCTGCCTCTTTTGTCCTTTGCCCCTGCATCAGAAGACAAACCTTCCAATACTGATGGACCCAGGACTTGCCAAGTCAAGCATTTTAATAGACCTTGGGTAAAACTTCTCACTGGGGATAATTAGTCCAGACAAGCTCACTTTGAAATATCCTCTCCAAGTCCTCTTTAACATTATCTTTTTGGTCTTGGTTGAATACAAAATGAAGGAGAACAAAACCAGTTATGGATGGTAAGAAAACAATGGTTCATGTAATGGCCACTTCTGAGATTCTGCCAGGGTTGGCCATGTGGTGATCGTAATGATGATTTATAAATCAGAAGCTGCAAACTGATGGTCCATGGACTGAATTTGGCACCAAGGATTTTAATTTGGCCTAGAGTGCTTGTTTGCTTTTAATGGAACTTGACACTAATATTTAGGACTCAGAAAATTTCCCATACAAATGTATTTCTGGCTTCTTTTCAAACATTAAAAGACCCAGCAACACTAGGCTTGCATTCTTCCATTGGGAAAATTGGAATGAACCAAGTCATTGCCACTTCTCACTTTAGAGAGGGCCTGTACTCTTCAGTTTGTCCCAGTCCTCACCTCTCATTATATCTACCTTTCTTATTTCTATTACATGGATGGTCCTTGTGATATTTGAGGTAGTGATTGCTGACACAAACACTGAGCTTCAATTCTGTACTCTATCTTGAATGAACTCTACTTAGTATTTTTTTCCCCAACTAGAGTGATATGTCACAAGGCATTGCTTGAACTTTCATGATTTAAATGCAGTAAATAAATGGTGGTTTTATTGATATGTGATGGAGTTCTGTAGTTAATTATTGTCAAGCCTTAGCTCTTGAACTTTGACAAATGCTTCATAAATGATAACCTTCATGACAAGTTTTGGTGTTTCTGCTGAGAGAGGAAGGGAAACACATTAGTTGAGACATTATCTTATCTCATTTTTAATCCTTAGGAAAATCCTTCAAAATTAGTAATATGGTCTCCTTTCAATGATTGAAGAAATGGGGCTTAGAATTAAGAATACATATCAAGTATTTAAAGCTGGAAAGTGAGGGAACCAGGGCTCATATTTATGTCAAAGTCCTTACTTGTCTCTACTACAAGTTGCCCCAAGCAATGGAATACTGTGACATTTATTTAGGCAAAAGTTCAGGTATTGCTGAAGAGGCAAAGTGTGTCAGCCACATTCACTAAGCTGTATTTGGACTTAGGAGCGTATGCCCAAGCATATTTAATAATAAAAAAATAAGAAAGTTTTATTTATGTTGAAAATGTTTTTCTTAAAGTAATTTTTTAACCCACATGATTTGCAGATCAAAATGGTACTTTATTAGATTCCAACAAAGAATATAATAATAACAAACTCTTATAGAACACTTCTTATGAGGTAGGTACAATTATTATCTCCATTTTATAGATGAGGAAACTGAGGCACGGAGAGGTAATGTTGAACAACGGGAATAAACTGCTTGACAAGCCATTAGGTTGGGATCAAAACTGTCAACGCAGTTTAGCCTTCTATCTTTCTGACCTTTGATAAATATTAGCCAAGTTATTGGGCATGCTATAACCACTGCCTTTTTACAGGCTGTATCTAGCTGTTCTAATCATCTTTCTCATGATGAACAGGAGAATTGCTGGAAAAAACCCTGAAAGGACAAATAGTAAATTTACAAGTACTTCCAAAAATGACAGATTAGGAAGGTCATTAGTGGTTCTGATAGTTCTGATAGTAGTTTTGCTAGTTTGAAGTGATGGCTTGAATTGTATTATGGAATTGTCTGAATTTCAAATATAATGAGTTTTATTGAATATGAGAAAAAATATTTCAGATGATCAAATAAGTCCACCAGTGCTGGGATTGCTGTTTGAAGTTCTGCATAGATTGGGTTAATTTAAATGTTTGAAGTATTTGAATGGAATGCATTTAAAATGTGAAGTGCTTACACCCTCTCTATCTTTCATACTGAGAGACTGTAAGGGGCCACATTGTCCAACCTGAAGTGAAGAAGCCACCCTGAATAGATTTGAAGAACTAGCTCCTGATGACTGTCTTTGAAGAATTTCTTGTCACTATTTTCTCTTAATCCAGTTGGAGGCTCTCCAGTGTTTTTGGAGCTCAGAACCTGGTGATTACTCTAACCCATTGATTTTCCAGCCTCCCCTCCTCACACTCCTGGGCTAAGCTGGGAATCTGAGAGGTGTCCATAAAGCTTGTGTGCATGCATCCACAGCCCTGGCTACTGTGCATTCCTTTGTCATGACCAGCCTTCTTGTTTTGGGGAATAATTAGGTAAAAAATAACTGACACAACTGATGGTTAAGAGCTTATGAAACTTCTCATTAGAGATTAAAGTTGTTACCATCTGATATGCTCTCCTTCTCCTCTCTAGAGATATAATGGATTGGAATTAGCAGAAATGACATGCATGCACTAGGTCCCATCATCAGAAAAGCTGTGCCTGCCCTAGGTTCCATCTATGCTGGTTTAGCATAGATACTGAACTAAGTACTCTTTGTACTATATCTGCCGTGTTTCCCTGTGGGCTACTTTTCCTCTGTCCATATTCCACCTGTCAGCGTTCCCAGGTTAATCTCAGGTCTTCTTTGCTTCTTGCTTCTCTATTATGTCCTTAGCATGATCTTTTTTTTTAAAAAAATTACTTACATCTTTAGTTACCACCTACAATCTGTTGACACCTAGAGACAACAACTTCGGACTTTGTGTTTCCCGAGTTGGAGTTCTGTTTACTCACTGCCCTTCCAACCTTTGAATGTTACATTGGCTTCTCAAAAGCAACAAGCTTTAAACTCATTTCATTACCCTCTTTACTATTCTACTTTCTCTTCTTCCTGCACTTCTTACTTTAGCACAGGAAGTATCAAACTTCAGCATGCATAAATTCTGACTCATTAAGTTTGGGATGGGACCAAGATCCAACATTGTTTGCAAGTATCTCTAGTGATTCTGATGTTTTTGGTGCAGAGACAACACTTTGAGAAAAACAAGTTAGTGACTTGGTCTCCCTCCACCTGGTCACATTAGCTAGAAACCTTGGAATCATCTTGGGCTCCTACCTTCTGCTGGACCCATGTCCAAAGGGCTACTGTGTCCTATTGTTTCTGCTGCCTCAATGTGTCTCGAATCAGTCCCCTTCTCACTGTTTTCCACTGCTGCTCCCTTCATTTTACCCTAGATCATCCCAACCAACTCCTTATTTCCCCTTGACTTACTCTTGACTCCTTCAATTCATTTTCCACATGTCAAGAGGGTGATCTTTTCAAAATGCAAATGTCTTATTGTTATTTCCCATCTCAGAAGTTTTCAATGGCTTTCTATCTAAAAGATATAGACTAAACTTCTTAATATAGTATATCGGATTTTTCATCATCGGGCACTAGCATATGCATACAGCTTTATCTCTTTGTCAATCTTTCATTTCAACTCATATTCCAAACACATCAATCTGTTTGTAGACCTGAATATTTTTTAGTCTATGTATCTTCCAACTTTTGTACAGGCTTATCCTTTTGCTTTAAATACACTTACTTTTACTTTTTTTTTTTTTTTTGTACTTTTCGGTTGACTAAGGCAGGCATCGTCACTACTTTGGGGAAGACTTCCCTGACCCTCACCGACTGAGTTAACTATTCCTCTTATGGAAGTTCCATAACAGAACTCTGAACATCAGAGCATTTATCACATAGTATGGTATTTATTGATTTATTTCTTTAAAACTAGAAAGTGAGTTTCTTGAAAGCTTGACTATGTACCAAATCAAATAGAAATTTCAGGGAGGTTGCTTTCAGTTCAATATAAGCAACCTAGTTTTAGCAGTTGGATTATCCAGAGGAAGGGAAGTGGACTCTAAATAGCAAACAAACCTCTTGTCACTGGAACTACTCACACAGAAGTCACGTTATTGTAAAAAGATTCCTCCTTTGGCTGGGAGTCTGAGGACAGGTGACCAACTCAATTATCCAAACATGGTTGTAAGAATCTACTGGGCTTTTCTGTTTCTTAAGTATGGCCATCCAGTCAGCATTCAACAGACACTTATTGAGCACTTATAAGGAGCTTGGAATTGTGTAGCACGCTTGGGGTAGAGAGATGAACAAGACACTGTCCCTGTCACAGAAGATTCCAGCAGGTGAACAAACAACATAGTCTTTAGAAGTCCCATGCCAACAATCTCTCAAAATCTTCCTTCAGTTCAAAAGAATAAGAACAGAGAGTTGGGAGTCAGTATTAAGGAAGCTTCTGTTTTCTGTTGTGTGAGAAAAATTCCCTTATGGAAAGGTGACATCTGCAATGTTTTAAGTGAGACTGTATCAGTGCTCTGGGGACACCTCTTTCTGGTGTTTTTGAAAAAGAGCATTTCAAAGAGCAAGTATGTTTGCTTGGATACAATAAAGGTGACCCTAGAGAAAGCTATGTTCACAGCACTATAAAGTCAGTGTGCCTTCTGTCCAACCAAGACCTTCAGATGAAGGATAATACAAGAGGAGGTCGGGGAGTGGGGTCAGTGTCTTTCTGAGTCAGTCCCAGCAGAACTATGTGATCAAATGAGTTGGTAAGTTGAATTTACCAGGGGATATTTTTGGTCAATTAAGAATTGCATCATATGTAATTGGATCCTATTTTAGGTTTTAAAAGTACACTGTTCCTCTAGTTTAAAAATCATTTTGCAAAATAAATAAGTTTAGTCTACTCTATCAAAGAATGTGGACTGGCTAATTTAAATAAAGGAGAAGAAAGTGAACAATTGGTTATATATCTCAGCCTCATATAAAACTCATTTGATTTATTTATGACTTTTTCCCAAAGAGCAATAATTCTATTGTTTTATCCATAAAATACATTAATTTCATTGATGAGTTAGCTGCAGATTCTTTCTCTAAATAGAGTGTTCCTTGAATATCATATTACCCGTTCAAACATCTGGTGTTTTCAAGATATTTCTGGAGGCAAAGTTGCTCTATTTCTTCCTACGCTGAGAAGCAAGACACATCTAACTGTTTCTAGCATTGTTCTCTCCTGGGGGAAGCTGTCTTCTGAGTGGCCATGGATGATTAGATGATGGAAGGCAAAGAACTTTTGCTTGCTTGGAACTGGGCTCAGAGTAACAGACTGTGCTTCTGCCCTGCACCATGGAGCCAAGAGGGTCCCCATCAGGGAGTGGAAATCAGGTTCTTTGAGAACTTAGGCAAAGTTCCAAGCTAGATTATTTTGAAGAAAGGATCTTTAGTTTTTTGAAAATTGATGATAAAATTTAACTACCATTTGTTCAATACTAGGGGCTAGGAGCTGGTTCTGGTGAGATCCTGGGTAACTTTATTGAGTTCTCACTTCATGACTTCCTCCTGAATCCAAAGAGCACTGTAATATCACTCGTTCTCAGAGGAGTCCCCATCAACCAGTTGGTGTTTAACAATCAGGGCCTCTGATGGTTCACCCTCTGCCCAGGAGCAGGGCCACTAACCACCCCTGCTCTCCTATCACTCAGCATGGAAAGAATCTGGGAGCTGAGTTCAACTTCTAGATGGAACACTTATAATATCCAATCCACTCAATTCCACCCATCTGTAGTATCTGTACCAAATTACAATATGCTAATATCTGTAGTATATTGTAATTTCAATTACTATATACTGTTAAAATATATTTATGGGAAGCAAGTGTGTATTATGAATGTGTTAGTTATTGCGCTATAAATAATAGTATTGTCATACATCAACTTGTCTCAAATTTTTCAACAAATCAGCAATAGAAATTAGAGGGGAGAACCCAAGATTTCTATCAGTGCTCTTTATTGTGCTAAGCTCTATAGGGGTTTTAACAGACAATGATGGTATAATAGTCTGGTTGGTCACATCCATCCAAACAACAAGGAACAGGAAGCACTTGAAAATAGCATGAAATACTTGATGTGCCTACGTGATAGGATATACCCAACATAATGGGTTAAAAATGGTATTTCCTCTGGAAAGAACACCACCAATGTGCTACTGGATTTTAGCTCTGATTTGAGGATAGTCTTAATGGTCTTATTCCAAAAGAAAAAATGATCCGATTTATGGTGGCTTCTTGATATTTTTGGTGTATAGAAGAGATCTTGCTGGGGAATTTAGAGATCTGGGTTTCACTCAGGCTAGGATTCTAATTGCCAGTCAGGCAATCACTCTCTAGGCTTCAATTCCCTTGTCTTTAAAAGAAAGAGGATTGAATTGGAATTTCAATTCTATTACAGATCTTTTTCATCGGAAACTTATCTTAGTTATGGGAAGGTCCTTTACTTACTTTTTTCTTTTTTGATGCTGCTTCTCTTTGATATAATTCACTCACTGAATAGGTAATTATGGGCCACATCCATATATCCCAAGCACTTTGTTGGTTAGGAGATATGTTTATAGTAGAGAATAGCAGAGTCTGGCTCCCAAGAGTATAACTGTAGTGTGTTTCTGGGGATTGGGGAGTGAGGAAGCAGATAAATAGAAAACATGCATGCAATGTAACACATAATAACCTATGGGAAGTATAAGTGCTTTGGAAACTCAAAGGAGGGATAACTCACTCAGTGTTTGGGGGCGGTGGCTGAAAAAGATGGCCTCTAGGAAGAAATGACTTTTAAGTTAAGCCCTGAAAGAGTTCTGCTGAGCAAGAAGATGAGGAGTTAGAGTTGCAGAGTGGGTTTTACTCAGAGGAAAGTGCTTGCACAGGGTTTAAGGAGAGAGAGAGAGGGAGAGAGAGTGAGAGAGAGAGAGAGACAGACAGACAGACACTGATGTGCTCTGTGCTCATGGAACTGGATGTAATTCAGTATGGAAACCACATAGCATGGAGAGGAAGAGGGTACATGGCAAGAGACAGCTGGAGAGTGGGGCAAGGGCAGGTCATGAAATGTATTGTACTTTGAATCAGGGAGTGTGGGTCTTATTCTGAAGATTGGTGGAAAAACTGGAGCTTTTGAAGCTAGAAAGTCAAGAGATCATTACTTTGCTTTAGAACAATGTCTTTGACTACAGTGGGTAAAAGGCATTGTGTGGCTGGGGGAGGGGCTTGGCTGAAAAACGCTGGGCTGGAGGGGGAAACCAGTGAGGATGCTTCCATTTCTTGACAGGGCCACCAGCTGTGTAATTGGAGGAGTTTTCCAGGCTGGTGGATGTGGATCCTGAGGCTGTTGGGCTAGGAGTGAATAACGAGAGGGTACCAGATGCTGCTGTCTAAACCTGGGCCCCCTCTGTGAGGACCTCAGCAGGCCAGTGAGGAGCTGCTCACTGCCTCTTCTAACCTGGGTGCTAACTGAGGCGCATCTCCTGTCCAGATTGGGGCTGGCATTTGCAGTCTCACCAGGAGCTCAGAAAGAGGAGCCAACTCCTTTGCAGGCTGATATGAAGGAACTGAGGCTCCACATGACACCATCAGTCAGAATTTGTTCATGGCCTGGCTGAGTTGTTTAAATGGGCCCATATGCCTCATGGTTCCTGTCCATGTCCTTGGATGACCTTGTCACTCTCAGCTTTTACTTTGTTGCCTCATAAGGTACCTGGACCTTCCAAAGAATGTGAAAATTCCTACTTTGTAGGGAGCAGGCACCTTGGACATACTTGCAAAGGGCTGTGGTGCCTTAGGTGAGAGGATTACCAGACACCCAGAGATAGAGGCTTAAAAATGAGAATAGTCAGCCTTGTCTGTCTGTCTAGTAGAGATGGGTTGGGACTGCGGTTTTGGGGTTGCCGATCTTTCTAACCAGAGGAATCAGTGCTTGCACCTTTTCTTTGTCATAATTGACTTCTGGGACTGAGACATATCCACCAAGTGCCAGTCATTGAAAAACTTGTGTGAGGCCTATGGAAGACCCTTCAGATTGGTTCTGTACTTTCTGGAAGGGCTCTGTGAATGTATTTTCTGGGATTCTGTTTTATCTGCCATCCCAACATAGAGATGTACATATATCTCCCTTGGTAGATTGTAATTTTTTGAGAAAAGCAAATACATTTATCATTCTTGGTTTTCTGAGAAGCAGTGTCAAGTGCCTTGTACTCAGTAGGTGTCAAACAAATGCTTTTTGGGATAAAAAAAGATGATGTGCTTAGGTTTGCTCATCCTACTTTTAAGTCTTAGATGCTGTTTAGTAGGGAGTTCCTATAGTCAGGGTTTGTTCCCACCAAGCAGTTTAAATGACTGGATTCTAGTTTTCTGTGGTTTCCTGAGGTAGAGGAGATCTCAGAAGCAGAACAATTTCTGGGGTACTCAGCTGCTATGGGCAGGCCAAGACATGAGAATGTGTGCAGGGATTTGCTTCCTGGAAGATGTCATAGTGAGTGGAGGACCATCGCAAACTCCCAATTCCCTCCCTCTAGTTCAGGGATAAGGTAAGATGGCTACCAGAACTTAGGCATATCCAGGTATGATCCAGAAAGAGAAGGAAGAGAGAATGTCATTCTGGAACAGGGGCCGTTTCTGGGCAGGACAATAGAAGCAGTAGTGGGGAGCAGAGCTGAGTGCAGATCTCTGGGTTCCCTTGTTAACAGAGCTGTAGCAGCAATCTTAGGAGCTTGGTGAGTTTGGTTGGGTTTTGAGAAAGGGGACCTGAGCCAGTGGCACCTAGTGGCTACCAAATATTTACACATGAGCTACTGCCTCAAGGATCAACTCACTTGGGATCAGCTCACTTGGGATCAGCACACTATAGTCCATGGAGCAGAGAAGCTGTTTCCTTGGATGATTTACCCAGAAAAGGCAGGGAAGGAGAAGGTTTAGAAGTCAGAAAGTCTAGAAACAAGGCATTAAGCAACCCAAGAGTCACTACTTGTATTTTTGAGATATGGTGTGTTTCAGGTTCTGAGTTGTCACAACAAGTGTACTCATTCCTTCCTGCTGATCTCTTTGGGGTCTTTGGAGCATGGTAGACAAGAAAGTATTCTCAAATGCACTTGGAGTTAGGCAGATTTATATGAATCCAAGATGTTATTAATATAATGTAGCAATTTTTTGTTCTGCCAACAATCCTGATATTTTCTTGTGAACATGATCAAGACATGAAAAAATAATTTTCAACAGATTCTGAAGTTTTTACTGGAAAAGTAAAAAATGCTCTTCAATGATTCATTCATAATTTTAGCAAAAGATCCTCTTCCCCTGCAAATTTCCCAAAGGACTACATTTGGGAAGGAGAAGGTTATTGAACAGAACATGTAGCTTCATTTGTTCCCATCTTTTTTCTTAGTGGGAGGGAGCAGGCAGTTTTGTTTAAAAAGGTTGTGGAAAACAAAACCCCAATCCAATTAAAGGCATTTTCTTGGTGATGTTAGACATAATTTCTTAGAAATCTTTACCATTGGAATTTTTTTTTTTTTTGTAATATGTCAGGAGCATTGAATTGTCTGTTTCTACCATTTCTACTATAGTACCTATCATTCAGACAGGATTAATTCGTTCAGTGAGACTGTGAGTGGTCATTTTTAGATCTGGCTCTTACATGATCAAGGCCACTGTGACAGGGAGAAAGAAGAAGTTACATTGTGGTCACACAGCATAACAAATGGTTATAGTCCTACCTAGCTTCACTACCAGTCCCCCTAACAAAACAAGTGCTGCAAAAATTTGTCTTTTACAGAAAGGCTAGAGTGTAATGGCCCATTCTCAGCTCATCTTAGACTAATTAAATCCACTTCAGTCTCCTTTGTTGACAAGCTCTCAACACCACTGACTGAAACAACTCAAATTTGTGATTTGGTTTTTGAGAATCTGTAATATTTGATTGGTATCTGCCAAGTTCATTTAACTCATTAACGTTGAAGAAAATTGCATGAGTTACCTTACTAAACAAATAAATGTGATACAAACTTATCTGATAGAATTTTGGTTTCATTTTCAGATGACATCTCTTATCTTGAAGTGCCTTCTGAACAGTCAGAACAAAATCCTCAGTTTTGAATGGAGGTAGTTACATCAACCAGGGCTTATTTAGATCAACTCTCATGGGCATCTGTGGCCTAGGTCTGAAGTCTTCAATTTGTTCTCATTTTCTGTAGAGTTCATTGATCAGTAGACTTCAGATATGTGTTTTGTGGGGAGAGAAAAGTTATGCTCTGAGATGTGAAATATCTTGAAGAAAAGTTTTGTTCAAAGATAACGGTGAGTTGCTAAAACTTTCCTAACATGCTTTTGCATTCATTAAAAGAATTCTTAGGTAAGAATTGGGTACACAGGAATGGTATGACTGTGGACTTCTGAACCCGTGTTGCTTCAAGTTCAGTGAGAGTCTGAGGCCAAGAATGCATTTGCAACAGCATCAAAATAAAAAAAAACAACTTTTATGCTTCAAAGGACACCATCAAGAAAATGAAAAGACTTCCTACAGAATGGGAGACATTTTTAGCAAATCATATGTCTGATAAGGTACTTGTATCTAGAATATATAAGGAATGATTACAACTCAATAACAAAAACACAAATAACCCAGTTAAAAACAGGCAGAGTATCTGAGTAGACATTTCTCCAGAGAAAATATACAAATGACCAATAAGCAAATGGAAGGAAACTCAACATCATTAGCCATCAGGGAGATGCAAATCAAAACCACAATGAGCTACCGTGTACCTGCTAGAATGGCTATAATAAAAAAGACAATAAAAGATGTTGGTGAGGATGTGGGGAAATTGGAACCTTTGTATGTTGCTTGTGGGAATGAAAAATAGTACAGGTATTTTGGAAAACAGTCTGCTAGTTCCTCAAATGGTTAAACATCGAGTTACTATATGATCCAGCATCTCTACTCCTAGGTATATACCTAATGAAATGAAAACATATGCCCCACAAAAACTCACACACAAATGTTTAGCAGCATTTTTCACCATAGACAAAAGTGGAAACAATGCAAATGTCCATCAGTGGAAGAATGGTTAAATAGAATGTGATATATCCACACAATGGAATATTATTTGGCAATAAAGATATATAAAGTAATGATATATGCTACAACATGGATAGCTGAACCTTGAAAAGATGATGAAAGAAGCCAATTACAAAGGATCACATACTGTATGGTTCTGTTTATATGAAATGTAAAAGTAAGTAAATCTATAGAGATGAAAAGTGGATTAGTGGTTACCTAGGGCTGGGTGAGATGGGGTGAATAGGATGGTGATAGCTAAAGAGTATGGAGCTTATTTTAGGGGTAATGAAGATGTTCCAAAATTGGTTGTAGTGATCGATGTAGAATTCTGTGAATATACTAAAAGTCATCAAATTGTATACTTTATTAGGTGAATTGTAGGGTTTATGAATTATGTCTTAAATCTGTTAAAAATAGAATGCATCTGTGTTTTGTCTTCATATCCTTTCTCACCCTCTCTACTTTTGTACTTAACTCTCAGAAACAAAAAAGGGCCATGTCTTAAAATTATAAAAAAATCAATTAGAAATCTTGAAGAGGGAAAAGTACAAGGATTTTATATGAAACCCACAAATTTCAAACTTCTAATTTGACCAAGCGCAGCTAAATCCCAAAGTTGGGTGAGATGACCAGGGGAATCGTCTTTTAATGCTTTCTGCTTTTGAAACCAAGGGAAAAAACTTGTAAGAAATGTGATAGTTAAATAATCCTAGTAATGGCCAAAACAGCTAGTGCGCAGCCTTGGAACTGAAAAAGAAAGAAAAACAGAGGAAGAGAACCATTTCTAAAGTGCAGGAAGCCTTTGAATTTCACATTTTTGTTCCATTCTATTTGTAGTTTGGTTGTGACTTTCTGCAGGCCTGTTTGTCTGTTGTTAGGAGATAAAGAATCAAAGCTCTGTCCATGGCTACTCTCCTTAAAACTACACCTTACTGAAGGTTTTTATGTGTCAGCTGCTTCTATAGCATATTTGGGACAGAAATTGTTAAAAAGAAAATATTACAGAGAGTCTACAGGCTGAGACAACATTGGAAAATGTCCAGCCATCCTGCAGGGCGCTCACAAAAGAGATGTTTAAAGCAAGGCCTCATTTTGAAAGAGAACCCTTACGGGAACAGGTTCTAAAATCCTTTCAAAAGTCTTTGTTTGATACAAAAAACTGAAACAACCTGAGGGAAGACGAAGAAGTTACAGGCTGCTCCATTCCAAACTCAGTCCAGTTACTTGTTTCCTGTTCTTCCTCATTGAATCAGCTACCAAGGTTCTATTCACTATGTTAGCAAATGGTGAGGGAGAAAAAAGAACTTTGGAAGAAAAAGGCATAAAGATCCTATCAGTAAATTGGATTTAAATAGCACCCAGGTGGGTGGCAAAGAAAAAATTCAGTAACAATCTATCAGAAACCTGTTCTAGTTTAGAAGCACTATTTATGCTTTAAGGCTTAAGGCAAAGAATTCAGGAGTATTGAAAGTCTTTGCCCTCTCACCCATCCCTCTTTATTTGGTAAAAGTATGTATTTGGAGGGCTTAATTGAAAAAATAAAGAAAAGAAAAGGAAAAAAAATGTGCTGGGGGAGACTGAAACGTAAGTTCTTCAGAGACACGTCCCAAAGCATCTGGCCATATACATTCCTAGTATGGCTTATCTACTATGTTTGTTGGTGTATTGTTTTATTAATTGGTGCTGGCTTTTTTTGCATGTAAATCTGTAGGTACATGCAGTTACTTATGTTAGAATTCTGTTAAAAAAAAAAAAAGCCCTTTCTGTGTGATGACTCGTTGGAATGTATTTATAGTTATTTACTTGGTTCCTACTGGGGGTGGGGTTTGGGCTCTTATGACATTAACCAACAACTGAGCTTAATGTAACACTGTTTATGCTATAGATATTTCCACCAAGAAATCAGCATCAGAACTGTAAGAAAACAAAATGGCCTATAAATATTTTCTATGCATGTTGAAAGAGTTGTTCACAGGTTGCTTTTTCAGTCTTTGTGAACAGATAACAGGGGTGATCTTCTGCGTCTCACGTCTGCAAGAACTCAGGGAAACAGGTATTCCATGATCACATTGTCACATCCCCTTTAGGCCTCTTCTGTACGCAGTACTTGCTGCCAGGGAACTAGTTTTGGAGTAAAGAGGACTTGAATTCCAGACTTTCATACTTTGATCATGGACAAGTCACATAATCTCTATGAACCCTGGTTTCCCCTTTGTATCAAGAAGGTTGGACCAGGTAAGCATTCACATTCCTTTTAATTCTCAGATTATGTTATTCTGATTATCCTGTGCTTCATATGCTGCTGCCTCAGGACTGGACTGTGTTTCTTAGAACAAGTTAGGCTTAATCATCTAAATTAGAATGTAAAATAGGTAAAACATGAGACAGGAACATTTTTATTTATTTTTAAAATAAAATCTTTTTTTCTATGTATGTACACAAACACATGAACACACATACACACTTGCAATAAATGAATATTCTTTTTGTTAGTAATTGACCTGAAATTTTCAAATTAATTTTCATTCCATTAGCCCAATTGTTTGTGACCAGGCTGCAAAACAAGTAGCCCACCAAAGCCTCCTGATATTAATTACTTTCTCAATTAACAAGCTATTATTGTGCATCCAATCTGTGTTGCACTGTGTTAGGAACTCCAGGGCAATTGAAGAAATTTAAAACTTAGTTCAATTAAGGAACAAATCAGTGCTACATCCTTTGGTTTTAATTGTGTGCATAATAGGAATTTAAGAAGGAAGGAAAAATAAGTTGTTCTAAGTTAGAGAAGGCTTCACTGGGTATGTGACACATGAACTATACTTTGAATGTTGGGCAAGGTAAGGGCATTCCAGCAGGAGGATGGGAGAAATTAACATAAGGAAATGAATGGAGATGGTACCAAGCATGTCTTGGGCAGGGGAAAGCCAATTATGGGAGTTTACTGACAAATACCCCATTGATATGATACACCCCCATGAAGGTATTTACACTTGAGGCACTGACCAATAGGAACAATGTGTTTTGAAGCAATTACCAGGGAGTGTGTGCAGGGTGAATTATTTTACCCCAAGTTTAACTCTATTGTGGAGCATTTCAAATGTTCCCAGATGCAATTACATCATCCATTGTATGCTTTTCTTCCATTTATTTTTATAAGTGCTGGGTTGTAATTAAGATGGTGTTTGACTAAGAAACATAAAATATCTGTTACCTTGGCCCAGCTTACTTCCTTTTGAGGTCCTCAGGAATATAATGCACAGAGTGGTCTTTTGAAAACACAGGATATATAGCATCAATACTGTGCTTAAAACCTTTTAATGGACATCTGGTTTCAGCTCTGATATTTGAAAAACTTGACAGCATTTACCCCTGTCCTTAAAACAAGGAAAAGCTTGACAAACTGAAAATCAATGACTTTCCTTGGACCTTTCAGAGAACTGAGAAGGTTGTTGGAGTTTTGATTGGGATTGAATTGAATCTATCAATTGTTTTGGGTGATATTGACATCTTAACAATATTTCATCTTCCAATTCATGAACATGGAATGCCCTTCCATTTATTTAGGTCTTCTTTGATTCCTTTTAGCAATGCATTGTAGTTTTCTGTGTACAAGTGCTTTATATCCTTGCTTAGACTTATGCCTAGATATATGATTCTTTTAGTTGTTATCATGAATGGAATTTTTTTTTCTTAAGTTCTTCTTTTGATTGTTCATTGTTCTTTGCGTATGTTTAAAAGCACTACTGATTTTGGGGTGTTGATCTTGTACCCTGCCACTTTGCTGGATTCATTTATTATCACTAGGAGCCCTGTTTTGGGTTTTTCAGGATTTTATGTATGTAGGCTCATATCATTTACAAATAAGGAAAGTTTTACTTATTCCTTTCCTATTTGGATGCCTTTTATTTCTTTTTCTTGCCTAATTGCTCTGGCAAGAACTTCCAATGTTGAAGAACAGTGGTGACAGTTGGCTTCATTGTCTTGTTCCTGGTCTTAGAGGAAAAGCTCTCAATCTTTCACCATTAAGTTAGGATATTACTTGTGTTTTTTTCATATATGCCCTTTATCATATTGAGGAAGTTTCCTTCTATTCCTGCTGTTCTAAGTATTCCCATCAAGAAGTGATGCTGGATTTTATCAAATGCCTTTCTGCATCAATTGAGATGATTGTGTGGTTTTTATCCTTCATTCTGTTAATGTGGTTTATTATACCAACTTCACATACCAGGGATAAATCCCACTTGTTCATGGCATATAATTCTTTTAATGTGTGGTTGGATTAGATTTTTAAGTATTTTGTTGAGTATTTTTGCATCTATATTCATAAGAGATAATGGTCAGTATTTTTCATTTCTTGTAGTATCTTTATCTGGCTTTGGTATGAGGATGATGTTGCCCTTGTGGAATGAATTAGGCAGTGTCTCTTCCTCTTCAATTTTTTTTGGAAGAGATTGAGCAAAATTAGTGTTAAGTCTTCTTGGAATGTTTGGTAGAATTCCCCTGTGAAGCTGTCTGTTCCTGGGCTTTACTTTATGGGAGATTTTTGATTACTGATTCAATATCTTTGCTAGTAATTGGTTTATTGAAATTTTATGTTTCTTCTTGAGTCATGTAGGTAGTTTGTATGTTTCTAAGAATTTTTCCATTTCATCTAGGTTATCTAATTTATTAGTGTACAGTAGTTTATAGTATCCTCTTAAAGTCCTTTTTACTTCAACAGGGTTGGTGGTAATGTCTCCCTTTTAATTTCTGGTTATAGTTATTTGTATTCTCTTTGAGAGTCTGGTGAAAGGTTTGTCAATTTTATCAATCTTTTCAAAAAACCAACTTCTGGATTTGTTGATTTTCTCTATTGTTTTTTTTTTTTTTTTTTTTTTTTTTTCTATTTCATTTATCTCCACTCTAATCTTTGTTATTTCCCTCCTTCTGCTTGCTTTGGGTTTAATTTGCTCTTTCTTTTTTTAGTTCTTCCAGTTTTGAGGTTAGATCTCTTACTTGAAGTCTTTCTTATTTTTTAATGTAGGCATTTAGAGCTATAAATTTCCCCCTCAGAATTGACTTTGCTGTATCCCATAAATTTTGATAAGTTGTATTTTCATTTTCATTTGCCTCAAGATGTTTCTCCATTTCACTTCTGATTTCCTCTTTAACCCGTTGGTTAAGAGTGTGTTGTTTAATTTCCACATATTTGTGAATTTTCCATTTTTCCCTCTGATTTCAAATTTCATTTTGTTATGGTCAGAGAATATACATTGTATGATTCCAATATTTTTGGATTTATGGAGACCTGTTTTGTTACCTAATATATGGTCTATCCTGGAGAGTGATCCAAGTGCACTTGAGAAGAATGTGCATTCTGTTTTTGTTGGGCAAATTATTCTATATATGTCTGTTAGGTCTAGGTGGTTTAGCATGTATTCAAGTCTTGTGCTTCCTTTTTTGATCATTTTATTAGATGTTCTATCCATTACTGAGACTGGTGTATTACAGTCTCCTGCTATTAATGTAGAACCATCAATTTATCTCTTCAAATCTATCAGTATTTGCTTCATATATTTTGGCTCTGCTGTTAGGTGCATATATGTTTTTAATTGTTACATCTCCCTGTTGAATTGCCCCTTTATCAGTATACAATGGCCATCTTTGTCCCTCATGATTTTTTTTTTTAATTACAATTTTATTGAAATTGTTCACACACCATACAGTCATCCAAAGTGCACAATCATTTGTCCATGGTACCATCATACAGCTGTGGATCCATCACCAAAATTATTTTTTTCAATTGTTAGAACATTTTCATTACTCCAGAAAAGAAATAAAAACAAAAAAGAAAAACTCAAATCCTCCCATACTCCTAACCATCCGCCCTCCATTGTTGACTCGTAGTATTGGTATAGTACATTTGTTACTGTTGATGAAAGAATGTTAAAATACTACTAACTGTAGTACATAGTTTGCAATAGGTATATTTTTCCCCTATGTGCCCCTCTATTATTAACTTCTAGTTATAGTATCATACATTTGTTCTAGTTCATGGAAGAGGTTACTAATATTTGTACAGTTAATCACAGATGTTGTCCACCACAGGATTTACTGTTTTATACATTCCCATCTTTTAACCTCCAACTTTCCTTCTGGTGACATATGTGACTCTAAGCTTCTCTGGGCCTCATTCTTTCTTTATCTTCATTTTATTGAGATATAGTCACATACCACACAGTCATACAAAACAAATCGTACATTTGATTGTTCACAGTCCATTACATACTTGTACATTCATCACCTAAATCAATCCCTGACACCTTCATTAGCACACACACAGAAATAACAAGAATAATAATTAGAGTGAAAAAGAGCAATTGAAGTAAAAAAGAACACTGGGTACCTTTGTCTGTTTGTTTCCTTCCCCTATTTTTCTACTCATCCATCCATAAACTAGACAAAGTGGAGTGTGGTCCTTATGGCTTTCCCAATCCCATTGTCACCCTTCATAAGCTACATTTTTATACAACTGTCTTCGAGATTCATGGGTTCTGGGTTGTAGTTTGATAGTTTCAGGTATCCACCACCAGCTACCCCAATTCTTTAGAACCTAAAAAGGGTCGTTTAAAGTGTGCGTAAGAGTGCCCACCAGAGTGACCTCTTGGCTCCTTTTGGAATCTCTCTGCTACTGAAGCTTATTTCATTTCCTTTCACATCCCCCTTTTGGTCAAGAAGGTGTTCTCCGTCCCATGATGGCAGGTCTACATTCCTCCCTGGGAGTCATATTCCACGTTGCCAGGGAGATTCACTCCCCTGGGTGACCGATCCCATGTAGGGGGGAGGGCAGTGATTTCACTTTTCAAGTTGGCTTAGCCAGAGAGAGAGGGCCACATCTGAGCAACAAAGAGGCATTCGGGAGGAGGCTCTTAGGCACAACCACAGGGAGGCCTAGCTTCTCCTTTGCAGCAACCGTCTTCCCAAGGGTAAAACCTATGGTAGAGGGCTCAACCCATCAAACCACCAGTCCCCTATGTCTGTGGTCACGTTAGCAACCATCGAGGTGGGGTAGCCCAATACCCCTGCATTCTCCACAGGCTCCTCAAGGGGGCACTACATATTTTTCTCCTTGTTTTTTTTTTTTTTTTTTTAACTTTCCCTTCTTTTTTAAATCAACTGTATGAAAAAATAGTTAAAAAGAAAACAAACATACAATAAAAGAACATTTCAAAGAGACCGTAACAAGGGAGTAAGAAAAAGACAACTAACCTAAGATAACTGCTTAACTTCCAACATGTTCCTACTTTACCCCAAGAAAGTTACCTAATATAGCAACATTTCTGTGAACTTGTTCCTACTATATCCATCAGAAATTAACAGACCATAGTCATTCCTGGGCATCCCCAGAATGTTAAATAGCTTATCTGTTCTCCTTGGATTATTGTTCCCCCTTCCTTAATTGCTCTCTATTGCTAGTTCCCCTACATTCTACATTATAAACCATTTGTTTTACATTTTTCAAAGTTCACATTAGTGGTAGCATATAATATTTCTCTTTTTGTGCCTGGCTTATTTATGTCTTCAAGGTTCTTCCATGTTGTCATATGTTTCATGAGATCGTTCCTTCTTACTGCCGCGTAGTATTCCATCATGTGTATATACCTCATTTTATTTATCCACTCATCTGTTGAAGGACATTTGGGTTGTTTCCATCTCTTGGAAATTGTGAATCATGCTGCTATGAACATTGGCGTGCAGATATCTGTTCGTGTCACTGCTTTCCGATCTTCCGGGTATATACCGAGAAGTTCAATCGCTGGATCGAAGGGTAACTCTATATCTAGTTTTCTAAGGAACTGCCAGACTGACTTCCAGAGTGGCTGAACCATTATACAGTCCCACCAACAATGAATAAGACTTCCAATTTCTCCACATCCCCTCCAGCATTTGTAGTTTCCTGTTTATTTAATGGCAGCCATTCTAATTGGTGTTAGATGGTATCTCATTGTGGTCTTAATTTGCATCTCTCTAATAGCTAGTGAAGCTGAACATTTTTTCATGTGTTTCTTGGCCATTTGTATTTCCTCTTCAGAGAACTGTCTTTTTGTATCTTTTGCCCATTTTATAATTGGGCTGTCTGTACTATTGTCATTGAGTTGTAGGATTTCTTTATATATGCAAGATATCAGTCTTTTGTCAGATACATGGTTTCCAAAAATTTTTTCCCATTGAGTTGGCTGCCTCTTTACCTTTTTGAGAAATTCCTTTGAGGTGCAGAAACTTCTAAGCTTGAGGAGTTCCCATTTATCTATTTTTTCTTTTGTTGCTTGTGCTTTGGGTGTAAAGTCTAGGAAGTGGCCGCCTAATACAAGGTCTTGAAGATGTTTTCCTACATTATCTTCTAGGAGTTTTATGGTACTTTCTTTTATATTGAGATCTTTTGTCCATTTTGAGTTAATTTTTGTGTAGGGTGTGAGGTAGGGGTCCTCTTTCATTCTTTTGGATATGGATATACAACTCTCCCAGCCCCATTTGTTGAAAAGACCATTATGATTCAGTTCAGTGACTTTGGGGGCCTTATCAAAGATCAGTCGGCCATAGATCTGAGGGTCTATCTCTGAATTCTCAATTCGATGCCATTGATCTATATGTCTATCTTTGTGCCAGTACCATGCTGTTTTGGCAACTGTGGCTTTATAATAAGCTTCAAAGTCAGGGAGTGTAAGTCCTCCCACTTCGTTTTTCTTTTTTAGAGTGTCTTTAGCAATTCGAGGCATCTTCCCTTTCCAAACAAATTTGATAACTAGCTTTTCCAAGTCTGCAAAGTAGGTTGTTGGAATTTTGATTGGGATTGCATTGAATCTGTAGATGGGTTTGGGTAGAATTGACATCTTAATGACATTTAGTCTTCCTATCCATGAACATGGAATATTTTTCCATCTTTTAAGGTCCCCTTCTATTTCTTTTAGTAGAGTTATGTAGTTTTCTTTGTATAGGTCTTTTACATCTTTGGTTAAATTTATTCCTAGGTACTTGATTTTTTTAGTTGCTATTGAAAATGGTATCTTTTTCTTGAGTGTCTCTTCAGTTTGTTCATTTCTAGCATATAGAAACATTACTGACTTGTGTGCATTAATCTTGTATCCCGCTACTTTGCTAAATTTGCTTATTAGCTCTAATAGGTGTATCGTCGATTTCTCAGGGTTTTCCAGATATAGGATCAAATCATCTGCAAACAATGACAGTTTTACTTCTTCCTTTCCAATTTGGATGCCTTTTATTTCTTTGTCTTGCCGGATTGCCCTGGCTAGCACTTCCAGCACAATGTTGAATAACAGTCGTGACAGCGGGCATCCTTGTCTTGTTCCTGATCTTAGAGGGAAGGCTTTCAGTCTCTCACCGTTGAGTACTATGCTGGCTGTGGGTTTTTCATATATGTTCTTTATCATGTTGAGGAAGTTTCCTTCAATTCCTACCTTTTGAAGTGTTTTTATCAAAAAGGGATGTTGGATTTTGTCAAATGCTTTTTCAGCATCTATTGAGATGATCAATTGATTTTTCCCTTTTGACTTGTTAATGTGTTGTAATACATTGATTGATTTTCTTATGTTGAACCATCCTTGCATGCCTGGAATGAACCCCACTTGGTCATGGTGTATGATTTTTTTAATGTGTCTTTGGATTCGATTTGCAAGTATTTTGTTGAGGATTTTTGCATCTATATTCATTAGGGAGATTGGCCGGTAGTTTTCCTTTTTTGTAGCATCTTTGTCTGGTTTGGGTATTAGATTGATGTTAGCTTCATAAAATGAGTTAGGTAGTGTTCCATTTTCTTCAACGTTTTGAAAGAGTTTGAGTAAGATTGGTGTCAGTTCTTTCTGGAAAGTTTGGTAGAATTCCCCTGTGAAGCCATCTGGCCCTGGGCATTTATTTGTGGGAAGATTTTTGATGACTGATTGGATCTCTTTGCTTGTGATGGGTTGATTGAGGTCTTCTATTTCTTCTCTGGTCAGTCTAGGTTGTTCATATGTTTCCAGGAAATTGTCCATTTCTTCTGCATTATCCAGTTTGTTGCCATACAGTTGTTCATAGTATCCTCTTATAATTTTTTTTAATTTCTTTGGGATCTGCGGTTATGTCACCTTTTTCATTCATTATTTTGTTTATATGGGTCTTCTCTCTTTTTGATTTTGTCAGTCCAGCTAGGGGCTTGTCAATCTTGTTGATCTTCTCAAAGAACCAACTTTTGGTGATATTTATCCTTTATTGTTTTTTTGTTCTCTATGTCATTTATTTCTGCTTTAATCCTTGTTATTTCTTTTCTTCTACTTGATTTAGGATTGGTTTGCTGTTCATTTTCTAGCTTCTTCAGTTGATCCATTAGTTCTCTGATTTTGGCTCTTTCTTCCTTTTTAATATATGCATTTAGTGCTATAAATTTCCCCCTTAGAACTGCTTTTGCTGCATCCCATAGGTTTTGGTATGTTGTGTTCTCATTTTCATTCGTCTCTATATATTTAGCAATTTCTCTTGCTATTTCGTCTTTAACCCACTGATTGTTTAGGAGTGTGTTGTTTAACCTCCAGGTATTTGTGAATTTTCTAAGTCTCTGATGGTTATTGACTTCTAATTGTATTCCATTGTGGTCAGAGAATGTGCTTTGAATAATTTCAATCTTTTTAAATTTATTGAGGCTTGTTTTATGTCCCAGCATATGATCTATTCTGGAGAAAGTTCCATGAGCACTAGAAAAGTATGTGTATCCTGGTGATTTGGGATGTAATGTCCTGTATATATCTGTTAAATCTAATTCATTTATCAGATTGTTTAGGTTTTCAATTTCCTTATTGGTCTTCTGTCTGGTTGATCTATCTATAGGAGAGAGTGATGTGTTGAAGTCTCCCACAATTATTGTGGAAACATCAATTGCTTCCTTTAGTTTTGCCAGTGTTTCTCTCATGTATTTTGTGGCACCTTGATTGGGTGCATAGACATTTACGATTGTTATTTCTTCTTGCTGAATTGCCCCTTTTATTAGTATGTAGTGGCCTTCTTTGTCTCTCAAAACATCCCTGCATTTGAAGTCTATTTTATCTGAGATTAATATTGCTACACCTGCTTTCTTTTGGCTGTAGCTTGCATGAAATATTTTTTTCCATCCTTTCACTTCCAGTTTCTTTGTGTCCCTGTGTCTAAGATGAGTCTCTTGTATGCAACATATTGATGGCTCATTTTTTTTGATCCATTCTGCGAATCTATATCTTTTAATTGGGGAGTTTAATCCATTTACATTCAACGTTATAACCGTGAAGGCATTTCTTGAATCAGCCATCTTATCCTTTGGTTTATGTTTGTCATATTTTTCCCCTTTGTCTATTAATATCCTTTATTGTACCCATACCGAATCTCTTTAGTACTGAACCTTTCTCCAAGTCTCTCTGTCCTTTCTTTGTTTCTCTGTCTGTAGGGCTCCCTTGAGTATCTCCAGTAGGGCAGGTCTCTTGTTAGCAAATTCTCTCAGCATTTGTTTGTCTGTGAAAAATTTAAGCTCTCCCTCAAATTTGAAGGAGAGCTTTGCTGGATAAAGTATTCTTGGTTGGAAATTTTTCTCACTCAGAATTTTAAATATATCGTGCCACTGCCTTCTCGCCTCCATGGTGGCTGCTGAGTAGTCACTACTTAGTCTTATGCTGTTTTCCTTTGTATGTGGTGAATTGCTTTTCTCTTCCTGCTTTCAGAACTTGCTCCTTCTCTTCTGTGTTTGACAGTGTGATCAGTATATGTCTCGGAGTGGGTTTATTTGGATTTATTCTATTTGGGGTTCTCTGAGCATTTATGATTTGTGTATTTATGTTGTTTAGAAGATTTGGGAAGTTTTCCCCAACAATTTCTTTGAATACTCTTCCTAGACCCTTACCCTTTTCTTCCCCTTCTGGGACACCAATGAGTCTTATATTTGGACGTTTCATATTATCTATCATATCCCTGAGGTCCATTTCGATTTTTTCAATTTTTTCCCCCATTCTTTCTTTTATGCTTTCATTTTCCTTTCTGTCATCTTCGAGGTCACTGATTCGTTGTTCAACTTCCTATAGTCTTGTACTATGAGTGTCCAGAATCTTTAATTTGGTCAACAGTTTCTTTAATTTCCATAAGATCATCCTTTTTTTTTTATTTAGTCTTGCAATGTCTTCTTTATGCACTTCTAGGGTCTTCTTGATTTCCTTTGTCTCCCGTACTATGGTCTCATTGTTCATCTTTAGTTCTTTGAGTAGCTGCTCTAGGTGCTGTGTCTCTTCTGATATTTTGATTTGGATGCTTGGGCTTGGGTTATCCATATCGTCTGTGTTTTTCATATGCTTTATAATTTTCTGTTGTTTTTGGGCTCTTGGCATTTGCTGAACTTGATAGGGTTCTTTTAGGATTTATAGACCAACTGAAGTCCTTATCTCTAATTTATCAGATCTACAGCTGCGTGGAGTACACTTTCTCTAACTAACCAGCAGGTGGCGTCCACGAGCCACCTGTTCTCCACAAGCCAGTTCTCCCCTGCTTAGCCTTTTTGGTGAGTGGGGGAGTGAGTCTTGTGGGGTCCAATTGGTGTACCAAGCTTGCGTGTGTAGTTGGTGTTGCCTGCCCTGTATATGGAGCGTGTTTCTGGGCAGTCAGGGAGGGGGGGTGGCTCTAACAATCAAATCTTCCTGGTGATCCTAGAGTTTTAAAGCTGCTGCAATAGTCTAATCCTTCAGTTCAGTCCTGCCACAGTTTGTCTCTGCCACTGACCCACAAGTCCTTAGTATTGGCGTATGGCTCCTGAGACTTGCAAGTGGGCCCCTCTTCCAGGCTGTGCACCCCGGGTCCTCTGTTGAGGGATGACTGTGCTATGTCACAGGTGAGTGCCGTCCCCCCAGGGCAGTTCTGGGCTGCTGGGCTGTGTAGGGAGGCTCCCAGTCTGCTAAAATGATGGCTGAATGGGGCTTTGTTAATTCACACTGCTCCACCTTCCCAACTCTGGGACAATCAGCTGAGGTTGCAGGGAAGGCTAATGTCCACGCCCAGTTTTCTGGTGTGTGCCTGTTATTTGAAGCGCTTCCATCACACTGGGTTGTGTGGGGCAGCTCTGGGCTATGGGGCTGGCGATGGGCAGGAGTGTTTCCTGTCCACCAGGATGATGGCTGTGAGCGGACACCCCCCTTTTCTTGGGAAGTTGTGGTGTTTAGTGAATTTTCTCAGCCACTGGATTATTGCCTTTTGTCTCAGAGCTCTGTTAGTTCTGCTCTTGTCTTGACCTGCCCAAATTGCAAGTCTTTGAAGCTTTCTGTATTGGGCTTCTTAGAGTAATTGTTTTAGAAAAGGAAAAAAGGATTAAAAAAAAAAAGGGTCCTCCTCAGAGATCTAATGGGTTATTGAAATGCTAAGAGACAAAGCAATTAGGGCCATTAAGGAAAGGTCCACAGGGCAGAGAGATCAGCTTTTCTTCGGGATTTGCATATGAGCCTGAGGGCCTGAGCTCTGCCCTTCCCCTTTCTATGTTCACCAGAACTCCAAAAATCCTCCACTTTTGTTTTGGATTTTTTCGTGTTTTTTTTTTCTATGCCTATCTCCTCTCTGCTGGGCTGGCTGCTCTCAGACTCTCTGGTGTCTGGTCTCAGTCTATCTATGGTTAGAGTTTGCATCAGTAGAATGAGTTTCCGATAAGGGCTGCCACTGCAGTTCTCCAGCCCCTCCTCCCACGGGACTGAGCCTGGCAGGGAGGGGTGCGGGTCCCCTGGCCACAAAAACTTACAGATTTTGCTGATCTCAGCAGTTCCACGTTTTCATGAGTGTTGTATAAAGTATGCCCAAAGTCAGATTGCTCTGTGGTGTCCAGTCCACGCAGTTCCTGGCTTTCTACCTCCTTTCCTGGAGGAGTAACTAAAACATACAGCTCACCAGTTTGCCATCTTGCCCCGCCTCCTCCCTCATGATTGTTTTTGACTTAAAGTCTATTTTGTCTGATATTAGTATAGTCACCCAAGATCTCTTTATTACTACTTGCATGGTATATTTTTTCTGTCCTTTCACCCTCAACCAACTTGTATCTTTGAATTTAGGTGAGTCTCTTGCAGTCAGCATATAGTTGGGTCATGGTTTTTAATCCATTCTGTCAATCTCTGCCTTTTGACTGAAGAGTTTAATCTGTTTACATTTAAAGTCACTACTGATAATATAGGTAATTCCTCTGCCATTTTGCTATTTATCCCTTGGAAGCCTTATACCTTTTTTCGTCCCTCACTTCAGTTAATGCCTACTTTTAAATTTGTTTGCTTTTTTGTCTTGTACCATACGGAGTGCCTTATAATTTCTATCTGGATATATTTTTCATTTGTTTTCCTTGTGGTTACCATGGGTTAAAATTTAACAACCAAATATATAACAATCAAATTTGATTTGATACCAACTTAACTTTAATAGCATGCACATATACGTTTCCTAAACCTTCCTGCTCCCCCACCATTTTTTTCACTTGTTATCACTTACATCTTTGTACATTATATGTCTAAAAACATAGATTTATCATTTGTTTTTATGCATTTGTGTTTTAACATTTGCAGGAAGTAAGAAGTGGAGTGACATACCAAAAAATACATACCATAATACTGCCTTTATAATTACCCAAATGGATATCTTTACTGAAGGTCTTTATTTCTTTATGCTACTTTGAACCATAGTCTAGTGTCCTTTCCTTTCAGTCTGAAACATTGCTTGTAGGGCAAGTCTAGTGATGATGAACTCTCTCAGCTTTTATTTATCTGAGAATGTCTTAATCTCTCCCTCAGTTCTGGGTGAAAGTCTTGCCAGATATAAAATCCTTGGCTGGCAATTGTTTTCTTTTATCACTTTAAGTATTTCAACCAGATGCATTCTTGCTTTCATGGTTTCTGATGAGAAATCAAAGCTCAGTCTAATTGGGACTCCCTTGTACATAACATATTGGCTTTTCTCTTGCAACTTTCAGAACTCTCTTGTCCTTTGTGTTTGATATTGGGATCAATATGATGGGATGTATTTTCCTTCATGCTTATCCTGTTTGGTGTTCTCTGGGCTTCTTGGATATGCATATTCACATATTTTGCTAAGTTAGGGAAATTCTCTGACATTATTTACTTTAATATTCCTTTTGTCCCTTTCTCTCTTGCTTCTTCTGGAACTCACATAATATGTATATCAGCATGCTTGGTGGTAACCCAGAAGTGTCTTAGGATATTTTTGCTTTTAATATTTCATTTTTATTTCTGCTCCTCAGCTTGACGCATTTCAAGCATCTTGTCTACAAGTTCATTGATTCTTTCTTCTGCCAGCTCCAATCTGCTCCTGAAATCCCCTTGGGAATTTTTCATTTCAGTGAATGTGGTCTTCAACTCCAGTAGTTCTTTTGTGTTCCATTTTAAAACTTCTGTCTCTTTACTAAGACTCTCTTATTGTTCATTCATTGTTTATTTGATATCCTGTTTTCTTTATCTGTATTTTCCTTCATCTCCTTGAGCATTTTTTAAAAATTCAATTTTATTGAGATATATTCATATACCATCCAGTCATCCAAAGTGTGCAGTTGTTCACAGTACCATTATATAGTTGTGTATTCATCCCCACCATCAATTTTTGAACATTTTCATTACTCCAAAAAAAAAAAAAGAAGAAGAAAAGTTAAAGTAAAAAAGAACACCCAAAACATCCCATCCTTCCCATTCCTTTCTGTTATTCATTTAATTTCGTCCCCATTTTTCTACTCATCTGTCCATACACTGGATAAAGGAGTATGAGCCACAAGATTTTCACAGTCACATGGTCACACCATGTAAGCTACATAGTTATGCAGTCATCTTCAAGAATCAAGGCTACTGGGTTGCAGTTCAACTGTTTCAGGTATTCCCTTCTAGCTATTCCATTACACTAAAAACTAAAAAGGGATATCTGTATAACACATAAGAATAACCTCCAGAATAACCTCTTGACTCATGTGAAATCACTTAGCCACTGACACTTTATTTTGTTTCATTTCTCTTCCCCCTTTTGGTCAAGAAGGCTTTCTCAATCCCATGATGCCAGGTCCAGCCTCATCCCAGGGAGTTATGTCCCATGTTGCCAGGGAGATTTACATTCCTTGGAATCATGTCCCATGTAGGGGACAGGGCAGTGATTTTACCTGCAAAGTTGGATTAGGGAGAGAGGCCACAACTAAGCAACAGAAGATGTTCTCTGGAGATGACTCTTAAGCACAATTATAAGTAGGCTTAGTCTCTCCTTTGCAGTAACAAGCTTCAAAAGGGCAAGCCCCAAGATCAAGGGCTTGGCCTTCTAATTTGGTAGTCCCCAATGCTTGTGAGAATATTAGTTATTTCCCAGGTGGGGGAGGTTAATATTTCCATATTTTTCCCTGGTCCCTCAAAGGGGCTTTGCAAATACCTTTTAATTCTCTGCCCAAATTACTCTGGGATGTATCAGGGCTTCACAGTAACCTGAACAAACCCACTGGATCTCACTCCCTGTTCAAAGTTCCATGTAATTGCAGTGTTTCAATGAACTTCCCATATGAGTTAAATTATATAGTGTGCTACAGAAAATATAGATTTTGCACCAAATAAATATCTCTTCCTTTGTAATCACACAGAAGTTGAAGTTTTAAAACACTGTCAATATTGTCCTTTACACTTTAGTCTAATTTACCTTTATCCTCACCAATTCCATTTTGTTCATATATTGAATTGAAGTCTGATCTCTTTCAGCTTCTTTAACATTTGCTGTATGGTGTAATGCTGACATTCGTAGCTGCTGAAATCTGGCTCTAAATCTCAGCTGTCACACAGATACCTGAAGGACTGACCAGGGTATACACAAAGAGCTCAGCTTCTCAGAATTCAGAAATAACCATTACAACTTAGGAATAGATGTAACTGCTGTAACAACTTACAATGTAGGAATCTTTACCATAAAGCTTTCCCTATCACCTTTTTTAAAAATTTAATTTTTTTGAGATTGTTCACATACCATACAATCATCCAAAGATCCAAAGTGCACAATCAATTGCCCATAGTACCATCATACAGCTGTGCATCCATCACAATTATTTTTTTTTTCAATTTTTAGAACACTTTCATTACTCCAGAAAGGAAATAAAGACAAAAAAAGAAAACTGAAATCCTCCCATACCCCTAACCACCCCCCCTCTATTATTGACTCATAGTATTGACATGGTACATTTGTTACTGTTGATAAAAGAATGTTAAAATACTACTAATGTAGTACATAGTTTGCAATGTGTATATTTTTTCCCTGTATGCCCCTCTATTTTTAACTTCTAGTTGTAGTGTCATATATTTGTTCTAGTTCATGAAAGAGATTTCCAATATTTGTACAGTTAGTCATGGACATTGTCCACAACAAGGTTCACTTTTTTATACATTCCCATATTTTAAACTCCAATTTTCCTTCTGGTGACATACGTGACTCTAAGCTTGCCCTTTCCACCACGTTCACATACCATTCAGCACTGTTAGTTATTCTCACAATAATGTTCTACCGTCACCTCTGTCCATTTCAAAACACTTAAGTTTGACCTAGTTAAACATTCTGCTCATAATAAGCAACTGCTTCCCATTCTTTAGCCTCACTCTATATCCTGGTAACCTATATTTCATGTCTATAAGTTTACAAATTATAATTACTTCATATCAATGAGACCACGCAATATTTGTCCTTATGTGTCTGACTTATTTCACTCAGTATATTGCCCTCAAGGTTTCTTCATCAACCCATTTTTTCTTTAAGACAGTTTTGTTCACCCACCATACATTCCATCTGAAGTAAACAGTTGATAGTTCCCTGTATTCCCTGTATAATGACGTATTTATGCATTCACCATCATCACTATTTATATAAAATTACATCTCCATTTCTTCCACAAAGAAGGAGGAAGAATCAAAGAGGGTAGAAAAGCAAAAGAAAAAGAAAGAATAAAAGATAACATGACAGCTACAAAGCAACAAAAGGAAAGATAGAATTAGACTAAAGTAGAATAAAAGAGTCAGTAAATATCACCAATGCCAAGAGTCCCATTCCCCTCCCTTGTGTCCCCCTCTTATAGGCATTTAGCTTTGGTATATTGCCTTTGTTACATTCAAGGAAGCATAATACAATGTTTCTGTTAACTATAGTCTCTAGTTTGCATTGATTTTTTTCCCCCAATACCACCACATTTTTAACACCTTACAAGGTTGACAATCATTTATTCTCCATCATGTAAAAACATATTTGTACATTTTATCACAATTATTGAGCACTCTAGGTTTCACTGAGTTATACAGTCTCAGACTTTACCTTTCCTCTTTCCTTCTGGTGTCCCAGATGCTCCTAACCTTCCTCTTTCAACCATACTCATGGTCACCTTTGTTCAGCGTACTAAAATTGCTGTGCTACCATCACCCAAAATTGTGTTCCAAACCTCTCACTCCTGTCTTTTCCTATCTGTCTGTAGTGCTGCCTTTAGAATTTCCTGTAGCACAGGTATCTTATTAACAAACTCTCTCATTGTCTGTTTGTCAGAGAACATTTTAAACTGTCCCTCATATTTGAAGGACAGTTGTGCCAGTTTGTATATTTATGTCCCCCAGAAAAAACCATATTCTTTGATGTATTCTTGTGGGGCCAGATGTATTAGTGTGGATTGGGTTGGAACCTACTGGTTCAGTGTCCATGGAGATGTGACCCACCCAACTGTGGGTGATAACTCTGATTGGATAATTTCCATGGAGGTGTGGTCCCACCCATTCAGCATGGGCCTTGTTTAGTTTACTGGAGCACTATATAAGCTCAGACAGATGGAGCTCAGAGCAAGCTGGAGCTGAGACAGACATTTTGAAGAGGGCCCAGTGTTTTCTTTATATCCTTCATCTCTTGATGAAGATTTTGCCATATCTTCCCAGGATTTGTTGATTTGGTTTTT
Organism: Choloepus didactylus; assembly: GCF_015220235.1. Taxonomy (NCBI): domain Eukaryota; kingdom Metazoa; phylum Chordata; class Mammalia; order Pilosa; family Megalonychidae; genus Choloepus; species Choloepus didactylus. The sequence continues at coordinate 59,404,584 of NC_051319.1, read as the reverse complement.
GATTTGATTTAGTCTATTTCTTTGAAAATCTTTAATTGATTGTTTCATTAAAATGAAACAATATCTCAACTGTATCTTGATTGAGATGTAAGTTTTTCCTTTGACTGGGCCATATCTTCATTTTTCCTAGTGTAGTTTGTAGTTTTCTGTTGTCTAGGTATCTGGTTTCCTTGGTTACCCCAATCAGAGTTTCCCAGAGAAGTTCAGATCTCAGAATGGGGTTATAGTCAGTTTCAAGTCTCCCTGAGGGTGTGTCTTAGAGATTGACAGACTTTCTTGTGAGGTCTCTAGTCACTGTGCTTTTCCTAACCTAACCAGCAGGTGGCGCCTGTCAGCCTGTCACTCCCAAATGGTGTAAGGAGGTGTGGCCCCTTTAGTTTCTGTTCTGGCTGTTTTACCCCAGGCTCTGAGGGCTGGTTTTGAGGGGAAGGCTGGTAGTAGAGCTGGGCCCCACCTCCTTCCTCTTAGGGAAGATACACCCCCTTGGGAGTTATCTTCTACATATGAGTAGCTCCTTTGTCTTTCTGACTGTTTTCTCCACTCCTGTCTGGGTCAGAGCACTGTGAACTGAAAATGGCTGAGGTGCTCTCCACTGAGCAACTCAAGTTGAGGGAGAGAAAAAGGGAAAGAAAGAAATCCCCCTTTCAGAGCCAGCCCACAGTCCCCCAGTTTCACCTGTTGGCCAGATAGAGCACTTGCTCTTCTGGGCTCACCCTCCCAGGACACAGGAGTCTTCTGGCTCTTTAAGGTCAGTCATCACTAAAAGCCTCTGTCTGCTTGTTAGGGGTTTGTCTATACTTGTAGCTTGTATTCAGCAGTCCACATTTGTTAATTCAAACCCCAGTTGGAGCTAGGCTGAGCTATGTTTGCTTACTCCAGGAATGCTGGTTTCTCCCCCAGTGAGGTTTTGCAGCTCAGCCTGTTGTGGGGGAGGGGGCTTCCAGCATCATTTTGCAGTTTTTATTTATAGATTTTATGCAGTGATCTCAGACATTTCTCCCAACCCAGGTTTGTGTATGATGTGTGGATAGTCATGGCTGTCCCCCAGCAGTTATTCCAGATTATTTACTAGTTGTTCCTGGTTGTTTATTAGTTGTTCCAGGGAACTAAATAAATTTCACTCCTCTCTATGCCACCATCTTGCCTGTCCTCCTCTTGAGCATTTTTAAGATCAACTTTTTTAAAGACTTTGTTCAGTATGTCTACATTCTGGCCTTCTTCATTGGTGTTTTCTCTATTTTTATACTCTTCCTTTTGATGGGCCATCATTTCCTGTTTCTTTGTCTTATATTCTTTTGTTTCACATTGTATATTTTAATATTTTAAAATATTAACTCTTGGTTTGTGTCCGGCGCTGCCCCGCTCGGTCCCCGGTTCCCGGCCGGCGAGGGGAAACAGGGAAGGAGAGAGAGAGATGCAGACTGCGCGAACTAACCTGGTCATGAATCACGACTCGAACCACACGGCAGTTGTGAAAGCAAGCCCTTTACTACAGCTAGATGAACATTCTGTGTTACTGGTTCCCACACGGGGCACGGCGCCTCGTGGGAGAGCAGCCTCGATGTGGCCGTCAGGCACGGCTCCTTGTGGGCTGTCTCACCCTACCCTGTCCGGGTAAGACCTTTTATACACAATTAACAACCAATAAGCTTCTAGGCTAGTATCGCGTATACAGGATTTCGATTGGTAGGAGCGGGTGGCGGATACATGCGTCACTATGCGGAAACAGGATGCAGGCGCCATCTTGGCTCACTCGATGGGTGGGGGTAACTCTAGAGCAGGCTGCAGCGCATACGCTAGGCCCGATTCGGGAGGCGGCTTTCCACAGGTTTGTTCCCTGAGATGTCTGTATCTGTTTTTGTAACCAGCTGGTGATAAAACAGAGATTTTCTTGAGCTTCACCTCTCCTATCAGGAAGATCTATCCAAGACAAATGCAGTAGGCAGGTTTTTCCCTTTCTTTCTGGGCCTCTGTCTTGTCCTGGGCTTTTGTTGTTAGTAGTTTTTGGAGTTCCTGTCTTTATAGGAGTTTGGTTATCTCCTCTGTTTCCCAGGAGTGAGACCTCCCTTTCCTGGGTATTTGACACAGGTAGGCCTTTGTGTCAGTCTGTCTGCCTGTATAGTGTTTACACTCCTTTTGTTATCTCAAGCTTCTTTTTCCTCAATGGCAAATTCTGGGAGGAGGCACACCAGAGAGTACTTTCCCAAGTCAGTCTTTCCCAGCCAAAAGAGGGCCAGGGACCCACGAAGGGGATGCAGACTGGCTCCAAAGTGCCCTGGGGAGGTAATCAGGAAGGGTGCCAAGAACTTCTCCAACTACTCCCCCAAGCTGAGCTTTCTTGACCTGCTCAGAAAATGCAGCCCTTCAACTAACTTTCTCCTGCAGCCCTGAGGAAGTGGAGCATCTTTAATTCTCTACCACCACTGCCCCTGTCTGGCACAGGTTGAAACAATGGCTGCCATTGCTTTTGTCCAGGGTAGGTTGAAACAGTGGCCACCCTCAGAGCCAGACCCCCGATGATCTGAATTCATTAATCAAAACACACAATCCATGATCAGTCTTGCACACCTCTGTTCTTTGGGAAGGGGATTTTTATGTCCCTTTCTGTCACCAGTGAGCTAGGCAGGGGCTGGACTCCAGGGTGGTCAGTCACAAGACTGGGGAATGGGGTGCCAGTAGCCACTATATGAAGAGTGGAATTTACTGTTTTTTACATAATTTATTAGCCTTTCCCTCCTGCTCTTTCCTGGATGCTGTAAAGTGTTCTTGCCTCCAGAGTTTCAAAATAGTTGTTTCATCCGTTCTTGTCTGTTTAATAGTTGCTTTGGTGGAAGGACTAAGTCCTGGAGCTCCCTACTCTGGTCTGCCATCTTCCCACAGTCCTCCTTCATTGTTTCCTGTCTTCCTTTTATAAGGACCCTTATAACCACCCAGATAACCAGGATAATCAACTCATTTCAAAATCCTTTACTTAATCACATTCGTAAAGTCCCTTTATCATATAAGATAACATGTTCATGGGTTCTGAGGATTATAACGTGGACATATTAAGGGAGGCATTATTCAGCTTACCTCAGCAGTTTCTTATATAGGAACCACCTGGGGAGTTTTTAAAAATTAGATGCCCAGGCTGCTTCTCAGAACAATTAAATCAGAATTTCTGGTGTGAGACCCAGGCAGACTTATTCTTTAAACTCTTTGGGTGATTCCAATATATAGTCAAGTTTAAAAAACACTGGGTTAGAGATTCCAGAATGAGATCCTTGAGAGTATGTTTAAAACATCTCTGGAGGCGAAAATCTGAAGAGTACCCATGATTAAAACCCCTGTCCTTAAAACTAAGAGGATTCATTACTTTGTATTCTGTTTGTTGATTTCTCAGCCTAGAGAGACTGGGAGCTCCTCAGGTCTAGGGCCATGTTTTGCTTATCCTTGTCACCACAGAAGAATGTGGTGATAAATATTTGTTTAATGCATGAATAAATACTTTCTTTAAAAAAAAAAAACCTCTTACTTATGCAATTCTTCCTCTCAACAGTGTCTGCTATAAGATGCCTGCAATCTTTATCATGTCCATGGATCCTTACAAACTTGTTAGGGGTGTCGAGAGTGGAGAAAAAGAAGGGGAGTCACTTCAGTGTGAGAGGAAAGTTGCCTTACCCTTGTCATACTTACCTGGGTGGTGAAACCCATTTTCTTCATGCATTCCACTTCAGCCTCTGGATTCTCCTTCTAATGCATCTTACAGAACATGCTGTCTATTCCATTGAGAGCAAGAATATTCCATACTCACCAAGTTTTTTTTTTTTTTAAATATTAGTCAGAATTCTCTAGAGAAGAAGGATTTATTTATTTATTTATTTATTTATTTATTTATTTATTATAAAGAATAGGTGTGCCAGTTTGAATGTATTATGTCCCCCCAAATGCCATTATCTTTGATGTATTCTTGTGTGGGTGGACCTATCAGTGTTGATTAGATTGTAATTCTTTGAGTGTTTCCATGGAATGTGCCCCACCCAACTGTGGGTGATAACTCTGATGAGATAATTTCCATGGAGGTGTGGGCCTTGATCAGTGGAGCCCTATAAATGCGCTGATGGGTAGAGGGAACTCAGGGCCGCTGTGAGGGACATTTTGAAGAAAGCACAGGAGCGCAGATGAGAGACAGTTTGAAGACGGACATTGAAAGCAGACTCTTGCTCCAGAGAAGCTAAGAGAGGACAAAGACCCCAAGAGCAACTAAGAGTGACACTTTTGAGGAACTGCAGCCTAGAGAGGAATGTCCTGGGAGAAAGCCATTTTGAAACCAGAACTTTGGAGCAGATGCCAGCCACATGCCTTACCAGCTAACACAGGTTTTCTGGACACCATTGGCAATCCTCCAGTGAATGCACCTGATTGCTGATGTGTTACCTTGGACACTTTATGGCCCTAAGACTGTAACTGTATAACCAAATAAACCCCCTTTTATAAAAGCCAATCCATCTCTTATGATTTGCATTCTGGCAGCATTAGCAAACTAGAACAATAGGTTTGCTGGAAATTCTGGCTAGAGCCAAAGCTGAAGTTGAGTCAGAAATTCTTCTGATCTCTGACATTCTCTGGTCTGGCTTTTAAGACCTCCAACTGATTGAATGAAGAGACTCACCCATTACTGAGGGCTGTCTCCTTTGTTGATCATAGACTCAAATCCCATCTATGAAATACCCTCACAGTAACGAGCAGGCTAGTGTTTGACCAAACAACAGGTCACTATAACCTGGCCAAGATGACACATGAAATTAATCATCACTGTGGGGAAACTACTCTGTTTAAATGCATGGAAAGTGTGTATATATAGATGCATATTGTGAAATTTTAAAGAGATGTGATTCTATTTTGAGTGAGAAACACTGAATCCACTGGGAAGTAAAGAAGGACAGGTAATATTCAAGAAGGCCCAGTGCAACCCCTTCTCTTTCCCTTACTTATGCTGCTTTAGCCACAATGACAGCCTTGTTTTTCATTCAATGTTCCAGGCAAAGTCAGGCACGCTTCTGCCTCTGAGAGTCTTTGCTTGAGCTCTTTCCTCCTCTTGGGCACTCTTCCTCCAGAGACCTGCTTAGCTAACATCCTTCCAAGTTCATGTCTTCCTTGGCAAAGTTACTTCTCTGGTCCCCCCCACCCCACCCCGCCCCGCTCCCACTGCATTCTCTTGTTCCCCTTCCCCTGCTCTACATTTTCTTTGTTCTGTAGTATTGATCACAATCTAGTAGCACTTACTGCCCATGTTTATTTCTTTGTTTCCACCGGCTAGAATGTAAGCCCCACAAAGGCAGAGTTCTTTGTTTTGATCCCTGAGGTATCCCAAGCCCCTAAAACAGTTCCTGGCATGTAGTTGAGGCTCAATAAATATTTGTGTGAATGAATGAATGCATGGGGTTAAGGGCTCCAACAGCAAGCAGAGAAACTAGAGAAACACAAAGATTGAGGCTAGAGGAAGAAACTATGAGGCTGAGGAGTAAGAATGGTATAGAGGAAATAGGATGGTATGTCCAGGATATTTGAATGGAGAGGGAGAGAGAAAATGTACATCCATACCAGAGAAAGAGGAAATACAGAGAAGTCAGCTATGAGGAAGGAGGTTGTGGTGTCAGTGCAGTTTTGATTAAAGTTAAAAGGGAGAAATTATGGTCTAATGGAAGAGACTTATTACTCCTGAGGAATCCAGATAAAGGCTAAAGACAGTAATTTAACTTGGGAATTGGCAGTGGAAGTATATAGGTACTAGTCATTTATAAGCTAAAAGTTCAGGGCTTTGGGAAAAAAAGCTAGAGAAGATGAAAGCACATTTTAGGAGAGTGCTGACAAGTGGTGCCTGGAAAGAATTGTGCTTAAGATATTTATACCTGAGCTGTCACCAAAAATGGTAATGGTGTGATTGAGTACTTTAATTAAATCTGAGCTGTGCTGACCATTCAATGTGAAAGTGTAAGTATTGTGGTACTTCAGTTGAATATAGTTTGTGTCTAAAATTCCCTTACTCTCTGGCTGTTCATCTGACTGGAGGGTGCTAGACCACTCTGAACAATCAGTGGTTGTGACTGGATAAAGGCAGAGGAGGCAATGTAGTAGGAATATTAGAAAGAGGGGGAGAATTGGGCAGGCATAAACCAAGGGTATGAGGTAGCACAGCTTCACACACACACACACACACACACAACTATAATGCCCATCTGATCAATCAGGATCAGTAAGTACCATATTTTACATGATTTCTATTTGCCTTATGGAACTTAGCAGAGTGGTAATTAAGCACTTGAAATGGGTAATGCTGATGTTTTGGAATGACTGGTGGAATGGGAAGCATCTTTTGCAAAGGGTTCAAGGAGGGTGTGATTTGAAAGGTAGTTGCTATTAATTCCTCATCATACTCTACTGTGGACTGGGAAAGAACAGGCAAATGGACCCCAGTATAATTGGATAATATCACCTGACTGATCAGGTAAACCTGCTTAGGCATTAGGGCTTTATGTGTTACCAAGGGCAAGAAGTTTCTCTTAAAGCTGTCCATCATGATTGGGTCCTCAGTGAACATAAGCAGAATGACTTTTTCATTTTCTAAGTTTTGGAGGAACCAGGGTATTTCTGGCAAGTCAAACCTCTCTCATAGGCTCAATGATTTGGGAGGAGTGGAGGTGAATGAATTGATGGATCAAGGTGAAGTTGCACTAGAAAATAGCTAAAGCTCCTTCCTTCAGTTTATTCTTCAAATGATCCTTTCTGAAATGGTGCTTAAAAATAAAGCAAATGACTACTAACACTACCATGCAAAATCTTTTGAAGTCAGAGCACCTTTACCCCATTGTCCCCCAATCTCACTGATGAGCTTTGATCCCTGGCATCATCCCAATCATGTTTGGCTTTGATTGCTGACATAATGGATAGCTGTTATTTTCTGTAAACAGCAAATAGGTTTCAAATAACCTAATTAGCATCGAGGTTAATTAATAGGGAGGAAATTGGCCTTATGAAAGAAGAACAGATAGGCACACAATGTCATTATGCACTTAAAGCTGAAAACTGAAAGAGGAAAATATAGAATCAAGAAGACTGTGTTGTTGTTTTTCAGAATTAATAAAACCACTCTGTATTTGAGTACATATTGGGAATGGAATACTTATCTTAATGTGTTGCATTGTGGAGAGCATTCTGAAATCGGCCCAAATGTCTGTAAGACACTGTGGTGAGCTTTTCTTTTCTTCTAAGTTATTTACTCTTTGGTGCTTTGGAGAAACAGAACTTGAAAAGCTGGAAGGCAGAACATCATGTTCTCCCTTACCCAAAGACATATAGGAAAGGATAAAAAGATACCAATTTAGATAATATCAGTAGATTAAACATCAAGTACATTAGCCCTTTGAGTATGTACTGTACCAAAAATCAGTAAGAGAAATATTTGCTTTGTTGAAACAAAAATCACAGAATTTTCAGTGTTAGTCATTTCATATCTGTTGCCAAATGAAAATCACTTACTATATATTTTTTAGCTCTCTAAATAAAAATTATGGGAGAAAAATGACTCTATATTCTGGATGTCACAGTGGTAATTCTAAACAAAGAACATGGAAAATCATGCAGAAGTGCTGGTTGGTAGCCCTGAGGTTTTAATCTTAACCTTAAGGGAACCCAAAGGGCAAATGTTCTCCAACCCTCCCAGCCAGGCTTTTGGTGTGAACCATTTAAATATAAACAACAGATAATTTTACTAGTTTCATTGAGTTCCATCAGGGCTGCCCCATTAGTGAGTACCTTGGGCAAGGTACCTACAAAAAAAGACATGACTATGAGGAAATTGAAGAGCAAAGACTAAAAGGTGTCCACAGTCTGAGGAATTAGACATAGATTTAGAGGGTGAGAGGTTCAGGAAAATGGAAGCTGTAAGTGGGGCAAAGAAAGGGTATTGCAGGCATTTCAAAGAAATTGTTCCATGTCTTTGGAAATTTTATTTTCAGCAGACTCAGAAACATAAAATGAAAATGGTAACTAAGGATCTGGTCCCAGATTATCTAAGGGGAAGACTGGCTAGGAGGAAAGATGCAGAAGCTGTGGGAAGACTCTAGGAGCCATAAATAGGTTTGATTTTCCTGTTTTGTCCAATTTCCAGGTAAAACTTACTTTTGTGGGGTAAGAAATGAAAATACATTTCTTACTGACAGGCTGAAAATCTGGCCAGAATACAGTCACCCTTTGGATGTTAACAATCTATACTTGTTTAACAAACCCAGTTCTTAATAGTAGTGTGTTGGGGGCTGCTGGCTGCCTTGTACCTCAACATGATGCTTGGAATAGTGAAGTTAAAACCACTGACTTTCAAAAAGAACAGTTTTGGGAAGGCAGAAAACAGTGTCTACTTGTGTTAACAGCCTGCTTAGTTTTGAGTTGCTTTCAATGGTAGTTTTTGTGGTTTCCTACCATCTCTGACAGCAATCTTAAAGATATTTGCAATTTCATTTCATTTTCTTACTTTCTTTTCTTTTGGCTACTCTTTTCTTTTTTGTTGTTCAGGGTATTTATCAGGGCCCATTATCTGCCCATTTACATTGGCATCCTTACTATTTAAACTTCCTTGGACCTTGAAAATGTGAAGTCTTGAGAATAAGTGAATCATAGATTTTATGGGTGGAAAGAGAACATGAAGGTCAATGTTTATTATTTTTATTTACTCTCAGGTTCTTAGACCCCACAAAGATCATTGTGCCTGAGCTGGAGAATGAAGTAGGACTAAAAAGAAAGAATAGAGCAATTCTGAGGATTGAATTTTCTCTGGGGTCTGTATTCCCTACTTTGAATCTCCATTGTTAAGAATTACTGAAAAATCCAGTCACCTGGGATTACAGGAAGTAGCATACTTCATGGAATCAGCCATATCATGGAGACATGACAAGTTACTATGGGGGGGGGGTCATCACTCTTTTACAGGCAGTAATTGGGCTACACAGCATTGTGGGAAAGGAATGTTTTTCTGTTTTTCATTTTTTTAATTAGAGCAGTTGTAGGTTTACAGAAAAATCATGCAGAAAGTACAGGGCTTCCATATGTCCCCCTTACACACAGTTTTCCTTGTTATCAACATTTTGCATTAGTGTGGTACCTCTGTTACAATTGATGAAATAATATTATTATAATTATACTGTTAAATGTAGTTTATAGTTTACATTAGGGTTCATTCTTTGTGTTACACAGTTCTATTTCTATTTTTTTTAATTTGTTATTCTGGTAACATATAAATACCCTAAAATTTCCCCTTTTAATCACTTTCAAACATACAGTTCAGTGGTGTTAATTACATTCACAGTGTTGTGCTATCATCACCACCATTCATTACCAGGACAGCAATGTTTGCTACTAGCTCTTTGATGCTGAAACTAAAGGTAAGCTCCATGGCTGTGTCTAGCCCCATGAGAAGTGTCTGATCTTGCCTACACACTTTAAGTGGATTTGCATAATTTCCTGGAGAAATTGGGAGGCAATTTATTGTTACAGAAAAGGGAAGATGTTTTGTTATCTTTTAGCAAAAAAAAGAAAAAAGGAATTCTGGAATATACTTGTGCAATACCAAGATCTGATTTTGAATGTTAGTATGTAGAAGCTTTGGAAGGCCAAGAAGAGGGTAAGCTGAAAGGACTCCGATTCTTTCTAACCTTACATCTCCCACAGCTGGCCAGCAGCAGAGTCTGTGAGGTCAGTGAGGACCTTATGTGTGTGTATGTATGTTATCAATTCAGTGGAACAAGACTTTATTAGGCTATTAGGATGTGTTAGGTGATAGGTTGTTGTGCTAAACCCCGGGGGTGGAAAGACAAAAAAGATGTAGTTCTGCCTAGAGGGGAGAGAAACAGACAGTAGACGGGTGTTCAACTAGAGATGTAACTTGTGTTTTCCCTTTGCTGCTCTAGTTGGAGAGGGGCTAAAATATGACTCTTGTCATCCTTGGGAGGGTAAGTTATCTTTCAGATGTGGAAGGCAGCATCTTCCTCCCAAAGTGGGCTTAGCCTCCACTCTCCCCATCCCAATCTTGCTCCTCTCACTAAGGAGGTAAGTAGTGTTGACCTCTTCAGTACGTGAGAAGAAAGCTCTGTTTTCCAGGATAGAGAAATTAATTAGAAATTTGTATTTTAAGTATATGGGGATGCCTCTCCTGCATGATTCTTTTTCTTTAATGAAAATTTATTGAGATATACTCACATACCAGATACTCATCCAAAGTGTACAGTCAATTGTTCACAGTATCATTATATAGGTGTGCATTTCATCATCAAAATCAATTTTTGAATATTTTCATTACACCAAAAAAAGGATAAAAATTAAAAATAAAAAAAGAATATCCAAAACATCCCGTATCCCTTACCCCTTCCCCATTATTCATTTTTTTTTTTTTTTTGTCTTTGCTTTCTTATTCATCCATCTATATACTGGATAAAGGGAGTGTCAGTTGCAAGGTTTTTGCAATTACACAGTCGCACCTTAAGAACTATATAGTTATACAATCATTTTCAGGAATCAAGGCTACTGGATTACAGTTCAGCAGCTTCAGGTATTTCCTTCTAGCTATTCCAATATACTAAAAACTGCAAAGGGATATCTGTATAATGCATGAGAATAACCTCCAGATTTAAATAGACTCTATTTATATCTCTCAGTCACTGAAACTTTATTTTGTTTCATTTCTCTTCCTCCTTTTGATTGGTCCAAGACTTTCTCAATCTTATGATGTCAGGGCCAGGCTCATCCCCGGGAATCATGTCCCACATAGAGCGGAGAGAAGTGAGTTTACCTGCAGAGTTGGCTCAGAGAGAGAGGCCACATCTAAACAACAAAAGAAGTTCTCTGGCGGTGACTCTTAGGCAAAATTTAGCTTCTCCTTTGCAGGAATACGTTTCGTAAGGGCAAACCATTTCATAAGGGCAAGATTGAGGCCTATTAAATTGGTAGTCTCCAATGCTTTCTGCATGATTCTTTAGGAGTATGGGCGTGTGGCTTGATAGTCTGGGAGAGGAGATATACTGAGTAATTTCGTGTTTCGGGGAATGAAAAGGGGAAACTTCTTCTACTCTAGATGATCTAGTCTCCCAGGAGGAAAAGGGAATGGAGACTGTATCTGCAAGGCACAGATACTGAGCCATCTCTGACACAGCATTCCTAACTTGACTGATGTCCAGGATGTGGCTGAACCTGTGACTCTCAAAGCCTTGGAGACCCAAACCTGCGACACTCTTGATTGAGGATAATTTCCAGGGAGTAGAATCAGTCTCCCTTGAAATTCTATGGATTGCCTGTGGAAAGACTTGGAGCCCTGCACCTGACTCTTAGCAGAGGATATCGCAGATCAATTAGGAGCACCAGATGTGTACCTCCTCTGCTCTTCACTATGGTACCTACAAATCTGGCTCCTTCATTTCCCTCCTCCCCACTTCTTTTACATTTGTGGAGGTGTTCCTCCTCCTGGCTAAGGCCAGGCTTGCCTATCCTTCTCTGAACATTATATAGTCAGTTATCCCCTTTGAATCTTGTATATTGTGATTTCTTGATTCTAACCTTTTCATCAAGATTTGAGCATGTTTAACATTTTAAGAACAAAGCTCTCCTTCAACTTAAATCCTATGCTGTTAGTTTCTCTTCCCTTTCATGATCTAACTTTTTGAAGTTTTTGTTTATGCTCACTGTCCCCACTTCCTTATCGCCTACTTATTTTGGGCTTCTGCCCCAACAGCCACGAAACCAGCTCTCACTAAGGTCATCTAGGACAGTTTTCAGTCCTCCTCTTATTTCACCATCTATGGCATGCCCTTCTTCTTGAAATATTCTCTTCATTGTCTCTGATGAAGCAACTTCCTCTGATAAAGTTTTATTCCGCTTTGCTAGCACCTTCCTTAACTTATCCTTTGCTTCCTTTGCATCCTCATTTATCTGGCCTTTAAATGTTGGAGTACCTCCAGCTTTGGTCCTAACCCCTCTTCTCTTCTAGCTAGACAATCTCATCCACATCTTTAGCAGAGCTCTGTTTGTTTTACTGGATCAATATCTCTTACCCCTTCTTTTGATGCCAACACCCCTATTTTTCTTTAAGGAAACCACCTCCCTCTTGCCCATTGTATAGAGTCTTGCTGGGGCTGCCAGTTCAGGTTCCTTGCTCTTTGATTTACTTGATCAGCAAATCTGACTTCCTTTTCTGGGAATATTAATATTGAATGTCAGAAGGATGGACAATATTTGGGGTTGAATCATTCCTATAGTGTGGCAATCTGAAGTGACTGCTCACTTATTTCTGCTCCCTAGATCCCCAGAGTTGGCTTGATTCTTTCCTCATGAGGCTTTTTCTTTTGATTTTGTGTGAAATTCTTACATCTTTGTACTGAATTCTTTTATTTATTTATTATTATTATTTGTTTAAGCTGTCCAGAGATGGTTTCCAATTCTTGTAATGAAAAAACTGTAAATAATACAAGTCCATGGCTTCAAATGCCATCTCTACAGAGATGACTTCCCAATATATATCTCTGGCACAGAATCTTCCTCTGAGCTCCAGACTGTTATTTTCATTTACCTATTTGACATTTCCAAAGCACCTTAAATTCAACATGCCCAAAACTGAGCTCATGATTTATACTTCAAACCTTTCTCTTTTCCCTGAATGGCACCATCATCCATCAGTTAAGCAAGCCAGAAGCCAAGGAATTGACATTCCACATACCTCCCCTATCCAGTATCCAATATTTCATGAAGTCCTTCCGATTTAATACCTAAATCTCTCCCAAATCTGTCTTCTTCCCTCTCTTCTGTTACCTCCCTGGTTCATCCCTCTCCTGGATGACTGCAGAAGCCTACCAGCTTGATCACCAAGCTCCCTTCCTTTCCCCTTCCATTCCTTTCTCCATTTCCTTTCTCAACACTGTAGTTAGATTAATATTTTCAAAATGCAAACCTGATGGTATTGCCCTGTTCAAAACCTTTCAGTGACTTTCCATTTCTCTTAGGATAATGACCCAAATCCTCAACGTGGCTTACAGGAGCCTGCATTATCTAGACCATTCCTACCACTCAGGAATACTCTCCCTCCCTTTCTCACATTCTCAAATGCATTAAGTTCCCTTCTGCCACAGGTTCTTTGCATGTAATGTACCCTATGCCTGGACTTGGGTATATTTCCTACCTTGGACTAGAACACACTGGAAAGGCTATTCTGGTTGGTGAAATGTCAATTGGCACTCAGCTTAGTTTATTTCCACTTTGTTTATCATTGAACCACCAAACAGTGCAAATGTACATCAGCATTATATAATAGCATGAATGATCTGGTTCTTTTCTTACACCAAAAGGCAGTCTAGGAAGTTAGATGAAACAGAATTAGAGCTCACTGTTCCTTTTAGGCTGAATGCAGTGAAGAGAAGTACACATCAAGGGCCTACTGTATACTCACAAAACAAATTATTTGTCTCACCACAGTTGCATATTTCTAGTTTTTATTTCTTGCTGCATCTTTGGACTTATTTGAGAGGCTATAGAGAGATAGAATCTACAGGACCTGATGTCAAATTAAATAGGGAGGGTGGGAAACAAAGGAAATTCTAGAATGAACTCCAGATGTGGTTTGGGTGCCTGGGAAGATGCTGTTGCCAATATGAGATGAAGAATACAAAAGAAGAATGATTCTGGGAGGAAGGAGAAAAAGAAGAGGTTGTATTTTGCTTGAGACTTTGTATTAGTTTTCTAGGTCTGTCATAATAAAATATCACAAACTGGGGGTAGGTGGGTGGGGGGTGACTTTAAACAATGGAGATTTATTCTCTCATACTTCTGAAGGCCAGGAGGCTGAAATCAAAGTGCTGACAGGGCCATGCTCCCTCTGGAAGCTCTGTGGAAGAATCCTTCCTTGCTTCTTTCTAGTTTCTGGTGGCTCCTGGCAATCCTCGAGGCTCCTTGGTTTGAAGCTGTATCACTCCAATCTCTGCTTCTGTTTTCCCATGGCCTTCTTCCCTGTGTGTGTCTTTGTGCATCCTCTCCTTTTCTTATAAGGACACCTGTCATTGCATTAGGGCCCATCCTAATCCAGTATAACCTCCCCTTACCTAGATTCCATTGGCAAAAACCTTATTTCTAAGTGTCATCACATCCATGGGTACTGGGGGTTAAAACTTGGACATATCTTTTAGGGGGACACAATTCAAGCCACTGCAGGCATGTTGTGTTCGAGGTGCCTGTGGCACAGTCAGGTGGAGTCATCCAGTAGGCAGGTCTGTGGCTCATGGAAAGGTAAAGCCTACTCATCTTTGATCATCATTCTCTAGCCAACAGAAGGACCAGTGGAAAAGCAGATATATTTAGCCTGCAAGTGATTTATTTACCAAAAAGATAGCACAGAATAGACATTAAGAGTGTAAACTGTGGAGCTTTACCAGCTTCACAACCACAGCAAATTGCTTAACCTGTCTGAGATTCACTTTCTGAATCTGTAAAATGGAGATTATTAAGGAATAAACAAAACACAAAACAACAGGAAAAAAAAAAAAAAAACTCTCCCTCAGTGAGTGATTATGAGGATTAAATTAGTTAATACCTGAAAGTATTTAGAACATGCTTGGTACATAATAAAGTGTAGGTAATACTTTTACTTATTGCACGTTTTCCTGCAAGGAAACTTTAGTACCAAAGAGCAGCAGATTCTGTTTCTCTCTCTCACACACACTATATATATAATTATATTTGAGGAAACTCCTTCATAAAGCAAGTCTCTGTAAAGCATATCCTCACTTATTAAAGTAAGGTAAAAACCAGGACATACTATATTCAGATATACATACATGCAAAATATAGCTTATTTTATTTTCTCTAAGTCTTTTCTTCCTTCTGAGTCCTGCCCTGCAGAATAGATGAAAAAATAAAATTTAATCCAACAGAAAAATTTTAGTCTTCTAAATTTAATTTTAAAACAGTGATATCGCAGTCTCTTACAGATAAATGCTTACTGTCTTTCATATTTTCTTTCCTTTCTTGAATGGTCACCAAGATGGCGTCTGGGTATTTGGTGTTGCGGGGTGGAACTCAGACATTCTTGAGATTGTGGGAAAGAGGGTGGCTTGAGATCCATGTTTGCAGGTCCTCGTCTGCCAGGGGTTGCTCTTTGATCCTGATGTTTACGGCTGGTGAATTCATGATCTATTCTCTTGGTCTGATCAAGCCCCAGCGTGGTGCTTGCTGCCTCTTGCCGACTACCTGAGGTCTGGTTGTGGCTCCTCTTGGTCCCCAGGCTGCTGGTCTGCTCTGTAGCCCTGAGTCACAGGGTTATTTTGCCCCATCATGACAAACTCCCAGATACGTTCCTGAGATAGATTATCCATGACCTCCACGCTACAACCCCTAAGGTACGTGAAAATCTCTAGGTCTCTTCCATTACATATAGGAATCCAGGTAGCTTGGGAGTCCTAACGCAGATGCTTTCCCTTCCAAATACACTGTACTGTCACTTCCAATCTGACGCAGCAGGTTGGGGTGGGTATGTAAGGGTGTATGCTTGTATACTCTGCAAAGCAGTCAGCTTTATTAGAAACAGGAATGGGTCAAAGCTCTCTGCTTTGGGTTTGATTTTCAACCTATCTAACATGATTTCTTCTCCATGATTAGAATCTGGAGTATGTGGTCAGGGAAGGCTTGTCTCATTGCCTGCTTTCCTTTCCTCCTTCTCCCTCTTCTCCATACCCCAAGCAGCCGGAAAGGACAGGCTTTACACCCCTTCCTGTTTTATGGGACTTCCTGACTTATATCCACTTCCTTAATGAGGTGATTATCCTGCTTCCCCTTCTCTGGAGTTAAGGGGGAAATGAAAATACACTGATTATTCCAGTAATACTAATAATTGGAGCCTGTGTTTCTGATCAAAGACTTGGCAATTGATATAAGCCACCAAAATTCTTGAAGGAAAGATAAAACAACCATAAATCTCTACAAAAACTTAGATAACAAAGCTTGTCCTAAATCTTGTAAAATGATGTTAATATAGCTTATACTTTGGTGTATGTAAGGAGTTCCATGGTGTGATGGTTGGGTTCATGTGTCAACTTGGCTAGGTGATAGTACCCAGCTGTTTGGTCAAGCAAACAATGGCCTAACAATTGCTGTGAGGATGTTTATGGCTGGTTAATAAAACAACAGGCTGGTTTATTAAATCATCAGTCAATTGACTGCAGCTGTGACTGATGACTCACCGAAGGGTGTGTCTTCTGCAGTGAGAGAATGCTATTGGCTGGATTTAATCCAATTAATCAGTTGAAAATTTATAAGCGAGACAGATAAAGGACCTTCACTTCTTCTTCGGCTGCCCAGTGAAGCATTTCCTGAGGAGTTCGTTGAAGTTGCCAGTTCGTTTCCTGAGGAGTTCACCGAACACGTTTGTTGAAGATCCCAGTCATTTCCTGAGGAGTTCGTTGAAGTTGCCGGTTCGTTTCCATTGGACATCTTCCTTGGAGTTGACAGTTTGCTGACTGCTCTACAGAATTTGGACTCGCGCATACCCACAGTTGCGTGAGTCACTTTTACAAATTTGATAGTCAGAGACACCTCTCATTGCTTCTATTTCCCTAGAGAACCCTAACTAATACACATGGTATCATAAAAGTTACTTTAGCATATAGCATGCGACTTAACTGTCATAAATTGGAACTCTTTAATCCAATATTTGAGCATAATAAGAATTCATTAAATATTTTATTAGCTAAAATTTACCCTGCTTTTTAGAATGTGGTAAAGTCTTCTATGGGCAGGGTAATAATTAATCCGTATTCCTACCCCTGAAAAAAATTACTGAACTCCCTGTATCTCAGATTCAAAAGGGAATTTTGTATAATGGAAGTATTAGTAATATCTATATCATAGGGCTACTGTGAGGATTAGATTAGAACAGGGCCTGGCACATAGTATGTACTATCCTAGCATTTGCTACATTCATTATGATTTGAATGCACTGAGTCTTAAATTTTAACTGATGCTTTTTTTCCACTGCTGGAAATATGGGTGTTGAAATTATCATACTGATCTTTCTTTTTTTAGTAAAAGTAAATACAGAAGATTTTGAGGTCACCTTTGATATCTTTATTTGTAGCATTTGGACAACAGAAGTACCTTGCCTTTGTGTCACATGTTCATTTTCATTCCTTTGCTATTTTTAGATATATAAGATCCTTTCCACTCGGAGGCAACCATGAGCCTTTTCTCCTCTTTCTTTCTCAAAATTCTTTGTGCACGAAGTCACTCAAGTACTACAGTGGTTTTAGTCATTTTTGAATCTGTTTATAGACAAAATTCTTTCTAATGGCAGAAGTTATGATGTCATAGCCTAATCATAGCTACCCCTGGGTGGTTGTATCAAAGGTGAGAAAAGTTGGGAGAGACTAAGAATAGACTCTGGCATTAACAGTTGGGAGGAAGGACAAGGGTATCAAACAGTCTTGTTTACGTGTACATTTCTGGGATTACTAGTGAGGTTGACCCCTTATCCCCATTTGTTTGTTCGGTAGTTGATTATTTTCTTTTCTAAATTGTCTTGTTTGTCCTTTGTCCATTTATCTACTGGTGCTCTTACTTTGCGTCTTGATTTAAATGGGCTCCATAAAATTACTGAACTTCTGTATGTCATATTTGCTGCAAATATTTGTTATTCCCAGTTGTGTTTTGATTTCAGATACAGAAAAGTTTTGAAATTTAAATAATCCAATCTATTGAGATCTGTTTTGAGACTTTTTACATTGCCCTTAGTTGGAGAATCTTCCTCTCTGTAGCGATTTAGTAAATAGACACATGTTTTTCTTAAGTATGTATGTTTTGATATTTTAAAGCATTTAACTATTATCTCCTTGGAGCACATACTGCTCATTGTTTGAGATAGGTGTATAAGCTAGATTTTTGTTTTTTTTACAAATAGAGAAAAAATTTTAATACAATTTATTGAATTAATGATTCCTCCTTTATCACATATTAGTTTGCTCTATACATGCACTGTCCAATACAGTGGCCATTAGCTATATCTGGTTATTGAGCACCTGAAATATGGCTAGGCCAAAGAGACATGTGCTGTAAGTATAAAATACATACTAGGTTTCAAATACTCAGTACAAAAAATGTAAAAAATCCCAATTTTTAATATTTATGATATGTTAATATTATTTGGGGTATAAGAAAAAGATATAATACAATATAAAATATATTAATCATATTTAAATGATATAACAAATATGTTATTAAAATTACTTTTGCATGTTTATTTTTACTTTTTAAAATGTAGGTACTGGAAAATTTAAATTATATATGTGGTTTGCATTGCCTTTCCATTGGACGGCTCTGCTCTATACATTAGGGTTTATTTCTATGCTATTGATTCTCAATGCTGTTTGAGGATTAGGTAATTGTAGATTTATAATATGTTTTCTGATCTGGAGGGACTAGTTTCTTTCATTTCTATTCTATACCAATTTTTTTCTTATTTATTTTTGCCTATTTATTTTTCCAGATACTGTAAGATATTTTGGCACATTCCCAGAAAATTAAATCCCTCTGGGACTGATTTAATTAACAATAAATCTGTAAATTGATTTTGAATAATTGACATATTTACAAGATTGTCTTTTTTCCCAAGGAAATGGCATCCCTTTACATTTTTCAAGTCTTTTCTCCTTCATATTTCTTAGCAAACTTTGTGGTTTTCTTTAGGATATTGTTAAGTATCATGATTCTATTGCTGTTTTAAATGTGAGTTATTTTTCCAATACATTTCTTAACTAGTCTATGTTAATTTAGGAAAGGTGTTGATTTTTTAAAATGTACCTTGTAACCAGAAAATTTTACTATGCTTTTTTTTTAAATTTTTTTATTCATTTTATTGAGATATATTCACATACTATGCAGTCATAGAAAACAAATCGTACATTTGATTGTTCACAGTACCATTACATAGTTGTACATTCATTACCAAAATCAATCCCTGACACCCTCATTACCACACACACAAAAATAACCAGAATAATAATTAAAGTGAAAAAGAGCAACTAAAGTAAAAAAGAACACTGGGTGCCCTTGTCTGTTTGTTTGTTTGTTTGTTCCTTCCCCCACCTTTCCACTCATCCATCCACAAACTAGACAAACGGGAGTGTGATCCCTATGGCCCCCCCAATCCCACCATCCCTCCTCATAAGCCACATTTTTATACAATTGTCTTAAAGATTCATGGGTTCTGGGTTGTAGTTTGATAGTTTCAGGTATCCACCACCAGCTACCCCAATTCATTAGAACCTAAATAGGGTTGTCTATATTGTGCATAAGTGTGCCCACCAGAGTGACCTCTCGGCTCCTTTTGGAATCTCTCTGCCACTGAAGCTTATTTCATTTCCTTTCACATCCCCCTTTTGGTCAAGAAGATGTTCTTCATCCAACGATGCCGGGTCTGCATTCCTCCCCGGGAGTCATATTCCACGTTGCCAGGGAGATTCACTCCCCTGGTTGTCTGATCCCACGTAGGGGGGAGGGCAGTGATTTCACCTGTCAAGTTGGGTTAGCTAGAGAGAGAGGGCCACATCTGAGCAACAAAGAGGCACTCGGGAGGAGGCTCTTAGGCACAATTATAGGGAGGCCTAGCCTCTCCTTTGCAGCAACAGTCTTCTCAAGGGCAAATTCTGTGGTAGAGGGCTCAATCCATCAAACCACCAGTCTCCTATGTCTGTGGTCATGTTAGCAACCATGGAGGTAGGGCAGGCCAATACCCCTGCATTTTCCACCAGCTCCTCAAGGGGGCTCTGCATATTTTTTTCCTTATCTTTTTTTTTTTTCCTAAATCAACTGTATGAAAAATTAAAAAAAAATAAAAAAAATAAAAAAATAAACATACAATAAAAGAACATTTCAGAGACCATAACAAGGAAGTAAGAAAAAGACAACTAAACTAAGATAACTACTTTACTTCCAACATGTTCTTACTCTACCCCAAAAAAGTAACCTAATATAGCAACATTTCTGAACTTGGTCCTACTATACCCATCAGAAATTAACAGACCATAGTCATTCCTGGGCATTCCCAGAACATTAAATTTACCCACGATAGCTTATCTGTTCTTCTTGGATTATTGTTCCCCCTTCCTTAATTGCTCTCTACCACAAGTTCCCCTACATTCTACATTATAAACCATTTGTTTTACATTTTTCAAAGTTCACATTAGTGGTAGCATATAATATTTCTCTTTTTGTGCCTGGCTTATTTTGCTCAGCATTATGTCTTCAAGGTTCACCCATGTTGTCATATGTTTCACGGGATCGTTCCTTCTTACTGCTGTGTAGTATTCCATTGTATGTATATACCACATTTTATTTATCCACTCATCTGTTGAAGGACATTTGGGTTGTTTCCATCTCTTGGCAATTGTGAATAATGCTGCTATGAACATTGGCATGCAGATATCTGTTCGTGTCACTGCTCTCCGATCTTCCGGGTATATACCGAGAAGTGCAATTGCTGGATTGAAGGGTGTCTCTATATCTAGTTTTCTAAGGAACTGCCAGACTGACTTCCAGAGTGGCTGAACCATTATACAGTCCCACCAACAATGAATGAGAGTTCCAATTTCTCCACATTCCCTCCAGCATTTGTAGTTTCCTGTTTGTTTAATGGCAGCCATTCTAATTGGTTTGAAATGGTATCTCATTGTGGTCTTAATCTGCATCTCTCTCTAATAGCTAGTGAAGCTGAACATTTTTTCATGTGTTTCTTGGCCATTTGTATTTCCTCTTCAGAGAACTGTCTTTTCATATCTTTTGCTCATTTTATAATTGGCCTGTCTGTACTATCATCATTGAGTTGTAGGATTTCTTTATATATGCAAGATGTCAGTCTTTTGTCAGATACATGGTTTCCAAAAATTTTTTCCCATTGAGTTGGCTGCCTCTTTACCTTTTTGAGAAATTCCTTTGAGGTACAGAAACTTCTAAGCTTGAGGAGTTCCCATTTATCTATTTTTTCTTTTGTTGCTTGTGCTTTGGGTGTAAAGTCTAGGAAGTGGCCACCTAATACAAGGTCTTGAAGATGTTTTCCTACATTATCTTCTAGGAGTTTTATGGTGCTTTCTTTTATATTGAGATCTTTGGTCCATTTTGAGTTCATTTTTGTGTAGGGTGTGAGGTAGGGGTCCTCTTTCATTCTTTTGGATATGGATATCCAACTCTCCCAGCCCCATTCGTTGAAAAGACCATTATGACTCAGTTCAGTGACTTTGGGGGCCTTATCAAAGATCAGTCGGCCATAGATCTGGGGGTCTATCTCCGAATTCTCAATTTGATTCCATTGATCTATGTCTATCTTTGTGCCTGTACCATTCTGTTTTGACAACTGTGGCTTTATAATAAGCTTCGAAGTCAGGGAGTGTAAGTCCTCCCACTTCGTTTTTCTTTTTTAGAGTGTCTTTAGCAATTCGAGGCATCTTCCCTTTCCAAACAAATTTGATAACTAGCTTTTCCAAGTCTGCAAAGTAGGTTGTTGGAATTTTGATTGGGATTGCATTGAATCTGTAGATGAGTTTGGGTAGAATTGACATCTTAATGACATTTAGCCTTCCTATCCATGAACATGGAATATTTTTCCATCTTTTAAGGTCCCCTTCTGTTTCTTTTAATAGAGTTATGTAGTTTTCTTTGTATAGGTCATTTACATCTTTGGTTAAGTTTATTCCTAGGTACTTGATTTTTTTAGTTGCTATTGAAAATGGTATCTTTTTGTTGAGTGTCTCTTCAGTTTGTTCATTTTTAGCATATAGAAACATTACCCACTTATGTGTATTAATCTTGTATCCCACTACTTTGCTAAATTTGTTTATTAGCTCTAGTAGCTGTATCATCGATTTCTCAGGGTTTTCCAGATATAAGATCATATCATCTGCAAACAATGACAGTTTTACTTCTTCCTTTCCAATTTGGATGCCTTTTATTTCTTTGTCTTGCCGGACTGCCCTGGCTAGCACTTCTAGCACAATGTTGAGTAACAGTGGTGATAGCGGGCATCCTTGTCTTGTTCCTGATCTTAGGGGAAAGGCTTTCAGTCTCTCATCATTGAGTACTATGCTGGCTGTGGGTTTTTCATATATGCTCTTTATCATATTGAGGAAGTTTCCTTCAATTCCTACGTTTTGAAGTGTTTTTATCAAAAAGGGATGTTGGATTTTGTCGAATGCTTTTTCAGCATCTATTGAGATGATCATTTGATTTTTCCCTTTTGATTTGTTAATGTGTTGTAATACATTGATTGATTTTCTTATGTTGAACCATCCTTGCATGCCTGGAATGAACCCCACTTGGTCAAGGTGTATGATTTTTTTAATGTGTCTTTGGATTCGATTTGCAAGTATTTTGTTGAGGATTTTTGCATCTATATTCATTAGGGAGATTGGCCAGTAGTTTTCCTTTTTTGTAGCATCTTTGCCTGGTTTTGGTATTAGATTGATGTTAGCTTCATGAAATGAGTTAGGTAGTGTTCCATTTTCTTCAATGTTTTCAAAGAGTTTAAGTAAGATTGGTGTCAATTCTTTTGGAAAGTTTGGTAGAATTCTCCTGTGAAGCCATCTGGCCCTGGGCATTTATTTGTGGGAAGCTTTTTGATGACTGATTGGATCTCTTTGATTGTGATTGTTTGGTTGAGGTCTTCTGTTTCTTCTCTGGTCAATCTAGGTTGTTCATATGTTTCCAGGAAATTGTCCATTTCCTGTACATTATCCAGTTTGTTGCCATACAGTTGTTCATAGTACCCTCTTATAATTTTTTCAATTTCCTCAGGATCTGCAGTTATGTCACCTTTCTCATTCATTATTTTGTTTATATGGGTCTTCTCTCTTTTTGATTTTGTCAGTCTAGCTGGGGCTTGTCAATCTTGTTGATCTTCTCTAAGAACCAACTTTTGGTGTTATTTATCCTCTCTATTGTTTTTTTGTTCTCTATGTCATTTATTTCTGCTTTAATCCTTGTTATTTCTTTTCTTCTACTTGGTTTAGGATTGGTTTGCTGTTCATTTTCTAGCTTTTTCAGTTGATCCATTAGTTCTTTGATTTTGGCTCTTTCTTCCTTTTTAATATATGCGTTTAGTGCTATAAATTTTCCCCTCAGTACCGCTTTTGCTGCATCCCATAGGTTTTGGTATGTTGTGTTCTCATTTTCATTCATCTCTATATATTTAGCAATTTCTCTTGCTATTTCTTATTTAGCACACTGATTGTTTAGGAGTGTGTTGTTTATCCTCCAGGTATTTGTGAATTTTCTAAGTCTCTGATGGTTATTGACTTCTAATTGTATTCCATTGTGGTCAGAGAATGTGCTTTGAATAATTTCAACTTTTTAAATTTATTGAGGCTTGTTTTATTGTAAGAAAGGAATAAGTTTCGTTTTCACACAGAGACAGCATGGAATAAGGGAAATGGAGGCAAAACCAGTTTAAACAAGCCCCAGACAAAGAGAAGAGAGAATCTGCCCGCTCCTTATATGGAAAAGTAACCATAGTTATTGGAATGTAAAGAGATATGAGGTAATATCAGAGGCGGGAACTCACAGCAAAAAAATAAAAATTTGGGGGGGATAGGCTGATCAGTTCAAAATCTTAATAATGAGCTAATTGGCTCTCTGGGATTGGGTAATCAGTTCAAAATCTCAATAATGAGCTAGTTGGCTCTCTGGGATTGGCTGTACAAATTAAAATCTCAAAAGATGAATTAGTTAGTGTTCTCGGATAGGCTGTAATCTCTGTAGTACCCAGTCAATGGGGAAACAGGGGAGGGACTTGTGAATTAGGAGTAGGAGATTTAAAGATTGCCATTCTCTTCCTCTGGGCGCCAGCCTTTCATGTGTTTGGCTGGACGCCCTATCTTGCAAGATCCTAAATAAATTCTTTTCTCCTCCAGAACCGAGAGAGCATTTATTCCCTTACAGGTACCGCTTTATTTCCGACATTTATGTCTCAGCATATGATCTATTCTGGAGAAAGTCCCGTGAGCCCTAGAGAAGTATGTGTATCCTGGTGATTTGGGATGTAATGTTCTATATATGTCTGTTAAATCCAATTCATTTATCAGATTGTTTAGGTTTTTAATTTCCTTATTGGTCTTCTGTCTGGTTGATCTATCTATAGGAGAGAGTGATGTGTTGAAGTCTCCCACAATTTTTGTGGAAACATCAATTGCTTCCTTTAGTTTTGCCAGTGTTTCTCTCATGTATTTTGTGGCACCTTGATTGGGTGCATAAACATTTATGATTGTTATTTCTTCTTGTGGAATTGCCCCTTTTATTAGTATGTAGTCACCTTCTTTGTCTTTCAAAACATCCCTGCATTTAAAGTCTATTTTATCTGAGATTAAAAAAGATAAAAAAAAAAAGAAAAAAAAAAGGGCCCTCCCAGCAGATCTAATGTGTTATTGAAATGCTAAGAGACAAAGCAATTAGGGCTATTAAGGAAAGATCCAGGGGGCAGAGAGATCAGTTTTTCTTCGGGTTTTGCAAATGAGCCTGTTCACCAGAACAGAACTCCTGTTCACCAGAACTCCAAAAAGCATCCGCTTTTATTTTTGAGTTTGTCTTGATGTTTTTTTGCTATGCCTATCTCCTCTCTTCTGGGCTGGCTGCTCTCAGATTCTCTAGTGTCTGGTCTCAGTCTATCTATGGTTGGAGTTTTGATCAGTAGAATGAGTTTCCGATAAGAGCTGCCACTGCAGTTCTCCCTTCTCCTTCCTGGCGCTGTCAGCCCCTCCTCCCAGGGGACTGAGCCTGGCAGGGAGGGGTGCGGGTTCCCTGGCCGCAAAAACTTACAGATTTCGCTGATCTCAGCAGTTCCACGTTTTCATGAGTGTTGTATGAAGTATGCCCAAAGTCAGATTGCTCTGTGGTGTCCAGTCCACGCAGTTCCTGGCTTTCTATCTACTTCCTTGGAGGAGTAACTAAAACATACACCTCACCAATCCATGGTCTTGCCACGCCTCTTACTATGCTTTTTAATAATTCTCTTGAGTTATTCTCCTTTTCAAATTAAAATGCCATACCATAGTATGCTCTAATGAGCATCTAAAGTTTTCTCCAAATTTCTATCTTTAGAAATGTAATTTTTGTAAAAGTAGTATTGTGGTAGATAAAGTTCTGTATATTTTAGATGGAATTTTCTCTGAGCTTATCTGTAATACTGAAAAACAGAGTTAGGATATTTCTTGTATGTTTCTTTTCTTGTTTCTTTAGATCCAAGATCTTCAGAAAATGTCATATTATTCAGAGAGCACAGCTATTAAATGCACTTGAGACACTGTGTGCATGTGAGTTTGTGTAATACTGGTTGTAAAAATAATTTGTTGTGATCTGATAGTTGCCTTTTGATGGGTATTTGAGGTTGCATTCATCACCCCATGATGGTTACAATAGTTAACTGAATATCTTCTCAATTGGATTTTCACCTTGAAACCCTCAGCCTTTTTCTTGGATCTCTGAGCACTAGGGCTTAAGTTTCATTCTTGCTACGTGATTATAGGAATTCAATTTTTATTTGTTCTTAAACATCTTTCCTTTCTGTTCTCTGCCCATATCCTTTTACTAATGCCTTTTAAAAGCTTTCTTTCTTTTTGGGTAGTATGAATGACATTTTTATTTTATTTCATTTAAAAAATAGTAGTTTATTTTTAACAGAAATCTTTAAGCACGAAATCACTCAGGCATTACAATGATCTTAGTCGTTTTTGAATCTACTTATATACAGATGTATTTCTAATCACAGAACTTATAAGGTCATAGCATTTACTAATAAAAGCTACACCAGTACAAGGCAAGTAAGAAGGGAAAGGACCTGCGGGGAGGGAAACTCCCTCATTGAAATGAGAGTTGTTAATCAACACCATCAGATATCAAACCAAATTAATATAAATTTTTCAAAAGGTAAAACATATTTGTAGATTAACCTTAACTCTTGCCTTAAGGGAGTAAAATAATTTTCTCAGTTGATTTATTTAAACAAGTCTGCCTGGCTGCTGGCAGCAAAATGCTTTTTCTCTAGGTCAATTTAAGGGGCAAAGGACAGGCTCCAGACTTTTCATGTGTGTGCAGCCGGTTGTATGCAGACACACACACACACACAACATACACGAACATACACATCACAGTTCCATCAGAGTGCTGTCACTCTGGTTAGCAAATAGGAATACACTACTTGGAAACACAAATTTTCTGTTATGCAAAATACATACTTCTGTTTCATGTGGATGGAAGTCCTTACTGACAAATGTTATGTTGACATGGTGCAGGTGTGTGTGTGTGTGTGTGTGTGTGTGTGTGTGTGTGTGTGTGTGTGTGTGTGATGGTGGAGCTGCACCATTCTAACCTATTGGGACTTTTATGTAAAGGGAGATTATGTATATGTAGCTGGTAGGTTGAATGTGACTCTCTTGCCAAGTACTCCAATTGTTTAGCATATTTCCTGAGTAATGTAATCAAGAAAGCAAAGCCCATAGAATTTAAGGTGTTAAACTTCTCTTCAGCACTGAGAAATCACTTCAAATGAGACAAGAATATGTTCATTTGTATTCCAAGCAAAGATGGAAAAATATCTTGTAAATTATTAATCTACCAAGTAGCATGCATTATCCTGAGCTATTGTCCTAGGTCAGGTAGCTTTTCATGCCCGCTCATTCTCCATTTGGAAGGCATACTGCTGTGATATAGAGGGAAGAGTCCCCTCACTCCCAGAAAATAACAAAAATGATGAATTTTAATTAAAGATGAAGTTATTGAAGTTCATTCTTCTCTATATCCTGTGCTACGTGTGAACGTCAGTGAAGCCACAAGGATTTAGTTGATCTTTCCCCTCAAACCCACACTGAACTCAAAGTGTATTTTAAGACATAAGAAAACTCATAGCAAATAGTATAGGTATATACATGTGTGTATCCATATTTTAACATAGAGCACATTTTTTAAAACAGAAAATATTATTTTACCGCAATAGCAAAACCTGTGACCTTGGCTACTATGAAATACAAAATCTTGAAAGGAAAATATTTTTTAGTGTTAGTAACTTAATAAAATACACACTTTTAAATTATTACATACTATAATACAAATAAATATTTTCTGATTAAAATCCATAAGTTTACATATAAAATCTTGATGTTACTAAGGATATTTAAGGTCAAATGGACAATTAATTTTCTCCTGTCCCCTTATTTATTGCCAGAAGCTGGTGAGGTACATTGAATTATGTACCCCAAATTGCACATGCTGTTAATTTTGAGTTGCATTCCTGTGGGTTTGAACCCATTGTAAATAAGACCTCTTAGAGATTTATTTTAGTCAAGGTGTGGCCCAACTGAATGAAGTTGGACCTTAATCTGGTTACTAGAGTCCTATATAAGCAGAAGAAACTCAGACAAAGAGAGAGAAAGTCATGGGAAGGAGTCAGGAGCTGGAAGTCAGAGGGAACCTGGAAGAGAAAGGAGAGGACATCACCATGTGACAGGAAAGCCAAGGAACCCAAGGATTGCTAGCCCACCAGAATTCTACCAACCCTGGGAGGAAGCAAGCCTTCTAGCCTCTGAAACCATGAGACAATAAATTTCCATTGTTTAAGCCAACCCATTGTGTGGTATTTGCCATAACAGATGGGACACTAAGACAGCAGGAAATCAAAACATCTTAGAAAATCTCATAGGTGAGTATGAATATAACTTTCTAACAAATAAAAGTGAGGATATAAAGTTCAGGATTGTTCTCAGCTAAGATTGCTTGTATATTCCAGGTATAGAATTTATATATTTCAGGCATAGTTTTCATGTATGTCAAGTATAGAGTTTATAAGTTTTGGGTATGGAGATTATGTATTTCAGGGAGCAGTTTAGCCAACTGGCATATGTCTACACTTAATAGTACAGTAAAAATATACAATCCTCTTAATAGCTGAGTAGCTAAAATTATCTTAAATTCTGGCATATACCAAATTCTCCATCGGGATTTAGTGACTTGTGGCATGGTATAGTGCTAGCATGCTTAGTTATTTAGGCTTTAATTGTCAAGGATTGGTGATATTTTCAGGGTGTGGTGAAGAGTTTTTCTGGGAATATAACTGAAGTAGAGGCAGGATGAATATTTCCTGCCTGAAATGCCTTACTGAACAATCCTGCCAATGAAGTTCATTCCATGAACTCATGATGGCAGCCATTAGAAACACATGCTTTTGTTATATTGTAGTTTTCTTTAAAAGAACATTGTAATAATAATGGCGTTTGGCAGTAAAAACCACTGTGCAGTAACATATCTTAAAACTGGCCTGAACTAAAGTTCAGCGGGTGTCATGGGTTTTGATATTCTTCTCTGAGAGTGAAGACCAGAATTTCACTGCTGCCAGAAAATAGGACCTACTGAAGTTTAGGTCATGGGAATGGCCTGGTCTACGGGAGGAGGGGGAACCCCTGATGACCAAGAGGACCTTTGATATTTTGCCCCAGTCAGGCTCTGCCTCACCTCTGCTTCTGATCTTAAATTGAATTACCTCCTAACTAACTTAATTGGTGGTCCAGGACACACCTCCTGCTGTTTAGCCCCAATTCTAATGCAAACAGCCAGATAATTAAGCTCTTTCTTAGCTGCCTGAAGTCTGGCCTTTCTGACAGCTTTAGTCAGCAGGTTGCTGACCTTAACTTGTGCCTTTGCCACCATCCTCTTGGTTCATTAGGGCAGCTTTTCTGCATCCTTAGACTGAGGTCTCCTCATTGGGTGCTTTCATTAGCCTCTGCCTGGTACCAAGCAAACAGTTCTCTTAACACTCAACATGCCCAAATTATTAAAGCACCGTAAGTTATGTCCCATAATGGCCTTACACTTTACTGCCTCTTCCTCTTACCTTATTCATCCCCTTTGACCCCATTTGAATGGCAGTTCTTCATACTACATTCTTAACGAGGTTATTTACTCTGCATGCTCAATGAGATTGTGCCTTATATAATAAGTTCTCAGCTTTGAGATATGCCTGAGAGGCCAGACTTTACAGCTGCAACAATAATTAACCTTTTAGCTGAAGATGGCTCTTATTGATAGATGTGCTTTCATAGCCCAAGTTTGTGACCATTTAAGAATGTCACAGTAATATATGGAGAATTTTATATCTACAGATAGATCAGTTTTGCAAGTCAGAGTAACCAAGGGTGAGTAACAGCCTATGCCAGCTGTGTAGTTAAGAATGCCTGTTTGTTTTTAAAATGGCTCTGTACACTCAACTAGATTATTTATGAAAATGGGAGAAAGGAGTGACAAAGATAATCAAAATCCACTCACAATTTCAAACCTCATTTGGACAAGTTGTTCAACCCTCTGACTTCCTGTTAGGGAAGAAGAAAAAGCAAAGGGGTCAGGTAATGGACACACAGGGTACTCAGGATATTGAGCCTCTTGGGGTGTGGGAGGAAATATTTCTTAGTTTTATAAATGTTTGACTTGTTTAGAGTGAGTGATAAGTACCTCTAGGGCCTAGCATAAGGAAGATGCTCAATAAATTTAATTCCTGTCACCCTTAATACTTCCTGCTTGATGTATGTATGTGTGAAGCATTTATTCACATTGATAGCAAATACATCTAAAATGCTCAAATACTCCCAGATCTCTCTCTCTCTCTCTCACTCTCTCTCACACACACAATCTACTTTAGATACTTTACACAAAGAGGCACTTTACAACCCTAAACACAACCCTTCTGTTCTGTCTTCCCCTCTTGCCCCAGTGTATTTATACTTTGTTATTCTTTGTTCTTCTCTGCTTATCATGGAGTAGCGGACTTAGTCCCAATGAAAGGCACTGAGAAAAGAGGAAGAGAGATGGCAGAAAGTAGTAGAGTAAAAGGCCTTAAAATTTAATGGGGCTGAAGAATTTTTATATTCAAAAAGATACTCCTGAATGTGGATCAAGTGGTAGTTGTACATTGCCCTACTTTTGATAGCTTTTGGAGATATGATCATGATTGCAGAGTGGAGAGGGAGTAGAAAAATAAAACGGTGCAGGTTCAGAATTATCTCAAACACAAAATGGGAAAACAGAGAGATTTTACAACAATACCACCTACTCCAGTGAATGTGGAACTCTCATTTAAAATGGAAAAAAATCACAAACTCTTGAGTTCTGTAGGCCTTACCTGCCCTTCCACAGTGGAGCAGGGGCTATCAAATTGAAGGTTTGCAGAGAGGAGGGAAGGCTAGGCCAGAGTAGAGGGAAGAAATGACCCCAGTCCAGTGCTGCCATGTAGAAGGGATTATATGGGACCACTTGCAGATTCCCTGGGCTTTGTCTGAGATTCTTCTACTTTGTGTTTCTCAATATGAGGGTTCTCATGCTAAAATAAACAAGCCTGGTTTCTCCAATTCCTAGCATAAAAATGTGTTAATGGGTAGAAATTTAACATGCATTCTGCATACTCTTCTTAAATCATTGGCTTCTGCTGCTGCTTGTCCATATTAGAATCTGGAACAAGATGGTGCATGATTTAACTCCAAATGATTAATTTTAACAGATTGCCATTGCATGGTGTTCTGAGGGAGCTCCATGACATCCATGTGCCCTGACATCTTGGAAAAGCAAGATATTGTAGGAGAGAGAACACAAACCTTGGAGTGTGAGTGTTGACTCCACTTTTACCCTCTTCCACTTACTAACTCGCTCATCCTCAAGGAGCTGCTTCACCTCCCTGAATCTTGTTTCCCTGAAGATTCTGCAATTTGGGACAATAGCAACCAAAGCATAAGGCTGTTGTGATGATTAACTGAGATTATGCATGTTAAAGTGCTCACTGTTAATCACTGTATATGGCATATATAGTGTGTGATATATGTTCCCCCCTTTCCATTCTTTACTTTTCCCGAACAAGTAAGAAAACCATCAGTAGAGGAAACACAGGTTTTTAAGCCAACATGATATCTCTCAAAGGAAGCTAGACCAGGGTTTCCAGACTTTATTAACTCTTAACTGAAAGCTCAATATGAAACAGATGGAAGTGGAGGTTGGGTAGGGTACCGGGGCTTCCACTCTTCAGTCCCTTAAGCATCCTTCACATGTGACTTGTGTGAATAGATATCCCCAAGGGGCACCATTTACATTGAATTCTGTGAAAATTAAGACCCATGGAGCTGTGCCCTGAGCTGTATTCTCTGGCGACTCCATGAGCTATACCAACTTTGTGCCACTGGTAATTTATTAGAATTCCTTGTTATCCCTAATTTATGTATTATTCTGACATACTTTTATGGTGTCATATACTGGGTTGACAAAGAATGTATCAGAATTCTATACCACTCATTCTCTCTGAAACCAAACAGAGAGAAGCACATACTTAGGGAATTCTGAAGCACCAGATATTTGACCTGAGATATATACAAACTTTATTTGAGGCCTTTCATTGTGAGAAAGGGCATTCCATTTTTAGGCAACATAAGCCAGCTTTCAGCACATTTCCCCAGGATTATTGCCTGTCCTTGGGTACTCTGATGCCTGGAGTCAAGATGAACTAGAATATTAACTTATATCCCTGGCATGTAGTGCATTTCCTACTGAAAATTTGTAAAAAAAAAAAAAAAAAATTTAGTAGAAAGTTAGAAGTTTCTCGAATAACTGAGCTCCTTTGTATGTGCTCACTGATGCTTAACTCAGTGGAGCATCAGCACATAGAATATTAAAACCTCTGTACACAATTGGGTTGTGTGCCTATGCATACTAACAAGTGTGTGAGTGTGGGATGTTTATCTTCTTCCTTAGGATTATAAATTCTTTTGGCAGGTTCTGTCTCTTTCTATTTTACAATGTAATATGTGCCCAGAGGCAACTGTTCTTTGCCAGAGTGATCCTCCAAACAACAGAAATCTATGATGTTAAAGAATATTCTGAAATGTAAATCTCAAATATGTTGCATTTTCTTTCATTAATACATGCGCCTACCACTTGGTGGCTGTCCTCCTGCATCTGTTATATTTTTGAAATAGAACCTTTATTTTATAATAATTTAAAGAAGAGGAATTAAAATTGGTAAAGTACAGAATGCCATAATTTGTTTTTGATTTGGGGACAAATACCTAAATGGCTAATGCAAAAACTAAATTTTAATCCTAAACTGCAGTTGACAATATTTAGAGATTTGGAAAATGTCCTTATGCTTCCATTGTAAATTTTTTTTTTGCTATTGCCCATCTTTTTGTATCTACCAACTGAAGTAGAGATCTTGAAGTGTAGACCTAGCAGTTTCCTAAATGTTTCCCAACCAGTCTATATCAGGCAGTTGAATGAGGGATAATACCTTTGGAGTGTGATTACTGGGTTCAGAGAGCATTAAGCCTATTCTTATTCTCAGAAATGGAGATGTCCTGGGATACAGTGAGATTAGGAGTGAGGGGATAAAGAAGAAAAACATATTTTGGTGTCTCTGGACCACTGTTTTAGGGTGATCAAACTATGTTGTTGATACTGAATCTACATGCACCGGTATAATTATAACAGATATTTTGCTTTCATTTTTATAACCAAACTTGAAAGAAATGGTTTCTTTATCTTCCCTCTATTGGCTTAATAATAAACGCCTCATAATTGTTTGCCAGGCATCCATGATTGGGCTTCTACAGTTGTGGAAGGGGCTGTGTGCTTACTACTTTCAAACATATTGCTTATTTGTTCCCTCTACCCTGTTAACCACAGTGGATCTCAGTCCTTGTATGTGAAACCAAGAGAAGTGATTTGAAATGAGAACAAAAATAAACAATCTATCACATAGGTGGCTGCTTGCTATAATTCTTTCTGAATAATGCTGGTTTGGGTGTCTGGGAGTCTTTAGATATACAACTGATTCTATCACACAAAAGGAGCTATGTGAAACTACATCCCTGCAAGCCTCAATGTGAGTCTGTCTACATTCTTGTATAGGAACATAATTTTCTTTTATCTGATATTGCCAAAAATAAGCATTCCATCAATTGGGACAGGCTCATAGTTCTGTCAGAGAGATTTGTGTGTGTGGTGGTAGTGGAATTATAATTCTGCTGTGGTTGGCAATGTGTTTTAAGGAAAAACCTGATAATTCTTGACATTATCCTAATTTCATAGATAAGTAAGAGGTTGCATGGAAACAGTGCATGTCATTATTTAAATACATATCTATATATATGTATGTATGTATATAACAAAATTGCATATTTGGAGAATAGTACAGGCCTCAGTTTTTTCTGAGGTTTAAGACAGAGATCAGCATAGAAAAGTAAAAACCTGTTCAGTTTATTAGCAAAGAAATAGATTTAATAGCAATTGGGTGCAAATTTGAGAAGAGTTTTGGGGATGAGTTATGAAATTTAGCTGCCAGAGAAGCTTTTGCTGGGATAAGGGGGTGGAGGGTGGTGAGCAGAGGACTGTCCTCACAGTGTCTTCTAGCCTCAGAGAAATCATGTATCATCCTGTCCTTTTTGTGCAGAGGTTGGCAATTCTTTTTCTCTAAGATGAGAAGGAAATGTGTGGAACAGAAAAATGGTGCCAGGGAAGTACAGACAACAGTGAGCAATCTGAAGGTAAATCTTTGCAGGTTGTAAAAGGCCCAACAAAAGCTGGCTGGTGTGCAGGCTGTGTATAATTGGTGTACAGCTTGAGACCATAAAGAAATTTCAACTCTCTGCAATAGAGCAACCACAAAATAGATACCAATGGAAACAATGGAGATAGCAAATGCAGCAAGAACTGTACTGATTGCTAATATTTATGGAGCAATTTCTAAGTGTCAGTTACTGTGACAAGCATTTGACATGCATAATCTTATTTAATACAGTTGTCACAGAAAGATGGTATTATTATTATACCCATTTTATAAATGAGAAAATTGAAGTATGCAAAGGATAAATAACTTGCTTGAATTTAATCATAAGAGGAACCAAATTGTTCTTAGGTATTTGTAATTTTGTAATTTTTTTTTCAGTAAGAATAAAGCAATGGTTCTTGATCTTAGTTATACACTTGGGGAGCTTTAAAAAATGACACCTGGTCCTACCCCCTAGACATTCTTTAATTGATTTTGGGCATGGCTTGGGATTTTTCCAAAGCCTTTCCAGTGATACTGTTGTGGTTGCCATGGTTGAGAACATCTACTTCAAGGTAGTTCTCTTCTGTTTTACCTTAGACTTTTGATTCCATCATTGTGTTTAATAATTTGTGAAAATTTTATTGATGAATAACATCTTTTTTTCTGTCAGAATATAGGCTTTATGAAGGCAGCAACCATGTCTATCTTACTCACTTTTGTATCCAAAGACTCTGGCATAGTGCTGAATAAAAATCTATTGAATGAATGCATAAGTATCATCTCTCTTTAAAAATGGTCACCAGTCAGAAAGCATTTAGGCTTCAGATTTTAAAGCCAACATTTAACACTTTTGTTGAAACAGTAATTTACTTAAGATGAGAGGAGTGATAGGGGTGATGGCAAGTTCTCCTTATAAGTCCTCACATAAGACAGTGCAGTAGAGGAGGAGATGAGGAGGAAGGGAAATACCAGGACCCCAGGGAGGTCCATGGTGTGACACTGCTGGGTGGACTGGAGGTACTGGGCTGGAGGAACCAGCTTCTTCTCCACTAGAAAACACACAAGATTTTTCAGGATAAGTGGGCTTTTATTTGCTTTAAAAAGATGGAGTAAACTTAAACCTAATTTTTAGTCAAATTCTTGAAATTAATGTAACTGAGGAACCTTGATGGACACTGCTGAATGGCTAAAGACATCCTGGATAGGATAATCTTTGGTTTACCCAACGCTGCAGGGAAAGATTCTGCTTCCACAAAGTACAAATTGGGGTGGCTGGGCTGGGCTGGGCAGGGCAGGTGATCATCAGAAGCAAACTTTAGTTTTGGGCTTGGTGATTAATACAAACAAAAGGCATCTTTCAACCTGGAGAATAATTCAGGCCCAAACAGCTCATCAATCTGCTATTGTTTCGCAGCAGCACAAATTTAATACATAATAAATATATATTTTTACTCCCCAAAAGGGACAGTTTTTTTTTTAGAAAGTATTTCCTATTTTAAGGTTAACTCCTACCACACCATTAATAGTTTAACAAACACTTAATTTGAAATCCAAATACAAAAGATTTAAACTGAAATTTTACCCATAGAATGGAATGATTAATCTGGTGATTTGTGGTCTCTGTATGTAGTTCTAACACCTATAAAGATAGGATATGAAGGAGGATTTGGAAGTAAAGTTGAGTGGGAATACATTGAGTCAGTGTATGTGTTTATATAATGAGTGTCATGGACTATTTTTAATTTTACTTAGCAGTCATTTTTATAATGCTTGATATTTACTTGGCACTGTATGAGCATGATACAAATATCAACTCATTACATCCTGATAACAACTCTATGAAGTACATATTATTGTTATTGTCTCTATTTTCCAGAAAGGAACCAAGGCACAGAGACGTTAAGTAACCTGTTGAAGATCACAAAGTGTATGAGTGATACAGTCAGGACTCAGGACTTGTTTGTCTGATTCCAGAGACTGTGTACTCAGTTACTGTGCTGTATTACTGCTCTAGAAAAGTGTCTCCCAGATCCATGTGCTCTCTTATTGAAGTTGAGAGACTGCTTCCTAAATAAAAAGGCCATATTTGTCACTTCAGTTGAAGAACTTCCAGGTCCAAGAGGAAGATGACATTTGTGAGAATGTTGAAAGGCGACAAGTGGCACCGCAGGCACCTTCTGAAGGAATGGCCATTCTGGCCTTTGGCACTCACTCATCTGAGCAGCCCTCCCAGGCATGGTAAGAGTGGTTAGAAGGAGAAAGGCCAAGTCAAATGTTCATATCTGTGTTAAAATATGAGAACTTTCTGGATGAATATAGAAGAAATGGCTTCTAGGAAGTGGTCTGAGGCGTTTGGTGAACTGGAGACTGTGCTGCATATTGTTTTTTTCACCCCAATATAGTGCAGGTGTTAGTTTCGTAATACTTTCAACAAAAAGGGATATCATTCTATGCAGACTTTGCAATAATTCATGTGGAAGTGGCAAGCATCTTGGAAAAGGGAGAGGGTTTGGATTTGGGAGTTGCTAGGGAGAAATAATCTTTAGGCATTGGTGACCCGTGAGTTCTGCCTCACTGGACTAGATGAGGTTTGATAGCAGGGAGCAGAGGTGGAAAGTACCTGGCAGGTTTCTGCCATGGGCCATCAGAGCTACTGATGGCAGTGTAGATGGAGGAAGAGGAGATTTGAGAGGAAGGGGCACACAGTTTAGAATATGTTGCAGCTGTGGTGCCCATAGGGCACCTGCAATACTGGGAGAACTGAGATGTGCTATCTTAATGCAAGTGGCATTGCATCTTGATGCACATATACTTGTTGTGACTCTGAACCCTTGGATAGCCCTTAATTTTGACAAATTGTCGGTAGGAAATGTCAGTAGGAGGTAGCCCATGCCTATCCAAGATGACAGACATTTTTGCATTACATGTATGTTTAAGGCTAATAAAATTAGGAGTCGTGAATTAAAGTACATATGCTTAAATATTTTTTAAGCTGTAACTATTAATGTTTCTAATGCTAAGCATTTAGTTACAAACAATACTTTTCTGAAAGTAATGACACTAGGTGCTGTATTATATCATTTAAGCATAAATTTTTCTGTGATAAATACACATTGGGAAATGATTTCACTCTAACTTGCTCTAGGAAAAGTGTAAAAGTTAAAGGATTTGAGAAAACCACATACAACAATTTATTATTTTATGTAGGTACGAATTTTTTTCAATACTAAATGTGAATTTAAAACATTGAGAAAGTATGAATTCTATGCATATGGCATACATTCTAAGAAAGCAAGAAAAGTGATTGTCAATCAATTGTTGGATTAATGTTTATAATAAACAGTAATTTATATTTAGAATCATCAAAGTTATAATAAGGTAGAATTATAATTTTTGTTGCTCTGTAGTACTTTGGGCCCCTCATATAATTTATGTGTCAGCCTTAATAGGAACATCCTTTTAATATGGGCACTTAACTATTTTATTGTTCTTTCCTTTCTTTGTTTCACTAAGAGGGTCTGAAGTATAACTTCTTTCCGTCTTCAAGGAAAGGAGACCTTAGGAAGTATGTTTAGTGTACTAATTAAGGATGTGAACCCCGGAGACAAACTATAGGTTCAAATCATAGTTCAGGCACAATTAGCCACACGACTTTGGACAAGTTATTTAATTTTTCTGTTTCCTAATCTTTAAAAGGGAAATAAAAGTTGTACCTAACTTGGGTAGAAGTGAGAATGAAATGAATTAACACACAGAAAGCAATTAGGACAATGTATGCGTATTGTAAATGTTCAGTTAACATCTGATATTATTATTAGTTTTTGGTTAACTCAAGATCTCGGTGTAATGTGCTATGAAGCCTGTTGTGAAAGACTAAGGAGAAAGAATAGTAACAGCTCACACTTGAGTGCTTAGGGTGTGTCAGGCTCTTATCCAAGTAGTTTGCATGTACTAACTCTTTTAGTGTAAGTCTAGGAGAGGAGAATTGGGAATTAATTAGCATGAAAATGTCTTAAATAAATGTGAGGGAGAAGAATTTTCTACATATCTGAAAGAACCCCTAAGTTGGCATGAGAGACTGTGGGTCCTGGACTGGAATGGGCTTGGTTCCCACTTTCTAGCAGCATAGTCCTGAGAAAAGTGACTGCTTTGTGCTTCGTGGCCTATGGAATCATAGGCAGTTTTGTATAAGATTCATGTTACTCCCATCATGGAAACACCAAAGGATCATCAAGACAAGGTTTACTGTTCCAACACCCAGGATCTCCATGGAGGCAGTCTTGACCTGCAGATTAGGAGGCTGTCACTAGAGGGCACAATGCCCATCTCTGCACTCATGGACTCTGCTAGCTGTTCCTCCCAAGAACGTTACTTGCAGATTTCATTTTGGAGGTGGCAGCTAGCATCTAGAGCAGTTTCCATCACCAGGGGAGACACCTGTTCAGTACAGGGACTTATCTATCCCATGTGAACATCCATCCCCTTCTCGCAACACTCTAGCATACCTGTAAGGCCAGAAAAGAGTGGCAGGGTGTAGGATGATGGTATTGTGGGGCTAAATCCCTTTCAAAACTCCCTGAGTTGTGACAGTGATTAATGATCCCGATATTACATTAATATTTGGTGTACATTTGTGCTCATTTTAGAGACTTTAAAAAAAAGTTTACTATGTTCTATATAGAAACAGAAGAGGTAAATTCTATAATTTAGGTTCCCTCAAATCTGTGTGAACCTATGCAAGTCATTGAATATGTTCCCCATTTTTATCATCTGAAGAATCAAGGGGTTGGGTGATAAGATGATGTAAAAAAATTCCTACTAGTTCTAAATACTCTATGACTTAGGACTCAGCTTGCTGATTTTAAATGATTATAGAAGATCCTGTAACTCTTTGAAGCAAGATTGTAATATAGGGCTGTGATATGCAGACTGACAGGGATGAGGGCTGAAAAAAAGGAGGGAAGACTGTTGGAGCTGCCTTTGGGGAGTGACTAGATGGTCAAGGGCTGGAGAGGAGAAACAGGATGGTGACTGCTAGAGACAGTCATTGAGGTCCTTGCCCTCTGGTAACATCAGGCAGGGTTTTGGAAATCTTTGTGCCCTGGGTGGATTTGTAGAATGATTTTTTTGTAGCTAAACTCAATAATTTACAGCTTATTTCTGTTCTCCTTAGGTCATTTGAGCACTTTAACTCTAAGCATTTAAATAAAAATATGAAACCATATATTGGTACCTGGACAAAAGGGAAAAGATAGAAATGGTGGCAGTTTCTCAAATTCCTGGTCCATCTGCCTTGGCTCCAGGGTGGACGACTTTCACAAATCCAGGCATACTTTCTTCAGATTGGAATGTGCCTTGGAGTGAAGAGATATTAGTGGCTCCTCATGGACCATGGTTATAGCTGCCTGAGTAGTGCATAATTGCAAAATTGAAGAGAACCAAGGAGTAGGAACAGGTCTCAGGATTAATGTCATGCCAGTTGTAGCTGCTGTGATTCCCCAGCTTTTGTCTATCAGAGCCAAGGTATCTTCTCACTAGTTTCTCTTCTCGAAAGCATCAAAAGTGGATATTTAGCTTTCATTGGCTTATTTCTTCCTTATAGTCCTGAAATGGAGAATGCATCTAAATCACTTTCTCTTACATAGGGATACATTTTTTATAAATTTAAAAATCAGATTTTTAAATTTGCTTATTTGCTTTCAATTTATCAGTTCAGTTTATATTTTCATATGTAATATTCGTTCTTTAGATTCTTAACATTGTTGTATTATTATTTTTTAACAAAAGGCGGAGAAAAACAATCTGTAGAGGGATGTTTCCTTACCTAAGCTGGAATCTCTTATATTTTATTTACTCTTAACTGCTGAAGCAAGAGTTCCCAACATTTCTCAGATCACAGTGCCTTAAATGACCTAGTACACATTTCACAGCTCACCTAGGCCAGAAGAAATACCTAACAGTTCTGTAAATTAAGGAGTTAGGTCCAAACAACGTAATAAGTGTTTATAACCACCCCCCTCCCCCAACCTCACAATTACTTACTAATGGGATATGTGCATCTGTTGGGCACAGCACAGCTTCTTGGACCCTGGAGTCAGATTATACACTGCTACCCTCATTTCCTGTTCCATATTTACTTTCATGAAATACTCGCTTTTTATCACAGCAACTGCTGAAAACTTAGTTTTGCAAAGGTGTTACCAGCACCAAAAGGAATGTAGTGTCATCTAATGTTGAAACTATGAACTATCTCAAGTTAGGAATTTGTGCTGTGACTGACGGATGTTGAGTGTCATAGTGCTTTCTTCAAAAATTTTAAATATCTATGGCACCTCTGTGAGATTACTGTGGCATCCCAGGATGCCTTTGGGAATCGTGGGTCTAAAGTTAGACAAGTTTACATAATTGAAAATGGCATTTTAAGAAATGAGCACTACACTAGAAAGTCAGACAAGTGAAACTTCTTCATTGCTTATCACTATACAGATGGTAGAAAGTTAAGAAATTACAATTTGAGCAGCCAGGAAAGGAAGTCTTGAACCATTACGGAAGAAGGATGATGGCTCTCTCTGAAAAGAACTGAGAGAAAATTCTCGGCTAATTCTGACTTACAGAATACAGTGACCGCCTAGAAAGAAAGAGACTCCAAGGTCTTCCACATTAGTGATTGCTGGTGAGGTGAATGGATTTTACAAATGTTAAGTACCCAGATTGCCTTAGTATCTATATGTAGTCTTACAATGTAATGTTTGACATATATTTCATATACTATTTTCTGTTATTGAAACTCATTGATGGAACTCTTTTGGGTGTAATTTTCCTGCCTGCATGCCATAAAATCCCAAGAGTTCAGAGAAAGAGGCTATCTTGTCAGAAGTCCTTCAGGAATTTACAAAATGTTGCATGGAAAGGAGGTGTTACATCTGAATAATGCTGATATTTCTCGAAGTGTATTCCATGGGAAATAATTGATGCCACTTGAAAATAATGTTCTGTGGTTAGATAAGTTTGATGAATACTTGGCTAAAACAAATTACGCAGGGCTTCACAGAGCCTTTAATATATTAGAGTATATTGTGAACCTCCAAGAGGTGAATCAATATCATTACGTGTTCTCTAAACTTCTTTGACCAAGGACACTTTTTATAGTGATAGAAACAGTTTATGGGATTCATGTTTCATAGACTACAATTGGGGGAAAAACAACTCCAAAGGATGTTTTAAACCTGCATTTCTTTTGAATTGATATTTGAATAGGTATTTGTTGATCATGTCTGATTTACCTGATAAGGTCTTCTAGGTCAGGATTTCAACTTCCAACTAGAGCGTTATATCTATGGGAAAATACAATCTGTTTTAAGTTGGTTCTTTTGCATCCTGGTTTTCTGTAATGCGCTATGGTTAAAGTATGAATTATCTGTATATTGTTATTGGATTTCCGATACTGTTATGCTGAATTGTATCTGTGGCATACTTCATAATTTACTGACAATTTCCTTGCATATGAGTGCTTCTAGTCATCAGAGTCTAGCAGTGCATATCTATGTCCAGGCATCTGTGAAGGCTGCAAGTTTATTAAAACATATATATAAATATATATATATATATGTATATAAATTTTTCTTTGAATTCCTAGTTGTGTGTTGTGTCACATAATTCTGCAATTCTGCATCCCTATTAAAAAGAAAAAAAACAGCTCACAATAAACAAAAACCCTCTTCCTCATCTGGGTTTTAGGCAAGTTTGGAAAAAACAAAGAGAAAAATGTAGAGTCAAAAATAACACAAAATGTCATAGATATGGCATTAAGTCTATTGTTAAATGGTCAAGTTAATCCTGAACACCAGAATTAGGCAGGCTTAACCACTTAGATAAAATTTACATTAGATTGAGGCAGGCCTCCCCTTGCCATGCAGGATTAGAGGAAAATGTGAGCTTTCTGCAGATAAAGTCAGTTCAGCAAAAGCAGTAGG
Organism: Choloepus didactylus; assembly: GCF_015220235.1. Classification (NCBI taxonomy): domain Eukaryota; kingdom Metazoa; phylum Chordata; class Mammalia; order Pilosa; family Megalonychidae; genus Choloepus; species Choloepus didactylus. The sequence continues at coordinate 59,363,004 of NC_051319.1, read as the reverse complement.
GCTGAGCCTAGCATGCTGATTAGGCTCCCTAAATTTGCTAAGTCTTAAGGAGCAGTGTGAGTGTGGGGCAGAAAGAGATCTGGGGTAACACTGATTGAGCTCCCTTCAAGGGAATTGGAAGGAAAGGCTCTGGGAGTCCCTGTTTGGTGATGAGATCATTGTGGCAGAGACTTCTAAAAATACATCAAACATTTTTAAATGTTAAGTTTCAGAAAGCTTAGTTTTATAATTTCAAACTTTCAGAAAGCAGTTGTATATCTAATCTTTTGTTTATGGTGGTTGATAAGGACCTACTCAAGCTAAATCAGCAAAAGGATAAGCAATAGCTACAAATAACTAAAATTAACAGAGGGAAATTACTGCTTTGTGCTTGTAAAATGGCAAACATGAGATTTCATGTTGATGACTACAGAGACATACCATTTGGCATTTATGTTTCTCTTTCCCACAGAAGGCATGTCAAGACTGGTATTGATGGGAAAGCTAATAAGGGCACCGTACCTCATGAAGAACATGGGTTCGTGTAATGGGAGTCAGGTGCACTGCTGTTCTTCTCTTGTTATGTGCTGCCACTGATGATGTGATTTGGGGCATCCTCACCTCTGTTAGCTATCATGCCTTCATACCTAGGCTCTTATTCTACACGAACGCAATAAACACTTTAGGATTGGTTTTAAGTGAGCCAGGCCTCTGTTTTAAATGAACAAAACAAAGCTGGGGAGAAGGATGATTTAAGATTGAGAAAGTAATTTGTAAAAGCTTTGATGTAAAACAGCTACAGAGGAACTAGAATGATGACATTATCCTAGGAAAGTTTGATCTCTGTGTTAAGAATTCACAAATTAAGGGTCTGTCCAAGCCTGAAGTAGGAACCCAGAATTAGAAGCACCATTTGTTAATAGCTGTTAAGACTTAACAGCAAACAAAGTAATAGTAGTCAAGATTTTTTATTTCTTTAAATCTTGTTTGGATTAAATGTCTTTAAAAATACATAGAAGGAGTCAGGGCAACATGATGGCTTAGGGAGGTATGGAATTCCATTTGTCCTCTAGGACAGCTAGTAAATAGCTAAGAAGCATCTGGAACAACTGTTTGGGAATTTCCATGAACAAACACACATTGTGCACCAGTCTGGAACAAGTGGAAGGGCTGAGATTGCAGTGCAGAACTTTAAATAAGTCTCCCAATCTGTGGAGGCTGGTGCCCCTAACCATTGGAACCACAGGCTGATTTGGAGTCACTTCCCTGGGGGAAAAAGAAGCAGTCTCTACCAGGAGTAAGTGAAAGAAAGCTCAAGCAAGCTCCAATTGCAGATTTAATTAACAAATTCAGACTGCTGAATACAAGCTCCAAATACAGATAAACCCAGAGCAAGCATGAAAGGAACCCAGTGGTAGCTCCTATGCAGAGAGGAGATGGGGCTGACAGAAAAATAAAAGAAAAGAAAACAGAGACTTTGGAGTTGGATGAGCTCAGAATACTGGGAAAGGCTGTGCCCCAAGAAAAGGGACACAATGAGCTAGGTACCAACTCTGGCTATTGATTCACAAACCCAAGGGCTAGGGACTGACTCTGAAATTTTTTTTTTTCCTTTTACTTTTTGGCAGCCCACTAAACAAATCCCCAGGAATATTCAGTTGTCAGCACTACCCCAGGAAAGGGCAGAATTAAGATGTGTCTGAGAGACAAAATAACCAGTCAGGTGAAGGAGATGATTCTCTAAAGGGCTTGTCTTTCACAAGAAAGGGGAGAGGCAGGGCCCAGCACAAGTGGTGGTTCTCATTCAGAAAATTCATACCCCAGGGTCTAGAAAGCAGAATTAGTTTAGGCCCACCTTCTGCCACAGCCTTTGTCCCAACCATGCCCCTGACAGGAACAGAGTCTGCTGATAATTAAAGGTACCACACCACTGTATACCAGTGAGGATCTGTGAGCTGACAAGTGTAACCTGATGGTCAGAATAGGAAAAGGACAGAATCAAGAGGCTTCACAGGAAAGAATGGCACTCTGCTGCTGGGTCTCCTCCCAATGAAATTTGATACTACTACACCCTCTTCCTAAGTCCTGGGCCTGTGTTGTCTGGGAAAATCTGACTGGGGTGGGGTTGGTCCTTTCTAGGGAGATCCTCCTCAAAAAAAAAAAAAAAAAAAGAAAAAGAAAAGAAAAAAGGAAAAAAGAAGAACTTCCATATATGACAGCTGAGAAATTGTGATCAGTTAAACAGAAGCTAGGCTAGAGGTCTAGAATATGTTGAAATGAATGTCAAGGAACAGATAGAGAACAAAGCCAAATGACAAGAAAACCCTAGGTTAAAGAGGGAAAACAACCTCCAGAATAAACTAATCAAGGAAATCAGATACCTAGACACCAGCAAAAAATCACAAGTCATACTAGAAAGCATGAAGATATGTCCCAGTCTGTGGAACAAACTGAAACCTCAATTGAGATACAGGAGTTGAAACAAGTAAAGATGTTCAAACAAATCTTCTAAATTAATTCAATAAGTTGAAGGAAAATGTGGCAAAAGAGATAAAAGATATAAAGAAGACCCAAGATGTCCATACAGAAGGACTCAAAAGCTTTAAAACACAAATGATAGAACTTATGGTAAAGAAAGGCACAGTAAAAGAGGTAAACAGAATGGAGAAATACAACAGCAGCTTTGAGGCAGAAGAAAGGATTAGTGAACTAGAAGACAGGACATCTGAAATCCTATGCACAAAAGAACGGTTAGGGAAAAGAATGGAAAAATATGAGAAGGGTCTGAATGACAACATGAAGCACATGAATATACGTTTTATAGGTGTACCAGAAGAAGAGAGGGGAAAAGGGGCAGAAAGAATAATGGAGGAAATAATCACTGAAAATTTCCCAGCTTTTATGAAAGATATAAAATTACAGGTCCAAGATGCACAATGTACCCGAACAGAGTAGCTCCAAACAGACCTACTCCAAGACACTTACTAATCAGATTGTCAAATATCAAAGACAAAGAGAGAATTCTGAAAGCATCAAGAGAAAAGTGATCACATACAAGGGAAGCTCAGTAAGACTATGTGCAGAATTCTCAGCAGAAACCATGTTGTCAAGAAGGCAGCAGTATGATATATTTAAGATACAGAAAGAAAAAAACTGCCAACTAAGAATTCTATATCCAGCAAAAGTATCCTTTAAAAATGAGGGGAGGTTTAAAATGTTTTCAGACAAATAGATACTGAAAGAGTTTGTGAACAGGAGAGCTGCTTTACAAGAGATACTAAAGGGAGTGCTACAGGCAGACGGGAAAAAACAGGAGAGAGAGGTTTGGAGAAGGGTGTAGAAGTGGAGATTATAAATAAGGGTAAAAAGAGAGAAAAAAAAATAACATATGACATATAAAATCCAAAAGACAAAATGATTGAAGAAAGTACTGCCTATACAATAATAACATTAAATATTAATGGATTAAATACTCCAATCAAAAGGCATAGACTGGAAGAATGGATTAAAACACAGGACCCCTCTATATGCTGTCTACAAGAGGCTCACTTTAGAACCAAAGACAAAAATATGTTGAAAGTGAAAGGCTGGAAAAAGATATTTCTTGCAAACAACAACCAGAAAAGAGTGGTGATGGCTATACAAATATCAGACAAATTAGACCTCAAATATAAAACAATTAAGAGAGACAAAAAAAGACACTATATATTAATAAAAGGACCAATTTATCAAGAAGAAATAACAATCAAATATTTATACACTGAGCCAGAGTGCCCCAAAATACATGAAGCAAACACAGACAACATTGAAGGGAGAAGTAGATACCTCTAAATAATAGTTGGAGACTTCGATACAAGACTTTCATCAATGGAAATCAATAAGGAAACAGATTTTGAATAGCATGATAAATGAACTAGGCTTTACATTTACATAACCTTGCACCTACAACAGCAGGATACACATTTTTCTCAAGTGCTCATGGATCATTTTCCAGTATACACCACAAGTAACAAGGCAAGTCTCAATAAACTTAAAAAGATTGAAATTGTACAAAACACTATCTCAGATCACAATATGATGAAGTTGGAAGTCAATAACAGGCAGAATGCTGGAAAATTCACAAATATGTGGAGGCTAAAGAACACACTTTTAAAGAACCAGTGGGTAAAGGAAGAAATTACAAAAGAAATAAGTAAATATCTCTAGGCAAATGAAAATGAGAACACAACATATCAAACATGGGATGCAGCAAAGACAGTGCTGAGAAGGAAATTTATTACCCTAACCACCTATATTTAAAAAGAAGAAAGTGCAAAAATTGAGGAATTAACTGCTCACCTGGAAGACCTAAAGAAAGAACAGCAAACTAACCCCAAAGAAACCAGAAGGAAAAACATAATGAAGTTTAGAGTAGAAATAAAAGAAATTGAGAACATGAAAACAGTAGAGAGAATCAACAAAATGAGAAGCTGTCTCTTTGAGAAAATCCAGAAAATTGATGGACCCTTAGCTAGGCTAACAATAAGGAGAGAGAGAGAGAGAGAGGGAAAGAAAGGATGCAAATAAATAATATCAGAAATGGGAAAAGGGGGCAAAACTTCTGACCCTGCAGAAATAAAGGAGATAATGAGAAGATACTATGAGCAAGTATATGCTAACAAACTAGACAACTTATATAAAATGGACAACATCCTAGAAAAGTATGAACAACCAATACTGACTCAGGAGGAAATAGAAGACCCGAACAAACCAATCACCAGTAAAGAGATTGAATTAGTCATCAACCCCCCCCAAAAAAAAAAAAATTCCAAGACCAGATGCCTTCACATATCAATTCTACCAAGTGTTCAAGAATTAGTACCAATCCTGCTCTAAATCTCCAAAAAAATTGAAGAGGAGGGAAAGCTACCTAACTTATTCCATGGAGCCAACATCACCCTAATACAAAAGCCAGACAAAGATAACTACATGAAAAGCAAATAACAGAACAATTTCTTTAACGAATATAGATACAAAAATCCTCAAAAAAAATTTGCAAATTGAATCCAGCAGCACATTAAAAGAATTACACACCCTGACCAAGTGGGTTTTATTCCAGGTATGAAGGGTGGTTCAGCACAAGAAAATCAATTAATGTAATACATCACATCAATAAATCAAAGGGGAAAATGGCGTGATTATTTCAAATGCAGAAAAGGCATTTGACAATATTCAGTATCCTTTCTTGATGAAAACACTTCAAAGGGTAAGAATAGAAGGAAACTTCCTCAATATGATACATGGAATATGTGAAAAACCCACACTAATATCATACTCAGTGGGGAGAGACTGAAAGCTTTCCATCTAAGATCAGGAACAAGACAAAGATGCCCACTGTCACCATTGTTAGTCAACATTGTGCATTATATATTTATATAAAATATATATGTATATAAACAAAACAGAAAACTGCAAGTGTTAGGATGTGGAGAAAGAGGTACACTTAGTCATTGTTGGTGGGAATGTAGAATGGTACATCCTCTCTGGAAGGCAGTTTGGCAGTTCCTCAGGAAGCTAAGTACAGAATTGCCACATGATCCAGCAATCCCATTACTAGGTATATATTCATAAAAAGTGATGTCAGGGATATAAACAGACATTTGTACACAAATGTTTATAGCAACATTATTCATGATTGCCAAAATATGGAAACAGCCCAAAACAAACTGTGGTATATACATACAATGGAATATTATGCAACTGTAAGATATAATAAAGTCATTATGCATATAATGTGGATGAATCTTGGGGATATTATCTTGAGTGAAATTAGCCAGAAACAAAAGAACAAATTCTGTATGGTCTCACTAACATGAACTAACTCTAATGAGCAAATTTTGAGAGTTAAAGTTAAGAACACAGCTTATCAGGAGGTAGAAAGAGGGTAGAGATTGGGCATTTGATGCTGAAGGAGTACAGAATGTTCACCAGGATTTATTATAAAGATTCAGAAATGGATAGCACAGTATATCTGATGGTAGCACAATACTGTAGATATGAACAAAGCTGAGTGTGAGTATAGTTGAAAGAGGAAGGCTAGGGTCATGTATGACACCATAAGGATAGATAAAGGATAAAAACTGGGGCAGTATAACTTAGCAAGACCTAGAGTCGACTATGATAGTGATTAAAGGTAAAAATATAGGAACATTTTTATAGGGAGAACAAATAAATATCAACATTGCAAGGCGTTGAAAATGGTATGGTATATGGAAAAAATACAATCAATGTGAACCAGGGTTTATAGTTAACAGTAACATTGTGCTATTCTTTCATTATTTGTAACAAAGGCAATATACAAAATCTAAATGTCAATAAGGGGGGTATATAAGGGAAAGGTATGGGATTCTTGTTTTTGTTGTAATTGTCTCTCCTTTTAATTTTTTTATTCTTTATGGAATACATGGAAAATTATGCCAGTTTGTATATATTATGTTCCCCAAGAAAAAGCCTTAATCTTTAATCCAATCTTGTGGGATATTTGGGTTAGATTGTTTCCATGGAGATGTGACACACCCAACTGTGGGTGATAACTTTGAGTAGATTATTTCCACGGAGGTGTGGCCCTGCACATTAAGCCTGGGTCTTGAGTAGTTTACTGGAGCTCTATAAGAGCTCAGACAGAAGACCTCAGTGCTGCAGCCAAGAGAGACATTTTGGAGATGGTCATTGAGAGTAGACTTTTGCTAGTCCTGAGTTTGCTTGGGAGAAACTAAGAGAATACCCCCAGATACCTAGAGAGAAATGTCCTGGGAGAAAGCCATTTGGAAACCAGAACTCTGGAGCAGATGCCAGCCATGTGCCTGTGTCTTCCCAGCTGACAGAAGTTTTCTGGATGCCATTGGCCATCCTTCAGTGAAGGTACCCTGTTGTTGATGCCTTAGTTTGCATGCTTTTTATGGCCTTCAGACTATAAATTTGTAACTAAACAAAACCCCTATATAAAAGCCAATCCATTTCTGGTATTTTGCATAATGGCAGCATTAGCAAACCAGAACAGAAATGTGCTCACATATAGATTGTGGTAGTGAATGCATAACTATGTGATTATACTGGGAGCCATTGATAATTCACTTAGGATGGATTGTATGGTGTGTGGATAAAACTGTTAAAAAAATAAACAGAAAGATACAAGTGCTGGAAAAGATGTGGAGAGAGAGAAATACTATTCACTCTTGGTAGGGAAGTAGAACAGTGGAGCCCTTCTGGAGGGCAGTGTGTTGTTTCCACAGGAGGCTGTTTGTAGGACTGCCATATTATCCTGCAACCCCATTATATGGTGTATACTTGGAAAAACTGAAACCAAGGGCATGGATAGACATTTGCACACTGATATTTGTGGTGGCATTATTCATGATTTGTAATGGATGGAGGTGGCCTAAGGGTACATTGATGGATGAATGGAGTGGAAAACTGTGGACTATACATACAATGGATATTGAGCAGCTGCAAGAAGGACTGAAGTCATGAAGCATGCAACTGGGTGAATGAACCTTGAGGACATTATGTTGAGTGAAAAAAGCTAGAAATGAAAGGACAAATATTCTAAGGCTTCACTAATATAAACTGACTATAATGAGCAAATGCTGAGAATTGAATTTGAGAGCATAGGTTATCAGGGGATAGAAAGTGAACAGAGATTGGGCAGTTGATGATTAAGGAGTATAGAATGTTCAATAAGGCACATTGTAAAGGTTCCTAGATTGTAAGCTCTTACAGCAGTCATATTTCTATGTTATTTCTAAAGTTTGAGATGCTGATCTCTTTGTGTATAATCTGGTAATTCCTTTGGGTTTCTTTGTGACACCTGAGACTCAGAGTTAGAGTTCTGTAGCTCTGAAAGTCAGCATTATTCCATACAGCCACTGTTAAAGAAGCTGAAAAAGAGATCAGACTATAATTAGAGGTATGAATGAAAAAGACTTGATAAGGACCAAGGTAAATTAGAATACAGGGTAAAGGATGATATTGACTGTATTTTAAAACTTCAACTTCTGTGTAAGACCAAAGGAAGAGAGGTTTATTTGGTACAAAAGGTATATTTTCTGTTGCACACCATCTAATTTAATCTGTCTGGTTAGTTTATTTAAACAACATAATTTCAAAGAACCTAAAATAAGGAATGAGACTTTGTTATTCTGTATAGACTAATGTTATACCCCAAAACATCCCAGTATATTTTGGGCAGAAAATAAAGAAGTACTTGCGTAGTCCTCTTGAGGGTCTGGGTGAAAATGTGGAACTATTAAACTTCACCACCTGGGGAATTTCTGCTACTCTCTTAAGCAATAGGGGCTCTCAGTTTAATAAGCCAAGCCCTCAATCTAGAGGCTTGCCCTTATGAAACTTATCTCTCCAATGGCAAAGCTAAGCCTACTTATAACTATGCCTAAGAGTCACCCCCCCATAGAACTGTTTTTGTTGTGTTTACAGATGTAGCCTATATTTGTAAGCCCACTCTGCAAATTAACTCGCCACCCTACCACCTACATGGGACATGACTCCCAGATGTGTCAGTCTCCTTGGCAATGTGGGACGTGACTCTCAGGGATGAGTCTGGCCCTGATATCAAGGGATTGAGAATGCCTTCTTGACCAAAAAGGGGAAAAGAAATGAAACAAATTAAAGTTTCAGTGGCTAAGAGATTTGAAATAGTGTTGAGAGATCATTCTGGAGGTTATTCTTATGCATTATATAGATATTCCTTCACGTTTCCAGAGTATTAGAATAGCTAGAAGGAAATACCTGAATCTGTTGAACTGTAATCCAGTTGATTCTTGATTATGATTGTATAACTATATAGCATTTATCATGTGACCATGTGATTGTGAAAACCTGGTGACTGACATTCCCTTTATCCAGTGTATGGGTTGATGAGTAATAAAATAAAGATGATAAAGTATAGAAATAATAGGGGGAATAAGGGGTATGGGATGTTTGGGGTATTCTTTTTTTACTTTTATTTTTTCTTTATTTTGGAGGGATGAAAATGTTCTAAAATTGATTGTGGCAATGAATGCACAACTACATGATGATACTGTGAACCATTGATTGTATACTATAAATGGATTAAATGGTGTGTAAATATATCTCCATAAAATTGCATTTATAAAAAAAGTCTCTGAAAAGATAAGAATCACTAAAAAATTGTATTTTTTTAAAAAAGGTGACAATAAAACATTGTTAATCTAATTAACACCACCAAGTTGTATACTTTAAAGTGGTTAAAATGGGAATTTTAAAGTTGTATATATCTCACCAGAATAGAAGATTTAAATAAGAAAACATAGAACTGCACAATACAAAGAGGGAGCTCTAAAGCAAACTGTGAACTATATTTAATAAAGTAATTATAATGAAATGGCTCATCAATTGTAACAAAGATACCACACTACTGCAAAATGTTAATAGGGAAAACTGCATGTGTGGGGGTATATGGGAATTATGTATTTTCTGCATGATTTCTTTTGTAAACTTACAACTTCTTTAATAAAAATAAATTTTAAAAAATACATAGAAATTGATAATATTGTTCAAAATAAATTTTAGTGGGATTAATATTGAGGCTTTTACTTTTTTATGTGCAAAGATTGTTGACTAGCAAAATGGTCCCTCCTCTCTTGCCTTTCTTCTTCTGTTCATTTTATCACAAATTTTGATTCCTTGACTATGCACCCATTCTCTTTCTGAAGGCTGCATATCCAAATAATAGGCAAAATAACTAAGAGAAAATAGATATCTTTTTTAAATGTAATTTTATTGAGATATATTCACACACCCTATGATACAATCAATGGCTCAAAGTATCATCACATATTTGTCTATTCATCACCATGATCATTTTTTAGAACATTTTCATTATCCCAGAAAAAGAAATAAAAAGAAAAAAGAAGACCCCAAACATCCCATTCCCCTTACCCCTCTCTTATTGATCACTATTGCACTCTACCCAATTTTAAGACTTATAATAGAGGTAGGTTAATTAAGACAGTGTAATATTGTTAGAGATAGATATATAGATTCAGTGGAACAGAACAAAACATCCAGAAATGGATCCATGCAAACATGGGCAACTATTTTGTTGTTGTTGTAATATGGTTATACAACCATTATCACATATCAAGAAGGCTACTGGATTACAGTTCAACCATTTCAGGTGTTTCCTTTTGTCTGTTCTAAAACACTGGACACTAAAAAGAAATATCTATATAATGAGTCAGTATTGGCAGTCATTTGTTAAATCCAAATTTCTCAGTTACAACTCCTCCTTCTCATTTGATCTTTCTCTCAATCTTCAGGAATATTGGGCAATGACCATTTTAACTTCATGCTGGAAAGGGGTGTTGACGTTATGGGGTAGAGGCATAAAACTGGTTGATATTCTTGAAGTGACTGATACCTCTGGGCTACAAGGCTTATCTGACATAGAAACAATCTGGAGGCCTAACGTTTCTGAAAAAATAATCTTATTAAAATAAGCTTTTATAGAGACTTAGATAGAGCCTAGTGAACTTCCTAGGGTTTTCAGGAATACTGTTAGTTGGGGTTTGGCATACTGTGGTAGTTTGCAATATTTGGCTAAAGCTTGCATAAAAGTAACCTCTAGAATGACCTCTCAACTCTATTTGAAATCTCTTAGCCAGTGAAACTTTATTTTGTTCCATTTCTTTTCCCCTCTTTTGGTCCAGAAGGCATTTTCAATCCCACAATGCCAAGGCCAGGCTTACCCTGGGAGTTATGTCCCACATTGCCAGGGAGACATACTCTTGGGACTCATGTCTCATGTAGAGGGGAAGGCAGTGAGTTTACCTGCTGAGTTGGCTTAAAGAGAGAGGCCACATCTGAACAATGAAAGAGACTCTCTGTGGGTGATTCTTAGGCATAATTACAAGCAGGCCTAGTTTCACCATTGCAGAAATAAGTTTCAAGATCAAGAGCTTGGCTTAATAAATTGTGAGTCCCTAGTGCCTGAGAGAATATCAGGAATTACCCAAGTGGAGAAGTTTTATAGTTCCACATTTTTCCCCAGTCCCTCAAGTAGACATTGCATATACTTCTTTATTTTCTGACCCCAGTAGTCTGGAATATATCTGGGTTTTACATTAGCTTGTACATAAATATCTTCTTGGGTGCTGAAATATTTATAGTGAAAATATGTGCCCAAATATTGAGAGTAAGGGTTTATAGAAAATGAAATACCAGATGTATAGCAGTGATTATTTTTTCCTGGAAAATCTAGAGAAAATAAATAAAGTTCATTTAAAAATGGGGAAACTTTAAAAAGGGATATCTTTAAACAAAATATTTAATTACAAACATCATATTTAAGGTCACACAGATAAGGACTAGCAAGTTAGGGACTTGGGAGAGTCCATTTCTTTGGTAGTGAAATCTGAGTGTGGGATTGCTGCAGGATGGAAGAGTTGTGAGTTTTTTGCTGCCTTGATTTGAGTATGGCAGTGGTTACTTTTGTAAAGTGATGGGCATTTTTTTGAAGCAGAGCTTGGCCCATAAGGAGCAGACTAAAAATAGAGCTGAGAAGAGCAGAGGCTGTACCAGCAGGGCTGAAAGAACGTCAGTCCTCATACATGCTGGTCTTTGGCCTACACAATCAAGCATGAAAATAGGAAAATGTAGTTTTAAAGCTGACAGTCTAAACCACACATGATCACTTTGAAAAACTTTCAGTCTTCACCTCAGAAAATGGCCCCTAACATTTCTTTCTCACGTTCTGGCTGGTAGCCCAGAAGTGGAGGATCAAGGAAGATGATTTTAAGGTTGAAGATGATTTTAAGGTTGGGAACTTGATTACATATGGCCTGATTAGTTTGCAGGTTCATCTGGAATCGGTTCAGTGGTGGGCTGGGATGGTGGGGTGGGATGCAAGGGAGAGTTATCATGGTGATAATGTTTCTTGTTTTTAAAAATAATGCTTAAAAGGTGTTTAGAAAAACTCCTTTAAGAGTTTATCCCAACTAACTGAAAGGAATTTCAACATGTTTCAATTTTAATTCATTAATGGCACAATTTGGGCTAAGATTGTTGGAAATCTGAAATCTGTGGGTGTTGGAGTCATAGACTATTAACTTGGAATGGATTCTGCCTACTATCCTGTCCAAGAAATATACTTTGCAGTTGTGGAAATCCTATCTTAGAGAGGTTCAGTTTAAAAATCTTACCATGAATATATGCAACTGAGACTAGCACCTGAGCTACTTGTCTTTGTGAATCTGATGATGTCCTTGTTCTAAAATGCCTAAAATAATCCTACCATAACATTGCATTATGATCTAAGATGTGGAATCTATAACAGTAGCCACAGCAGCAGATCTCTCACTGAATACAAATGAATTTGATTGCAAAGTTCCCAAGTCCCTTTGGATTTAAAGGTAATACTTTAAGTAATAGGACTTCTTTGGATTAAAAAAAAAGCTGAAAAGAAACCACTTTTCCCAAAGTTAAGTAGAACGTTTTTCATCAGTGGGTCAGGAAGGACACCTGAAATAATGGTATCTTATGGAACAAGATAGCACTTCTGCTACACCCAATTAGTTTACCTTGAGCCCTAAGTGTCTTTGGCTGGAAGTGATAACTAGAAGCACTTTTGTGAGCTTGTGATTAGCTCACTGGTGTATTCATTTGTGAGAATCCCAGGATCTGTCAGCAAATATGTCTTAAATCATAAACTTTGGATTTCACAGGATAGCACTGTAGTAATGAAGTTGAAATATGAATTCTGTGCAAACAGGAAGTATCCTCATTCTTGGCCCTCACAAAAAGAATAATGAATCCATTTTCTATAAGAATCTGCCCAAATCTCCAAACCGCAGGTTTCCCTTAAGCAAAATTCCAGCCTATTCATACTTATTTTTGATATTTTTTACTCAACTGTGAGAAACTTGGTTTTACTGCCTGTGAATTGCAAGGCTGTTTGTGTTGGTGATTACTATAAGAGAGAACTTGAGGCTGGATGTTCAAGGTTAAATCAAAGTCAATTTAAGATGAAGCCTTGGGAGATAGAGTTGGTTGAGGCAAATGGAGGCAGATGAGGAGGAAGAGGAAGTGCAGGAGAAGGAGAGGAGAGAAACAATAACTGTGGTAGTTAGTATGTTGTTCACGAAATATTTCCAGCTCTCCTTGTCTGTGAAAATGGACAATAACACTTCATCCCCTCCCCCACCCCTGATGTTCAGTATGGCAGTGTGACTTACTCGGTCAATGCATCATGAGTGGGCATGATAATGTGCCACTTCTATTCAGAGAGGTAAAAAGCCAGTGCCAGTTAGTGATGTTGCACATTTCCTTCTTTCTGCTGTAATTGTAGAAGTGCTTGCTGAGGTAAGGCCCTGTCATCTTGATTCCCGGGTGACAGTGATGAGCATACTCTGTCTGCCAACCTGCATTGGACATGACATGAGCCAGGAAATAAATTTTTGTTAAGGCATTGAGATTTTGTTACCATATGATAAACTAGTTTATTCCATCTAATACAGAAATTATGACCTAGAAAGAGGGAGCTGCTATAACAAAAATATGAAATAGATGGCATTGGTTTTGCTGTTGGGTGGAGTATGGCAAAGAAACTTGATAGAGGCTGGAAAGATGGTGATTCATATTACACAGTGGCAAACATTTGATAAAGCATTGCTTGGAGTAACTTAAAAGGCAAGTCATTTACTGAATAAATTTGTAACCCTAAGAAAAGAAGTTGGAACGGAATATTAGTAGCATGTGTTGGTTGCCATTGATTACATTTAGGAAGCTCAGGAAAGAATTGGCTGGTTTAAGCTGGAATAAAAGGGAAGAGAGGGAATCCAGAAATGTGGGGAGTTACGGGCTTGAGAGAGAAAATTGCTTCTCAAATCTAGCTGGTAAAAGAGGAAACCTGGCAACTAAGGCTGATTACAACTAATCCTCATGGCAAATAGCAAATCAAGAGTATGTTTGTTATATATTGTTAAAACCTTTGGATGGATTAAGGTGTCCTGGAATAAGAGTCCATCTAAAGGTCCTCCATCTGAGGAGCTGTGTCTCACAGGAATGGGCCTGAATGAGTATCCCTGCCATGCTCAGTCATTGACTGGGGGCAGAGGGCAGCATCTGGGCACTTGGTCAGTCATGCTACCTATAATTGCAGGACTGGGAGATGCATTCTAATGGCTGCTAGAGTTAACTTTAATAAAGACGTTAAACACAAAGAGATGGGCAACCTTTTTCATAAGAAATGGATTTCAAAATAAAACAAGAACAAGGAATTTTTTTTCATCCCTCATATAGGCAAAAGATTAAAACTCTGATAATAAACTATGTTAGCAGATATTGGGAAAACAGCACTCTCCTCCTTAAATTATGAGAATGTAAATTGATATAGCCTTTCCTAGAAGACAATGTGCAATTTTTTTGGCCCAGCAATTCTCTCTTTCTAATATATCCCCTAGGTATGTTTTTGCACTTGCACAGAGCAGGTTGTCTGCAGCTGTTTGTTTATTTTTTAAAGCAGCTTTGTTGAGTTATATTCACATACCATACAGTCCATCCAAAGTTTACAATCCATGGCTTTTAGTATAATCACTGAGTTGTGCTTTCATTACTACAATCAATTTGAGAACATTTTCATTACCCCTCCCCCTCAAAGCCCCATTCCCCTTAGCAGTCACCTCTCAATCCCTCTATCTTTCCTCAGCCCTATATAACTGCTAATCAAATTCTGTCTCTATGGATTTATTTCTATTTACATTTTATAAAAATGAAATCATACAATGTGTAGTACTTTGTGTCTAGTTTCTTTCACTTAGCATAATTTTTTTAAAAAGTATTGTTACATATTTTTTTAATTAGGGAAGTTGTAGGTTTATATAAAAGTCATGTAAAAATACAGTGTTTCCACATACCACCCCCCTTTTGTTGATACTGTGCATTGGTGTGGTACCTTTGCTGCAACTGATGAAAGAATAGATTCCATGTATTAGCTTATCATAATTAGCAAGTCCCTGCTTTCATTTCTTCTGCGTATATATCTAGTAGCAAGATTGCCAGATTATATAGCAATTCTGTAGTTAATTTTTGTATAAGATGTCAGAACAGGGTCCTCTTTCATTAATTTGCATATGGAAATCCAGTTTCCCCAGCATCATTTCTTGAAGCGACTCTTCTGTCCTAGTTGAGTGGATTTAGCAGCCTTGTCAAAAATCAACTGGTCATAGATGTGAGGGTCTATTTCTGAACTAGTAATTTGATCCCATTGGTCAATACATCTATCTTTATGCCAGTCTCATGCTGTTTTGACCACTGTAGTTTTGTAATATGCTTTAAAAATGGGAAGTGTGAGTCCTCGAACATTGTTCTTCTTTTTCAAGATGTTTTTGTGTATTTGGGGTCCCTTACCCTCCCCAATAAATTTGATACTTGGCTCTTCCATTTGTGCCAAGTAGGCTGTAGGAATTTTGATTGTGATTGTGTTGAATCTTGAAATCAATTTTGGTAGAATGGCCATCTTAATGACATTTAGCCTTCCAATCCATGAACATGGAATATCCTTCCATTATCTAGGTCTTCTTTGATTTCTTTTCACAATGTTTTGTAGTTTTCTGCATACAGATCCTTCACATCCTAAGTTAAATTTATTCCTGGGTAGTTGATTTTTTAGTTGCTATTGTAAATGGATTTTTTCTTGATTTCCTCTTTATATTTATCCTTACTAGAATATAGAAATACTAGTGACTTTTATGTGTTGATCTTTCATCCCACCACTTTGCTTAACTCATTTGTTAGCTCTAGTAACTTTGTTGTAGATTTTGGGGGGGACTTTCTAAATATAGGATCATGTCATCTGCAAATAATGAAAGTTTTGCTGTTTCCTTTCCAATTTTGATGCTTTTCATTTCTTTTCCTTGCCTAACTGCTTTAGCTAGAACTTCTAGCACAATGTTTAATAACACTGGTGAAAGTGGGCATCCTTGTCTTGTTCCCAATCTTAGAGAGAAAACTTTCAGTCTCTCACCACTGAATATGATGTGTAGCTATGTGAGTTTATCATATATACCTTTACTGTGGTGAGGGTTTCCTTCTATTATGTTTTAAAATGTTTTTATCAAGAAAGGATGCTGGATTTTGTCAAATGCCTTTTGTCTATCAATCAAGATGATCGTGTGGTTTTTTCCAGATCTGTTAATGTGGTATATTACATTAATTGATTTTCTTGTGTTGAACCACCCTTGCATACTTGGGATGAAACCCACTTGATCATGGTGTATAATTCTTTTAATGTGCTGTTGGATTTGATTTGCAAGTATTTTGTTGAGGATTTTTGTATCTATAATCATAAGAGAAATTGGTCTGTAATTTTTTTCTAGTATGTATCTTTTTTCTCATAGTATCTTTATCTGGCTTTTGTATTAGCATGATGTTGGACTCACAGAATGATTCAGGTAGTGTTCCCACCTCTTCAATTTTTTGGAAGAGTTTGAACAGGATTGGTATTAATTATTCTTGGAATAACTAGTGGGATTCACTTGTAAAGCCATGTGATCCTGGGATTTTCTTTGTTGGGAGATTTTTGATGGCTGATTCGATCTCTTTACTTGTAATTGGTCTGTTGGGGTCCTCTATTTCTTCTAGAGTCAGTGTAAGTTGTTTGTGTGTTTCTAGGAATTTGTCCATTTCACTTAAGCTGTCTAAATTGTTGGTATACAGTTGTTCATAGTATCTTTTAAGATCCTTTTTATTTCTGTGGGGTCAGTAGTAATGCCCCCACTCTCATTTCTGATTTTATTTATTTGCCTTTTCTCTAGTTTGTTCCTTGACAGGCTAGCTATGGGTTTGTAAATTTCATTGATCTTCTCAAAGAACCAACTTTTGGTTATGTTTATTGTCTCTATTATTTTTTATTCTCAATTTCATTTATTTATCCTGTAGTCTTTTTTATTTCTTTCTTTCTGCTTGCTTTCAGATGAGTTTGCTTGTCTTTTTCCAGCATGTGTAATTAGGTCTTTGATTTTAGCTCCTTCTTTTTTAATGTGGGTATTTAGGGCTATAAATGTCCCTCTTAGCCTTTGCTGCATCCCATTAGTTTTGATATGATGTGTTCTCATTTTCATTCATCTAGAGATAGTTACTTATTTCTTTTGCAATTTCTTATTTGACCCACTGATTGCTTAGGAATGTGTTGTTTAACTTCCATATATCTGTGAATTTTCCAATTCTTGGCCTGTTATTGATTTCCAGCTTCTTTCCATTATAGTCTGAGAAAGTGCTTTGTATCATTTCAGTCATTTTAAATTTATTGAGATTTGTTTTGTGACTCAACATGTGTTCTCTTCTGGAGAATGATCCATGAGAATTTATGAAGAATGTATATGCTGTTGTTTGGGGGTGCAATGTCCTAAATATGACTGCTAGGTCTAATTCATTTATCATGTTATTCAAGTCCTCTATTTTCTTATTGATCTTCTGTCCAGATATTCTAACCACTGATGAGAATGGTGTATTGCTGTCTCCCACTATTATTGTATAGATGTCTATTTCTCCTTTCAGTTTTGCCACTGTTTGCCTCAAGTACTTTGGTGCACCCTGCTTAGGCACATAAATATTCATGACTAGCATTTCTTCTTGGTGGAATGTCCCTTTTATTAATATCTACTGTCTTTTGTCTCAATATTTTCACATTTAAAGTCTATTTTTTTTTTTTTTTTTGGTTACTGTTTGCGTAGAATATCTTTTTCCAACCTTTCACTTACAACCTATTTGTGTCCTTGGATCTAAGGTCAGTCCTCTTTGTAGATAGCATATGGGTGGATGATACACTTTTATTCATTCTGCTCATGTGTCTTTTGATTGGGGAGTTTAATCCATTAACATTCAATGATATTACTGTAAAGGCAGTACTTACTTTAATCATTTCATCCTTTGCTTTTCATATGTCATGTCTTATCTTTGTCTGTCTTTTTACCCTTTTAGTTGCCCTTACTGATAATCTTCCCTTCTACATTCTCCTCCAAACCTCTGTCTCCTGTATTTTTTCTGCTCTTTTTCATCTAATTCTTGCCCTGTATATGTGGTACAGTTTTTAAGACTGCACTATTTGTGCAATTTTTTTCACCCCTAGGAGAAAGCTTCTTTTCTTCTGTTCCTTCTCTGGGAATCTTGATCTGTTTTGTTTGTTTTTGTTTTGGCTCTATAGTTTTTTTTTTTTTTTTTTTTAATACTCCTTGTGTTTCCTCTAGCTGCTTTTGCCTAGTAGGTAAATTCTTGGAGGAGCATCACCCTGGAGAGGACTTTCACAATTCAGTATTTTCCAGCCATAACAGGGTCAGGGACCCATGAAGGGGATGCAGAACAGCTCCAAAGAGTCCTGGGGAGAGGGTCATGAAAGTCACCAGACTTTTTGACATTTCACTGAAGCTGCACTTTCCTGACCTGCCCAACAGATGGCACCTTCCAGCAACTGTTTCCTGCAGCCCTAAGGAGGCACTGTGTCTTTAAACCTCCACTGTCTGTCTTAGCTTCTTTCTCTCAGCTTTTGGCATCCTTTCTTCTTTCTCCCAGGGCATTTCTCTCTAAGCATCTGGGAGTCCCCTCTTAGCTTCTCTGGGGCAAACTCAGGGCTTCATCTCTTAGCTTAGCATCTCCAAATGTACTTCTGTACACATCTCTGAGTATCTCCAGTTGTCAGCATCTGTGTTGGCTCTTGAGCTCTCTTACGTACTCCACTGAACTAACCGAGACTCACTCTGAATGGGCAGGGTCCACACCTCCATGGAAATAATTTAATCAAAGGTGTTACCCACAATTGGGTGAGTCACATCTCCATGGAAATACTCAATCAAAATATTCCATCCTAATCAAAAGACTGATAAGTCTTCCCCCACAAGATTACATTAAGGAACATGGCTTTTTCTGGGGAACATAATAGATGCAAACCAGCACAGAAAGTATATGGGAAAAAATTGTAACCTAATTTAAACTGTGGACTGTAGTTATACAATTTATATAATTTAGTTATACAATTATATATTTTTTTATCTAAATTATATAATTTAGTTATACAATTATAATATTTTTTCATCTGATGTAACAAAGGTGCAACATTAATGCAGTGTTAATAATGGGGACGGGGTATATGGGAACACTATTTTCTATATGACTTTTCTGTAAACTACAACTTTGCTAACTAAAAAAAATATTTTAACATGCTTGAAAGAATGAAGAACATTCATTTTTAATTAACATATTTTCTTGCTTTGAAAAAAATGATGTAGAACAATTAGTGAGCTGGCATTTGTGTTTTTAAAAGAGGGAGTCCTATGTACATGAGTCATTTTTTCATGCCAAGTGTACCTCTGGAAGGCTTCATAAGAAACTAATGACAGTGGCTTCCCTTGGGAGGGGTATTAGGACACAGGAGTGGGTAAGAGGCTTAATTTTCACTGTTCCTTTAAGTACTATTTGGATGTTTTATCGTAAGTATGTATGACCAATTAAAAAATTAACAATTAAAAAAATAAATCATATAGTAAAAAAATCCTTTCATCCCCTTCTGCCACCCACAGCCAGTATGTATTAAATTCATTTCTTATCATTCTGTTATATATAGTCATGTCCAGCTGGCCTTGATTGGCATTGGTTTATAAGATTAAGTTAAAGAGGCTCAAATGTTATTTCAGCTACATAGGAATCTTATGCTGGGACAAATTTTACTATATTGGAAAATTTTCTTTTTACCAGAATTTGCACTATAATGAACAGTGCTGCAACAATCTAAAAAGAAACCAGAGTTTAGTGTTATAATAAAATTCTGGAGAATGATTTTAAACTTCCATTGATCACTTTGCAAAAGATCTTTTGAAAAGAAAACCAAATTCCATGTTTCTCGAGGGTCACACACTTATATAAATTTGGGTAAGCTATTAAGGAAGAACAGGATGTGGTACACTCACTTTTTAAAGGAAAATCAGAACAAGAAGCATTTTTTTTTTCTTAAAAGGATAGCCATTATTTGCACCTATATATTTGCACCTATTTTCTATCCCCCATCTACCTCTCTGAAGTATGGTATTCCAGAATTACACAACTGAAGGGATTTCAGGGATCCTCTGTTTTGGTTTTGTTTTTTTCTATTATTTTGCAAATGAGAAAAACTGGGGCTGAGAGAGATTAAATAGATTTCCCAAGATCACACAGCCAGAAGAAAAGCCAAACTTTCCCACCTTCTGGGTTAGTTCCCCATATGTGGCATTGGAACACTTAATATTAAGCTTGGCCCCAGCTTGGCAAATGCAGTGTCTTTGATCACTTCTTTCAACACTACAGAGGCTCAAATATACTTTCTTCAGGTGGAATTCTTGTTTGCACTATTTTCGCTCCAAATGCTTAGCCTTCCCAGAAAGATTACCTGTTTGTAAACTTGGTAAGTCAGATAGCAAGGTTGGCATGAAGAACTGAAATTGTTCACTTTTCTCCATTTAAAATTTTATCTTGAGCCTTTGTTGCTTCTCACAATTACCATCTGAGTATCGATTTTAATTAGTGCTGTCTATTAAGAGTCCCCTTAGGTTCAGAATGCGGCCTTGTAATTAACTGTGCAGCTTTCCTGCTGCTGGCAGCATTGCTAGGTGAGTTACTGCTACCCCTGGTCAAACACAGGGATTGCTGTTCCTCTGTGGATTCACCCTTAAGAGTTCAGACACAGATGGAGTTCTGTCTTGGGTGGTTTTCCCTATCTTGTTATAGACACGAGTGTAGGGAAAGCTCATCAGATGGCGTGACACATTCCCTTTTCATTATGGGGGTTACATGTGTATTTGAGGCTCCAAATGTTGTGTATATTGTTGGCACATAAGGTGATGATGTCCAGATGGATGTTTTGAAGCTTGCCTGATATCAAAAATTGGTGGTGGTTTAATATCAAACTGTGTCACACCCCCAAACTCCCAAATGAGCTTAGTACCTTTGTTGGTGGTGCAGGGCTTGAAATAAAAGTTTACAGTCAGTATTTTCTTTTGCTTTCATTTAATCCTTGATTCTTGGAAAGGCAGAGGTTGCTCCTCAGTAATTTATTGACTAAGTGAAATCTAATTTCTCGGAAAATGTATGCACTGATTGGAATAAATTTTTTGAGACTCAACTCCAGAAGAGCATATGCTGTACTTAGCAGATTTTACTGACCTGATTTGTGATTGGGCTTGTAGTTACACTGTAATAGGTGTTTGGGATAATGATGGTAATGCTACACTTTCTTTGGGTAATCATTTAATAATTGAGTAAGGGCCATGACAACAATCCTTTTAGATTAAATCAAAATCTCCACCATTATCTGAAGCCTATTATTGAGTGCAGTCCATTATTTTTAATGGAATAGTGACACTGTTTTATGTATCCTTTTGTGATCTCCAAAAGCTTTGGATTTACTATGACTAGGATGAGATCACAAAATTCTCTGTGTTCGGTTGAACAAATAGTGGAGGTGGAGAGTGTCCAAGACCATCTGTTCCTTATGTGCCAAAGCGCCCTTCCTTTAGGATGCTCTTCCCTCCCACAGTGTCCCGTCTGCCTCAGCAGACTCTCTCATGCGTACCTTGAAAGCTTTGCAGTCAGGGTTTATTTCCTGAGGTTGGTAGCCAAGACTGTCAGTCAATGCTGAGGATTCAATTCCCTTGTGATTTTTTTGTTCTTGCTTGGCCAGTATGGGAGAATTTGACTTGAATGGAAGTTGAACTCACATCTTGAGGGCTAGGGCCAGCATAACTGGATCAGAGAACTCAGAGCAGTCATTATTTAAAAATTATAAATCAGATGACTATCTTCTCTCATCTGCTCCTGGGTATTATTTTTAAGCCACTGTCATATGACAGTCTGAAGTGAGGTACTTTTTGCTCTTTGTCTTGTGTTTGGTGAAAGAACACTGGGCAAGAAAAATGTAGGGATGCACTGAAGCATAACATATACTTGCAGCAGTGCTGTGGACTTTTAGGAAGAAACGATAGATTATTGACCTGTTGGTGGCACAAACAGATGATTTATTCCTTTAGTCATTATATATGGAGTGCAAAGTATTGGTATATTAGCATCATGAGATACACAAAGTAAACTATAGGTTTTTGCCCTCCAGGATAATATATCTAGGAGTGATTAAGTCTGATCAAAAACATTGTACAGTCTTTGAAGCAAAGGCACTGACGTGGGAGCAATGACAGAGCCTGTGAGCAGCTGTCACATAAACAAGCCAGAGGAGAGGGTATTCATGTACTGAGTTTGGAAAAAGACTTGGGACACACATAACTACTTGTAGCAATATGTCTCACAGCTGGATTTTAAGGGCAATTGTGCAACTATGACAATACTAAGCAAGACCTGATGTCCCTTTAGATTTGAGTCCTGCAAAATAGGAATGTGTTATCTATCTCCTTTCACAGCAATACTTAATGATGTGTCTGTGCAACAACAGAACAAACCTTTAAGCGAGAAAGTAAGTGACTGTCATTGATAAAATTTGCTGGGAATTAATTTTCTGCAGTTCCCTAGTGAGCACATGTATTTTATACTTCAAGATCATTGTTGCAGATGAAAGAAATATGGAATAAAAGGGGGCTGCATTCAATACATGTTAAACATAATAGTTTACACTTCCAAGGGAAAAATGTTCACATTTGTTCCAAAAGAAGGTTATAGAGGCTAACGTTGCCGGTGATGAAATATTAAATGTTTGAAAACTAACCTACCTTGAGATTATTTAATAACGTTATATTCTGAGCCTATTGCTTCAGGTGTCTGATGTGTGGTTATTTCCAATGTTCCTCTTCTGGAAGATGGTGCTCTTGGGAAGAATAAACGGGACTAGGAAAGAAGATTTTTTAAAGCCATTTCTTTAAAGTTATTCACTGTTTATCCTCTGAAAGGATTGCACTAGAGGAATTAACAGTGTTGTGTATAATAAATAGGGTCTAAATTCAAGTTTGCTATTAACAAATGACCCCAAGATAGTATAAAGTAAATAAGAGCATGCCTCTGGAGTCAAACTGCTGGGTTTGGCCTGAATTCCGGGTCTAAAACCATTTGTTGCGTGATCTTGGTCAAGTTTCTTAACCTCTCTGTGCCTGAAGGGGTGTCTACCTCTTAAAGTAGTTGTGAGGACTACACAGGTTAATAATAACTTAAGTGGTGCATCTAGTATGTATTTAATATCTGTTGGAAATAGTTCCGAGTATTCCTGTCTTATAATAAATGGTAAAAAAGTTTTTTATCATGATTGCTATTACTTGCAGTCCTATCCATTTGCTATCATATCATACTGAGGGCCACCAAGCTTAATGTCTGTCAGTGGCTGGTTGATTTTGTAGCCCTACAGACATTTTTAGTGGCTGTGGAGTGATTATGCTTCCTTATATGAAGGCCTAGGTTAATTCCCAAGACCTCACTTCTTTCCCAAATGTTACATGTTGGATAATTTGCCTTTATTTACTTTGTATATAATTGATTCCCTATTTCCAAAAAGGATTTGAAGTGTTGATTAAAGTTCTAAGTCTTCCAGCTGCATGGCTTGTCCTGGGGGGATCATTTCAAAGTTGTAAACAGAGGCCTCGTTCTCTGCTACCACTTGGCTGAGCAAATGGGACGCAATCATTTTCTTGTGGGAGGCAAAGATGTGGTGGGTCTGCTGAGTGTGGGAATTTCTGTTGAAATATTTAATATGGGGTCGAAAGCATACTATTTGTCTTCACATAGTTTGTAACTGAACTGATGTTTGAGTTTTCTGATTCAAGAACTATCTGATCACACAAGTACTGCGAATATTTCCTCAGCACCTACTGTGTGCATGGTAGAAAACATGAGGTTAGCACCATAGCTTAACTTTAGAACATCTGTGTCCAAATCAAAAAGGATTACATGTCAGAATTTTCTGCATTGCATGTTGGAAAACCACACAAAAACAAAATATTTAAGAAGAAGGCAAATTTCTCTCAATCTCACCTGGTAGAAAATATCCACGTATATCAGAGGACCAAGAATAGGGCAGCCCAGAGAGATGGTATCCAGGCCAAACCAGTTTTAAAGACTGTGTGGAACCAGGAAATATGAGCGCCCTCCATCCTTTTTGCTTTGCTTCTTTACTTCTGTCAGCTTTATGCCTAGCAGGAGGAGACCAGGGACAAAGACCATGCCTTCCAGTTTGTCCTTTGTTCCCTCCGCAGTTGTGGTATCCAGTGCTCTCGGACTTGCTGTTCTTCTTTGGTCAATCCAAACCTCAGTAGGCTCCATCTCTCTGCTGTCTACATTCTCTGACAGTCACCAGAGAAATGCACAGTGTTACTCACATCTGCTACCTGGGGGTCACTTTATCCAGGACAGGCACGTGTCCTTGCATTTTCTATGGACTGGGAGAAGTAAGGATCAATATATATATATTTAGGAAAGAATGTGGAGAACTATCATGCTGCTTCTAATAAATCCAGGCACCTCAGCTATTAGTTTTTTGGGTCCTCTGAAGAGGGTAGTAGATTTTGACTGGATTTTTTTTTCAAATGATAAACCACAGTTTATTCATTATTCTTTTTTTTTTATTTCCAGTAAAAATTATTTAAAGAAATGTGCAGATGAAGTAAAAGTGTACAAACATGCATGGGTTGTGATACTTCAGCATCAGAATAAAGATACCTGTGTGGAAGGAAGAAGGAAGGGGAGAACCATATCTTTATTTTATTTCCTTAAAAAATCTTGATAAGGTATTGCATCACATAAGAGTTATTCTGAGAAAGAAAAATAAATATCTCCCAAACAGTATGTGGGGCATGCGAGTGTGTGTGATGGCACACCTTAGTTCTGTGTCTCAGTGCTTGCCATGTTTTATACTCTTTAGAAGCCATGGAGTCGTAGCCCCTGGCAGTGCCCTTCACCATCTCTCCTCCCCTGGCCAAGATGAGGCTGCTCATTGTCAACCTCCCAGGCCATCCTCTTGGCCTTCAACTACTGTGAGGCCCAATGACAGGGACCCTCTAGCTTTCACTGCTCTCGCAAAGAATTTAAGGGGACGCTCATGTGGCATAATTTAAAGTCAGAGCTGTCCTAAAGAGCAAAAAATATTGGAAAGCCCTGTCCTTGATTACCATCAGTCATGAAATTCTGAAGGCAGGGGACAGGAGTACCTATTTTGTGTCCCTTCCAGCATAGTCTCTCCCGACAGTGCTTCAGTTGCTGTGCATTGACAATTCTGTGTGGCTTTATTTGTAGGTGTTAATAGCTTCTTTGCTGGGGTCATTCATTTTGCTCTGAGAGTTGACTTGTGTTATGGATATGATTTTATACAGGTATGTTACATTTTGTAGCTTAGAGCTAGTAGTTCCGCTCACTTAATTGGAAACTGTTTTAGCCTTGTAATTGAATGACAGAGACAGAATACAAACAAGAAACAACAGAGAAGCATGAGACAAGATTTTAGGGTGGAATAATGGAAAGAGGGCTAGACCAGGAACCCTAAGATTTTGGTGTGAGTTTTGCTTCCTAGACTCCCATCTGCTGATCTGGATATCTGAGGCCCCATCCTCTGCTTGGTTCATTCTAAGTAACTACATATTTTTTCTCTAATCTCTTGTCAGGCCATATGTTGGCTCTTTTCTCTTGATTCCTTATGATTTTTCCAGGCCAACCAGGGTCAATTCCTCTTTTGGTCTCTATCCTTTCTCAAGGCTACCAAGAAGAAGTGAACCAATATTTATTAAGGTCTTCCATTTTTCAGGAAATTTGCCTACATTACCTCATGGAATCCTCACAACAACCGTGTGGGTTGGGAGTTATTCTTTTCACTTTTTGGAGAAGGAAATTGAACAAAAAAGATGTTAACTTGGCCAAGATCATGTAGTTAATATTGGCAAACCTTCATATGTCTGAGTCCTAAATCCTATGATCTTCCCATGCCAGAGCAGTACCTGCCCTGAGTGACCTGCCTCCTGTGGTCTCCATTGCTTTGAAGAGCTGATCATGTTCTGGCTCCAATGAGAAGGATCTTTGTTCCTTACTCAGGGCTGTTCTCTCTTTACTGCTCCTTATGCCACACTCAGGTGGAAAGCTCTGACTTTCTTTCCAGCTTCTCTAATATAAGGTGGGGTCCCTTCATCTGTAGAGATAAGAGTTATTAACCTTTATAGGTTGTAGAAGTAGAAACTGATGAAACTTACACACCTTCTTCTCTGAAGAATTCATATATGCATATACACATACAGTTTTGCATATAATTTCAGAGGATTCAGAGGTCCCCTGAGGCCTAACTGTGGACAACTATTAGAGATCGGTTGATATGGAAGACTACTTTTCATTGGTCAAGGGACTGGAAAAATGTAATTCATTTTACAGCGCCAAGTATGGGTTAACCTACTTCATTCCAGATGAGGTTTTGTCAAGATAAATGTTTTAGTGTGTATATCTGGTTCTCTTTGGAATGGCCCCTGGCCAGCTCAGTGGGGCAATTAACTAAAGATGGTCAAGAAAGCTCGGTTCTGTATCTGTACCTCACTTGCTCTACCTGAACTATTAGTTTGTTTCCTGTTTTCTCTGCCTCTCACAGTGAAGGTAAAATTGGATAAGGTGTAAAAGTACTTTGAAGGTAAAGCAACATGTCAGTGCATCACTGAGCAAAGCCTTGTAGGGTGGGTCATTTTTGTGTAGCCAAGCATTCTAAGTCTTCACCTTGAAAACACCTTGATTTAGAGCAGCGATAGCTGGCATTTATCAAACTTTCTGAAGGAAGGGAAAATTTGGTACTCCATTTGAGGATTAGGTAAGGACCAGCCCTTTGTTTATGTACTTAACTGCTCAAGCCCTTCATTTTAAATCCACTCTGAGATTTAACTTGGATGGACTCTTCCATTTTGCATTTTTTCTCTGAGAGCTAACCAGTGCATGGGGCAAATTTATAGCAGCTGATTTAATTAATTTGAAAAAGAGAATCTGATGCCTGAAGTAAGCCATCGAGCCCTGTAAAGTAAGCATCCGTGAAGTTTCACAATCAACCCAGGGAAACATGACAACTGCCCTTAAAATGCCTGACAAGGTGGTTTTATGTTATGGATTTGAAGTTTAGTATGTGTCATGGTAGTCTGCCTGCTGTTCATTTATGTAGAGACCCAGTGCTGCTCAAACATAACATTATAGGAATGACTCTGGTGTCTTCAACAGTGTGAACCAGTTCTGACTCATTTTCTCAGTGTGATGAAAAAGCTACTTGCAACTTTAATGCAGCCTTGCTGCCTGTTGAAGCCCTTTTTAGGACTAATCATTTGACTTTGTACTAATGAGATTAAACCCAGCAGGGGCAGATATTTTCCTTTTTAATTTTCATTCCTGTTATTTAATTGGCATTACACACACATAATGAGACCAGAAAAAAACACCCTGTAGCAATCTGTTCAATACAAATAACTCAGGCAGATGCAACCAGATGTATCCATGGTGACCTCCTTGACTCTCTTATACACACACATTGGGGAAGGTGGCTCAGATGCTTAACTCCCTGTTTGCTGAACATGTTGGAGAGGCACTTTCTCCATTCCTTCTCCCACAGGAAAGGGCATTTACTGAAATCCATGTGTTTCCCTCCATATTAGAAATTGCTCAGCTTCTGTGTGAGTGGCATAACTTGGTGTTCTCAGTGGGTGCTGTCCCCAGTTTTAGTGCTGTGTCTCTAAATGCTGAAGGTGAAGACATTCTCCAGCTGCCTCCAAGTTTCTATCTTAGGCACTACTCTCAATGGAGGAGAAATTGAACCATATGAGAGGCCATCAGAGCAGATAATGAACATGAAAATTTCCTTCATGGACTCTAAATTTCTATATCAAAAACCAACCTTCTCTTCTAAAAAAGGATACTATCCTTCAGGGTCATCAGGATTTTGAGGGAAGTCCTCTCTGATGTGCCACAATGGATTGTTTTAATCTTTAACCCTTTCCTAGAATTCTGGATCCCAGGGTCAGGGTCTTGATCTGCAGGTGTCCAACAAAGCACCATCGCATGGTGAGAACCACAGACTTCCTTCCATATACTGTAAGTACCCTCTTCCTTCTAAAACATGCTGGGTGTAACTCATACACTAATCTCCACTTTCCATGGACCAATTTGGGTGTTTCTACAATGTGGAATCCTGAAAGTTTCCTTTGTGCATGTAGCATATGGAACATGAAAGTTTCCATGCCTATATATACAAGACATTAATATGCTATTATTCATTTTGCCATTGAAAGGAAAGTCACAAAGGAAGAAATTCTCATTCCACTTCACTTACACTGTTCTCTCTTGTGATTTTCTCTACGTCAAAGCTGGCTCTCTCCCAGTGTTCCCTGTCTCAGTGAAAGACATATCATCCTGGTAATGCAGAAGCCTATGAGGTACCCTTGAAATCTTCCTTCAGTGCAGTTACTAGTGTTTGTATCCATTGCTACCACCATGGTCCAAGCCCCATCTGTAATACAGGACCATGTAATAGACTCCCAGTTATCTCCCTTTAACTTTTGTCCCTTTGCAGTTCATTCCTTTAACTAAATTGATGTTTAAAAAATATATTGACATGTTTAAAAATGCATTGGTGTTTTTAAAAAAGACAGATCATTTCACTCCACCACTGAGACTTAATGGCTTCCCATTGTATTTTAGCAAAACAGAGCAAAAAGCTAAACCCACCAAACCAAAATACCCCTCTTTCCACTCACAAAATCCTTGCATGGCCTGTAGTACCCTGCATTATCTGGGATCTGGCCATTGTCTACTAAGCTACCAACATCTCTTGTTTGAACTAAGTGCACTAGCTGCCTCTGAATTGGCTTCCTTTCAGGCTTAGTTGGAAACAAAATGACTAGCATCCCTCCCTGGCTCTGCATGATCTGTCCTGTGATTGACTTTCCTGCCTCATCTTGCTCTACACTTCCCTTCTCTGTTCCAGCCACAACCATCTTTCGGTTCCCTATGCACTGGGCCTCCCTCCTCCTGTCTTTGGACCCTGTACCTGCTTTTTACTTTGGCTGGAAGATCCTTTCCTCTCCACCTACTCACCTTATATCTTGCCAGCAGGTTAAGCATGACCTCTTTAGGACAGCGTTCCCAACTCTCAAGGTCAGGCCATGTGCCTTTGTTACATAGACTGTGGTCCTTTCCTCGCTAACCACTTGCTGTCAACATCTGACTATAAGGTGACCCCAGGCTTCCATTTTCCCCATGAGAAGATCTAATTGTTTTCAAACTGGAATAAGTAAACTCTTAGAGATATATATGAAACAGTCAGGAGTCTAGTTATTGTGTTTAATTTAGGTGCGCTACATGTTTAAAATTACATGATGACATAAAATAATGTGAATTTACAGACATGCCTTTTTCTACTTTCATTTTTTCCATACTCTTCACATTCATCTTTGACATCAGCTTTTTCATCATCGCTACAGCCACTTTTGAATTACCTAATGCAGTTTTTTGAGGCATATCATCTTTCCTTCTATCTAAGTTGTTTGAGATATGGCGCTTTTTGAATCATATACGATGCTGTCACTGGAAATTTATCCCAAGCCACCAGAACCCATTTGTGTAACATTAGGACAGCTATTTTTTTCCCCACTTGCCCTGTGGTTATGTATTTATGATCACCATACTCCAGCCACTCACTGTATTGCTTTAAAAGTGATCTTTAAAAAGCTTGTTTACAATGACATCCAACATTTGCAATTGTTAGGTCATCCCCCAGGGACAATTACTAAATCTTTGTTAAATTCCATTCCTTTTTATTACCAATTATGTCCATTCTAGGTTAATTTGCTGAAAGACAATTCACTGAATGGCCAATTTGCTTAATTTACCTGTTTCTTTTCACTATTTAATTCTAGTAGACAGGCTTTTGTCTTCCTAACAGCATTTTTAAGGAACATTAAATTTGTCTCTGCCTCAGTTCCCTGCTCCTTGAATTGAACACTGTTTTTGCCAACTCAGCATCCATTCCCTCACTCCTTCCCCTCCTTTTTATTCAGATACCCACTCCTCCCTCACAGCCATGGGACTCTGGGAAAGCTGATTCCATCTCCTCTCCAACTGTAGTTCCTGATGAGTCTAAGCCATGCACCATACATGACATTCCCTGGTGACAGTTGTTGGTTTTGGGAAGCATATGACATGAGTTTGCAAGATCCTACCTTGTTGTTCCCCACACCCTCCCCTCCCCAATTGGAGAAAAGTATTTGTAGAAAATCTTGAGGCTCCGTTCAGACTAGGCCCACCTACCCAGCAGCTCTTACCCCATTCTAAGTCATCAGTAACAGCACAGGTGTTGTATATGTTACCAAGATGTTTGTTCTGTGGAAAAATGCTGCCACTCTCTGTACTTTCACTCAGGGTGGACAACTTTATAATCCAATTCAGCATAGGGCTGCAGTCATTACCAAGTGAATGGAGTTAGACTATCCGATGAAATATTCTTGCCATCTCTATGGTTTATCACCACTTGTCTTCTTCAATAGGACAATAGGGAAAGTGAAAAGAATGAGCCACCATGCTCTTAAGACTTAGGTGAGCAAGGCTTGCAATACCAACATGAGGCTCCACTGTAGATAAAAGACACAAGAAAACTGGCCATCCACAGAATTTCATCTGGGCCTACAACGGGGAAGTCAGGATTTAAGGGATGATTGTGATTACTGAATCATTGTATAGATATTCCTTTTTACTTTCTGATATATTAGAGTTGACATAGGGAAATACCTGCAACCTGAACTGTAATCCAGCTGCCTTGATCTCTTTTAATGATTGCATAGACTTTATCTTGTGCCCTTGTGATTGTAAAAACCTTGTGACTAACTTTCACTTGTACCCATTTTATCCAGTTTTTCGACTTTGGAGTCTTATGATCACTAAAGACAGTCCTTCACGTTTATTAATGAAGGGTCTTGGGTGAGCCAAGAACTAACCCACCCCAAATCCAAAGTTATCTTGAAAACCGAAGCTGGATCTAACCCAAATGGGCCCACTTGACATGCATAGTAGCTTAGACTTTAACCTACAAGTCACCTATACCTCATTATACTACTAAAAATCATGCCCATTATCATATATTTTAAAAAAGCTTCCCATCATCACACCCATCATCATATTAAGGCTGCCATTTTCTTACATACTTTCTGTGACTAAGCATGTAATCAATCTGCACATGCTCAGTAATTAGATCACCTCTAATTACATCACCTAGATCCACTGTACTCATTATTCTAAAATACTTTTGATACTATAAAACTATCAGAATTACTGTAGTTCAGGGAGACAGAGTTTTGGGCCAATCTGCTCTCCTGCTTTATGCCTAGCAAAAAACTTTTTTTTTGAAACCCTGGTGTCTCAAGAATTGGTCATTTGAGCACATTGGGCAAAGAATTCACCACCTTTGTCTGGTAACAGGCCCTTGTGCATACTATTGCCTGCTGTTTCCTTCTGGCTTCTGAATTTCTGATCTGGATTTTTGGACCCTGTCCCTGGTTGTCCATCCCAATTTGCCTTGTATTTTATTACTATTATAGCCTTTGGATTTATCAATCTTGGTTTGACCATTTTGGCTTCTGGATTCTGTATGTGGACACAGTATTTGTTTAAACTTAAGTGTCTGATTAGTCTTTTTAGATAACATAATGTCATGACCCCCACACAACACACTGTGTGTCGGGTTAGGAAAGGACTGGCAAGGGTGGGGGACTAGAAAACCCAAAACTAGATAGCCATGAGCTACCCAAAATGTAGGGGCAGAGCAGGCATGGAGTAATAGTGCTCATGCATAGGCACCCTTCTCCCCAACCCCCAATTCCTGATGATGGGTTTAATGGGTAAAAAAGCATACAGCATTTAAAAGCTCTTGCTATAGGTCAGTAAATAGGTTTCTAGAAACCTATTTGCTGCTCCACTGGCAGTGTACAACTCATCCAGGGCCATTGCTAGCCTCTATGGCACCCTGATGTGAATTGGAAAAAATATCCTTCCTCCAGCTGAATACAGCCCTGAACCAGGATACAGGGTGGCAAAAAGAAGTAAGACTGGATTTAATCCCACTCACTTTCTTGAGCAGGCACTGTGTCCAGGACATGCCTTGCAAGACAGTCATTATGGTTCTGGTATCACCCCATTCCTGTTCTGGTGGAGTATATTTGTATTATGATCTTTTCATCCAGCTTGTCTGCTTCATACTGTCTTACTTTTCTAGCTCTATTACTTAATCTTCCTTCCTTCCCTTCTCACTAGGTAGCCCATTTTTCCTGTTTTTCTTTCTCAAAACAGTCTTGTAGCATGTGTCATCCTTCAATAACATGTAAGCTCAGTAGGGTAATATTTAGTGAAATTAACTGAGTTGTCAACTCTGTGCTTTCTAGCACTGCAGGTTCTAATACCCACCCACCACCAGACCTAATCTCCCACCACACTTCTTCGATTGCTCACTGGGTTCAGCCACCCTGGCCTATTTAGCATGGCCAGAACATAACAGATATCCCTTCAGCCTTAGGGCTTTGCCCTTGCAGTTTCCTCTGCCAGGCAAGCATTGGCTCAGGAAATTGAATTGTTTACTCCCTCAGTCCCTTCAGGTCCCTGCCCAAACTGTCACCTCCTTAGAAAGAAATTTCCTAATCAACATATCCAAAATGGAATCACCTTCACTCTCTGGCCACTTAGCTTGCTTTATGTTTCTTTACAGCATGTACAACTGTCATTTATCTATTTATGTATTTGCTCTTGTCCCCACTAGGATGTTAGTTCCATATATTCAGGGACTTTGTTCACATCTGTATTCCTAGTGTTGAGAATAGCACCTGACATGAAGCAGGGCCTTGATAAATATTTGTTGAAAGAAATGGTTGAATGAATGAATGAATGGAAAAATTGAACTTCTACTTACTATTCACAATGCTCTCATGGAAGTGATAGGACAAAGAGAATAAAAATAACCAAAAGTTCAGTTCTTAGCTTTTGAATATCTAGAAAATATTTTTGTAAGTTTGGGATAAGGAGGACAGCACTGAGAAAAGATACTTATTGTGAATCAAGAACCCAAGCCTTGGCATAAAATGATTTCTAGCTGTTTTTCCTGCAATGTGGAAAGAAGCTCAGGTTGACCAGTGGGAGAAGGAGGAGGAGGTCTAGTGGTGGGGAAAGCAAAATAGTGTCTCTGTAGAGGGAGCTGTGAACCACTTTCTCCTGGGCTGAAACTTTCAAGACAGGTTGAATGTAGGGAAGAATGTAATGGGAACCAGTGATTAAATTTATTGCAAATTATTCAATGACAGAGGAGCCCTGTACTTTCTTTTCCCAGGCATATCTGAGGATCTTACAAGCCTCTGAGAGCAGCCACACATTCACAAGGTGTGGGGCAGTGGACCAACAATGACTGAGAGCGGTTTATAACTGATGTCTTTGAGGGCAGAAACCGAGTCCTCAACACGACAGCCTAACACACATGGGGCACAGAACAGCTGAGAGAAGGCAGCTGGGCTGCATAGGGCTTTTAGTTAGGCTGAGAATGTCTCAGAGAGCATGACCTGGCAGCTGGAGACCACAGCATGATGGCAGGTATCAGCACTCGATGCCAGTCTGGAATATTGAGACCTGGATGAGGCAAGCAGGGGCCAGCGCAGGTAGAGATGCCCCACTCCTCCTGATGCCAGGGTTCTACAGAAAGTAACCTCTATGCAGAGAAAAAGGAAGAAGAAGGGCTATCTATCCAAAGGAGTCGGGAGTCTGATTGAGTTTGGGGGAATAAACCTCCATGAACAACCAGGTTTGCTTGAATTGACACCCTCAGGTTTTCTGCTCTTGGAGTCTGAAAGCTAAGCTGAGATGTTTAGAAATACAGGAAGCTAGACTATTCATACCTGAGTTTGTGACGGTGAGATTTATCCCCCTCTAGCAAATATTCTCTTCTGACATCCTTAAATATAGTCTTTTATGCAAATATTCATATCTGCTCTTTGCTGTTTCAGGTTTTACCTACATACTTCAATCTGCTCAGTGTTCTTTTCATATGGTCCCATTTACGGTGATTGCCAAAACAATGGGGGTCTCAGCCAACAATG
This sequence comes from Choloepus didactylus, assembly GCF_015220235.1. Taxonomy (NCBI): domain Eukaryota; kingdom Metazoa; phylum Chordata; class Mammalia; order Pilosa; family Megalonychidae; genus Choloepus; species Choloepus didactylus. The sequence goes on along the minus strand of NC_051319.1, from coordinate 59,328,928 downwards.
AAGCATGTTATATTGACTCTACTGGTTTGGATGTAATAAGTGGAAATTGACTAAAGTTGGCCTTTTCAAATTACTTATATTTATATGAGATTATTTGACATAACCAAAATATCCAATCCTTCCAGACTAAAAGGCCACAGTACTTTAACTTCTGGGTGGGTGCCAGAGACGGTCTCTCAGTCATCTTGCAAATATGGATATTTGCAAGTACACTTGCTCTCATTCTTTCTCTTTCATTCTCTCTCTTCAGCAGATACTTCAGATTAAGTGCCCTCTTTCACATTTTTAAGTTGTCATTTTAAATTTTTCATCATGAATTTAAATGTTCAAAAGGATGTAATTTCCAGTATTTGTAAATGTTTACATCTTACAATAAAACTTTTATATCACACTTTAAAATTTATCCAATGAATATGAATTCCACAGTAATTTGATTTCCATTATCATCCATTTAAAAAAATGCATGAAGAAGCTGTTTTTTAACAGTAGGAAATCTTGCATCATTTCTTCTTGTCCTAGAAATCATATTTCCATTTAACATTCTACACAGAAATGTATTCTAATAGAACATATTGTTATGTTTGAAAGTCTTTCACCTCATAAAACTTCTCTTGAACACTAATATGCATACAAATTTTAAAAATTCCCCATGACCTTAAGGCTCCAGGTTATAAACATTTTTTTTTGTAGATTGAGTTATCATTGCAATTATCATCCATATAGGACAAACAACAAAAATTATTATAAATTTTGGTGAATTACTACACATAAAAGTAAATTTTACTGGGAATGTATCCCAGAATAAAATGGATTGGGGTAGATTGGTAAAATGTCTGACTTAAAAGACCATTCATACTGTCACTTTGTGCAGCCACTTGAAAAAATGCACCAAAGTAAGATTTGCCATGATCACCTTTCTTCGTTTAAGCTAGAAAAATTCTATTTCAAAAGGAGCAGGGCCAGTATGATCTCAGGTACTTTCTTAAGAAAAACAGTTTTGGGAATGTGTATGTAGAGAAGTTAAAGATCTAAAAAATTGGCCACTCACTCCTTAGAATCTTTGAGTTATGTTCAAGGGTGTCCACAACCTACTTTGAAGACCACTGTAATACAGTATAGGAAATGTTGCAGAGATATGTTTCACCATTATATCATCCCAGTTGCAGGCTCACACTTGAGAAAGAGAGATACTAGGACAATCTGTGGTCTACTCTTCAGTCTGGGAATGCTAATTATGGAATTCCCAGTTAGGTATGTGAAGTAAATGATGATTCTGCCATGGCTGAATGAATAAACTCATAGGTTTTTAACATGGAAAATATCAGAAGAGCAAGTTCTGCATGGTAGATGACCATTCCTTGAGAACTACCAAAATTCTCAGGTGCCAGGGAATTAGCATAACTCAGTGAATGCTAGAACCGAACTTATTTTTAGACAGCTATAGAGATTTGTTCTGATACAAAGCAACTGCATTATTATGAAGGTTAAAATGACCCCAGAAATCACAAGATCTTCTGAGGTCCAAATTAACAAAGTATCAAAGCAGATAGCAAAGGGAAGTCTGAAATGATTTGTTACAAAAGGCAGAAATACCTTCAGGGAAGGTTATTCCCCCCCGGGTTAGCTAATATGCAAGCCGAGTGGATATGTCAAATGTAAGAGAAATAATGGTCTTAATGGAATTGCAGAACTGAACTGCTTTGATGGAATTGGATCAAGGGAAAGCAGGAGAAGGAATACGTTTGTACAGGGTGAAGCATTGTCTTGGAATGCAGTGTCTCATGAAATTTGGCTTTCAAAATGTGCTCAACTTAATCTTGAGACTAGTCATTTGAACTGAAAATAAAACTTTGAAACCTGAATAGTAATAGCACTGGGTCAAGCTGCTGACAGTCTGGGGTTTTACAGAGATTCTGTGGCAAGCTTGGTTTTACCCACCTTGTCTGGTTTCCCAGGCAGGTGTGGTGTCCCTTTTGCACCTGTGGCAGGTGCACATGCCAGATGATGATGCCCAACCTCTTCCACCAGGTCCCAGTCACAGGTATGCACTCCTTGATAACTTTGCTACTGGGCAAAGAATTACACAACAGCAAAGATCGCTGCTGACCTTCTGCTTTCACCTTGGTCTCTTGGCAGGTGTGATATACTATTTTAATATAGAAAGTGTTATAGAGTGTTAGGTTCTGGACACTTCAGCAAAATTTTTTGAAGGCAAGTGCAAGGATTTTCTTCTGCTTTTATTTAAGCTCTGCCTTCCTGAAGAGATGTAAATATCTCTGTTTCTTTTCATTCATTTTTCGATAACTGTGGTCATGTTGATATTTGTTTTAGTTTGTTTTGGTTATATCTCTAAGGAAGGTAATTGTTTTAAGGGTGTTATTTTCTATCCTTAGAGGTTGCTTTGCTGGTAATTGCAAATTATGCCATTAAGTACTTGGAAGGAGAAATAGTCATTATTTACATTTGAAGGGATCTACTTTGAGAAATATTTCTGTATAATAGTTCTAGGTATGGTTTTTCTTTTTTAAACTTGAACAAATATTGCATGAACTAAAATTTTATCTAACTAAAATTCTCAAGTTAACAAATGAGGGAAAATGGTTTGTATTTCCCTAATTTTGTTGCTTTTTCAGAATCCAGGCCCTTTTTTGGTCAATGCCATAAATATTAGATGAAAATATTGATCCAACTAGTATTTACTGTTTAATTTCATGAATATTCCAGCAACATGCATAACAAATATATCGTGTCATCATATTTATATTGAAACTAATTTTGCAAATCATAGATATATAACCTGAATGACTCACACAAAATTCGCAGCTAAAAATCACCTTGAGCAAATAGTCATTAGTACATTTCAGTTGCTTTTGTGCTAGGTACTACAGAGTCCATGATCTCCAGGTTCACTGAGAAAACACAAAGGAAATGAGGAAAGGAGTGGGGAGGACAGGAAAGCTTCGTATTTAGCAAAGTGCTTACTTAGGATTAAATGACCTTTCCTATAAATCAGAAGAAAAGTTGTCAGCCAGGTACTTTCTCGTTTGCAGCATGTACAGCAGCAGGAAAATGAACCAAAGCATTCTTTGAAGCAAAACATTACATGTGCTGTAACTCCTTCTCACTGTTGTCTTTCTTCTCCTAGAAGCTATTACTGAAGATAAATCAGGTGAGGCCCCAGTACATCCCACCCTTCCATGGTCAGTTCCTATTAGTAGGATTTTTATTTTCTTACTTGCAGCGCTCTTGCCCGTCTAAGTGACAGGGATCAAGATAAGGTGAATGGATGCTGAGTCAGCTGCCTTTGCTAAGAAAAGGAATGTTTTGCAATATTAAAAACAAGAAGAGTTCGGGGGCACACTATTCCAGGGGATGGTTGTGAGATACTTTTAAATTTTTCTAATTGCAAAGAACAGTACTTGGCTGTTCCCAGAAATTCTGCCTATTGGGTTGGAGCCATGGGAATTTTTCCAGTACACTTGATGTAAACACAACAATCCTGACCATCTTTTCAGATTCATAGGAAACTGTCAGCAATCTCAAAGACTGTATGACAAATCTGCAAAATCTCAGGCTGTCTTCTTTTTTCTATGAAAAAAAAATAATTTTTATAATTTGCTGCTTGTTTTCATCTTGCCTTTCCTATCTGTTTCACTGCCCAACTTGATTTCTCCTGACGCCAAACGTGTCTCTACTAGCTAGGCTGTCCTCTTTTCCAAGTATTTTACTTGTCATACTCTTCCCAACTATGAGGCTTCACTCCTGCTTCTCTTTCTGCCTGTCCTATCCCCCCAGCTCTCCAAATACAATCCCTATTCCTCCCTCCACCCCTGCAGTTGAGGGCCCAGGGTCTCTCTTTCCCTTCCAACCACTAACTCACTGTAAAAATACTCCTAGAGAGCTGCAGCTGAATCTTACCCAAAGGGGACAGTAATGAGATGTCATGGTAACAGCCAACATTAAATTTTTCACTTATCCTCTTTAGGTGCCCATTCTGTCTTTGAAATCATGTACTTGAATCCTTGTAGCTGTACTGCAGCAATCCATAAATAGAGAGAGCCTCTCAATGACACACTCCTTCTAATGACCCTTAATACCCAGGGCAGTCATTTTGCCTGTGTTTTCCTGGTCCTAATTTTTGAAAAATATTTAATAAGAGTACCCATGTCTTCAGCTGAGAAAGATGGTTAGAATAAAAGAAAATTAAGCACAGGTCTTGTGTCCTAGGACTCTGTCATCCCATTCCTGTGAGTATGAGATTTGTGGTTGGGGAAAAATAAGAGAGGGTCTTTAGAGACCCTGACTGTGGTCTGGGTGGCACCTGGGAGGTCAGGGTGATGTGCTCAGCTTATGGGGGTTGGAGGCCAGCAAACAACATGGTCACTGAGCTGAGGTAGAAAACCCCTCCGTCAGCTGCTGGCTAGCAGGACTTCTAGGATTAGATTCCATTCACTGTTAGATTCTCTTCTGTCATGAGTGGGACCATAGAACTTAAATTTCTGTACCATGTGTTTTGGCAGAGGATTATATTAATTTTTGATTCCCTTCTCAATTAGGGATTGGTGTAAACTTTTAATAGGGTGGGATTAGAAGAATAATGCAGCTAACATTTGTTGAGTGCTTCCTGAGGGTTGCCATTTGTTAGCATTATTTCACTTACTCCTCATGATGACAGAAAGGGAAGCTGAGGCACAGGGAAGGAAAATGGTTTGTCCAAGATCACTTAGCCACTAAGCAGTGGAGCCATGATCTTCCCCCATTAAGCTAACCCCAGAGCCTGTGCTTTCACCACTGTGGGCTCTTCCTGCCTATTGTGGTTGGTTGTTGGAATCAGTTTAGTGACTCAGATATGCCGGGGCCAACACCTCTGCCAGTCTCTGGAGTGTCCTCCCCAGCTGCTGCATGTCCAGCGATAACATTCCACATCTGAGACAAGGAAGTAGGGGAAAGGCTGGTACCATCAGATTTTCCCTTAGGTCTCACTGGCTAGAACTATGTCACATAGCTACAGAGGGAGCTGGAACAGCAAGTGTTTGGCTTTTGTAACCTCTGTAATAGATTTGGGGAGAGTCAATCGCCAGTGTCTTCTACTCCAGTGATTCTGTTGAGGTCTCTCTCTATTTGGCTTTGGGGGAGGTCCCGGGAAAGGATAGTCTCTTCCCATGAATGTTGATATTCCCTCAACCTGTGTTTCCCTTGCAGTACTGGTGGTGCAAGTTCACCTAGGATACTATTTACTAAGCCTTTGTGTGTGTGTGTGTGTATGTGTGTGAGCGGGGGCCAGAGAGAAGGGAATGGAGGGAGATGGAAGGCAATGTGGGGTGGGGTGAAACTGGCCACTCTTAATGCAAAGTCTCTGCCCTGAAAATGTGGATTGCTTATTGTTTTTGTTCTCAGCTGTGGTCCTTAGTAATCAAAACCAGGACTACAGGAAAAAATCCTATTGGACCCTATTAGGAACCTGATGCTATCCTGTGACTTCTGTAATGGTGAGGTATAAAACATTAGGGCCTCTCTCTCTAGATAAGCCAACTTGGCAGGCAAAATCACTGCCCCCCCCCCCAACATAGGATCAGACACCCGGGGGAGTGAATCTCCCTGGCAACGTGGAATATGACTCCCGGGGAGGAATGTAGACCCGGCATCGTGGGACGGAGAACATCTTCTTGACCAAAAGGGGGAAGTGAAAGGAAATGAAATAAGCTTCAGTGGCAGAGAGATTCCAAAAGGAGCTAAGAGGTCACTCTGGTGGGCACTCTTATGCACAATATAGACAACCCTTTTTAGGTTCTAGTGAATTGGAATAGATAGCAGTAAATACCTGGAACTGTCAAACTGCAACCTGGAACCCACGAATCTTGAAGACAATTGTATAAAAATGTAGCTTATGGAGGGTAACAATGTGATTGGGAAAGCCATATGGACCACACTCTCCTTTGTCTAGTTTATGGATGGATAAGTAGGAAAATGGGGGAAGGAAAAAAGCGAACAAACAAACAAAGGTACCCAGTGTTCTTTTTTACTTTAATTGCTCTTTTTCACTTTAATTATTATTCTTGTTATTTTTGTGTGTGTGGTAATGAAGGTGTTGGGGATTGATTTTGGTGATGAATCCACAGCTATGTAATGGTACTGTGAACAACTGAACGTACTCTTTGTTTTGCATGACTGCATGGTATGTGAATATATCTCAATAAAATGAATTAAAAAAATAAAACAAAACAATAGGGCCTATGACCCTTTCAAAGGCAGAAAATGTCATATGTGAGTGGATGGGGTTGATTATATAAGGAAGACTTTCTCTTTTCCATTCCCTCTTTAGCTCAAGTAAGGAATCCATCTGATGTCTGGGCAGTATCATGATTGTGTAATTGCTGTCAAAATGAGACTCTTTTTTTTCTCAGCTTTACTGCAGTCTGAAAGACTGAGAACAAAATAATAAACCCCCACATTCCAAAGTGAGTGCCAGGTCACCCATGCAGGATTGGCAAAGGCAGTGGTCAAAAGTCAGTCTTGTGATCTTTCCTAGAGGATATGGAAGGGATTGGGACCAAATAAGAGAGGATGGTTCCTTAAGGAAAAGATTGCTAGAGAGCTGTGGCTCTCCCTTCCCTGCCTCATGTCATGCTGCCCTCTTCACAAGACAAGAGAGAGGGGCTTTTAAAACATGGATAAACCTTGGATACAGGATGTTGAGTGAAATTAGCCACTTATATGAAGTAACTAGAATATGCAAATTCGCAAATTCATAGAAACAGAAAGTAGATTACTGGGTGCCAGGGGCTAGGAGGAGGGGAAATGGGGAGTTAATACTCAATGGGTACAGAGTTTCTGTTTGGGGTGATGGAAAAGTTTTAGTAATGGATGGTGGTGATGGTAGCACGACATTGTAAATGTAATTATTAGTACTGAATTTTATCCTTGAAAGTAATTAAAATGGGAAATTTTGTCATACAAATATTACCCCAATAAAAAAAGAGGGAGGGTGCTTTAAGAAGTACTTTTGCAGAATTTACAGCTCCCTTGTGGAGTTTGTAGGGACGTCAAGAATGCGTGCCTAACATATTCCTGAGAAATCTAAAGGCTAAAGGAGGTGGTTGGACCTGCATGCCTGGCAGCAGTGAAGCCCTCCCCCCATCAAAAATGGTGCATTGGAAGCCAATTGCCCTTTTCTAATTGCACAACAAAAATGTTTGAGTTTTCTGTGGGGTGTGCAGATGATGGTGGTGGTGATGGATGGGAGTTGACCTAGACACAGCTAGACCTTGACTCTGCCCAAGAGGCCCACCTGGATTTGACCACATCAGGGAATCTACATGGGAAGACTCTTGGGGGCCAGAAGCTGAGAGGGTCAGGATAAGCCAGCTGGAGGAGGCATCTCCCACCTCCAAGGATGGCAGGTCACCCTCCAAAGGGCCCTTGAAGCAAAGCACCAGGTTATAATTTGCCAAATATCAGATCACAAAAGAATCAGCCATGCTAAGACTATCACTTTCTCCCAGTACTCTCCTCTCTTAGGCTCAATCCTGAAAATGTTAAAAGCCTTGGCTATCGACTAAAGGAGGAGGAATAGAAGAGTAAGGTAGGGGAAAAGAGAAGCATTCCAATAGTCATCCTTCCCCCATTGCATGTTTCTAGGCCTAAGCAAAGGGACTCTAAATTGGATAAGAGCCTGAGGTTTTGATTTTCATGTTTGACTGGGCCATTATTTGTAAAATGAAACTGTTATTTTGTCTAAACCAGACTAAAAAAAATTAAGGGATCTGCCAGAGGCTTTATCCAAGACACGGAAGAATGTATCTGCAGATGAGGTTTGAATAGGTAGTAAATGAAAGAGTAGGTTGTTTTCTGCTTGTACCCTCTGGTGTGCAACACGTTCCATAAAACAACTACAGCTTTTACTGTCCAGTTCCTGGTGTATCAGTGCAAAGTAACTGGGTTGCTTTTGATAGGAAAAGTCCTGGGTAATCTTTAAGAACGTATTTAGCTGGTTTGGGCTAGGGTGAACTTCCATGCGTGTAGGATGCTTTAGCTGTACCCCTCCTCGTGATTTTAACTCATGTTAGAGTAGATCAGAGCAGAGTGGAGGGACGTTCTGACCTGGTTCCCTCACTAAACTCCTCAGCAATATCTGGTCTCTGTCTTCCTAGTTTAGTGGAATGCAGGCCCAAGCCTTGGAGGGTGCCAACTCTGCTTCTTTTAGTGTTCTCAAAGCTAAATTCTATAAACGTTACTTCTGTTCTGCCTTTCACTTGGATGCCATTTTCTCTTCTTACCCTTAATTCTCTCTCTTCTGGTTCAGTGTCTGAAGTGTTTTCTGGAAACAACAGTGGGGTTGGAGTGAGAGGTGATAGCAAGATTAGGGATTGTATTCAAAGCCACAGTCAGGGTGGAAGATGAATTTCCTTTTCTGCTGTTGTTATGGGGCTTATTGATGAAATAAGTAAGTGACAGTATGGGGAAAAATTGAGGTCAGCATAAAAAAGGATTTGTTTTTTGCTCAAATGGTGGCTACATCTCAGGAGAAGTTTTCAAGTTGTATTTTTTTGGAGAGAAAAGATCGATTTACTGAGACATTTGTGAAATCCATTGAAACATGCATTTGTAGACACAGAATAGTGCGATGGATGGATCCTGACTTAATGCAGTTCGACAATGCTTGCTGAAGCAATTGCCGTTAAAAGGATATGCTAGCAGTGCTGAAAAGCTGCAGGTTGATTGGCTTTCAACTTTCCTCAGCACTGAGCCAGAAACTCCTCATTTGTTTTCCTTTTCTGAGAATCACTTCATGCTATTCAGACAAGGTGACAACCATGCCTGAAGGAGTTCTGTTAAGCCAATTTGCCTCAGGAGTGTGGGTACAGATTTTGGAAGAAAGCTATGACTGATGAGAGATTATTTACCCAGCACAATGGAATTTTCCAGTGACCAAACATCTGAGTTCTTTCAAAAGAGCAACTCTCATTCCCTTTCTGTTGCTCACAGCTCTGTGGCCTTGGCCAGTTTTTTTACCTGACAGGTCCTCAGCTGCTTCACTTGCAAAATGGTGGAAGGCAGGCTAAAGGCCTGACTTCTTTTCTGTGGACCGAAATCAGTGGGGATACATGGCTGATTTAACCTACTATAGGTCTGACTTTGTGATGTCATGAATAAGTCTTGGTGGCTGAGGAATTCTGACCACCAGGCCCTGGCCTGGGCATCTGAAGACATCCACAGGATTTGGCACCCTGCTGCCATCCCTGCCTCTCACCACTCGTAAAACGACAAGCAAGGATTCAAATTCCTTATTCAAAGAAACTGAGCTAAGAACACTTTCTTAGGTCTTCTTATTTCAATACAATGTTGAAATATTTCTATTAATATTCTTAAAAAGAATGATATAATCAGATTCATACCATTATTTCTAGATAATATGTCAGGGTCATGTGTATAATTGGTTATATTTAATAAACATTTTGTTGCTCTGAAATATTTTATTAATATTTTGGGCACAGGTGGACAAGGAAGACTATTTTACTTCCTTTACTTTGGGTGTTTTGGGGTGTGGCAGAGAGCAAAGAAGAAAAATATGAATTCTAAAAGTTATGAGAGAGTTGGAGATAATACCTATAAATAAGGAAGAGTTAGATGATAAACAAGGGAGATTTGTCATCAGTGAATATGAGGCTCCCAGGGGTGGTGGGCCTGGGCAAGGACTGAGTGTATATGATTAACTGGAAATGTTCTTTAATACCCGGTCTCACTGAATATGGTATAGGATTTATCTGCTAAACTTTGTTTTCTTCTGTCACTCTGCCCACCATGAGTACCAGTTCAGAATATTCAATCCAGGTCTAGAAGCCTCTGTATTTTGATCCTTATGACAATGTCAGGATAAGATGAGGTGTTCTTTCTATGTGCTTGATATCTTCTTGTCCATCCCCTATTACATCCCTTATTCTTTATTCATTTCTCTCTCTTCACAAGTTTCTATAAACTCCATGAAGGCAGGGGTCAGATCTATCTTGCTTACTACTGTTTTCCCAATGATTGGCACATGTGAGGCCTTAATAATTGCTTATTTATTGAAAAAAGGTTGATAATAAAAATAATAATTATCCACTACTCTTGAAAGGCTAAGTTTTCCATTACAAGTTCAATGTTTTTCTTCTACTTCACCTCTCTGTTGTCATGTTCCATTTTTTCCATGTTAGAAGGATCTTATTAGATGCTATTTATTCATTCAACACAAAATGATTTTGCATTCTGGGTTTAGAGGGGGTATAGGCAAGATCCTTGCCTGGGACGCACACACCAGGGGAGAGACACAGAAACTAAATAAAAAAAGAAACAAAGGCAGTTTAGATAGTGCTGCAGGCTATAAAAAACATAGCAGTTTGATGCTCTGGAGATTGACGGGGTGAGTGGTGAGGGGAGGCACTGGGAGGGAATGTTTGATCTGCTCCCTGATGATGAGAAGGAGCCAGCCATGTAAATATGGGGCAGAGGGTAAGTCTCGGTAAGAGCAAAGACCAGAGATAGGGACAGGCTTGGCATGTTTGAAGACCAGAAAAAAGGCTGGGTGGGTGCAAGTTGGTGAGCAAGAGTGAGTTTAACAGGACGAAACTGTAGTGGTAGACAAAGTTCAGATCATTTAGGTTCTTACAGGCCAGATATATTGGCGAAAGTCCTGGCAGGAAACCAAAGACGTAATCAAATTGGGTAATTTGCAGAGAGTTTTGATGTGGGAATGTTTGGGAAAGGCAAAAAGGGTCAGTACAGTACCCCAGGGTTGGCAAAGGGAAGTGTGCAAGGGAGGTGCAGCTTCTGACTATGGGGAGATTCAACAAACCACAGTGACCCAGCAGGGAGAAGGCTGGGGGAAAATGGGATCTACTCTCCATCTCCCAGGGCTCCCATAGGTGCCTCCCATTGGCCAAACCAAGTCCAGCAGGCAGGCAGTGGAGCCTAGCGATGAGGCCTATAGGGCAGCCTCCCAGGGCTTGCAGAGAATAGCCACCTCACCTTGGTGACAAGTTTGGATTTTATCTTAAGAATAGTAGAAAGTCATTGAGGGATTTTGAAAAGGGAGTGACATGTTCTGTCTTAGTTTTTTTTTTTTTTTTGAAAAGAAATTTTAATTTGCTTAAAACATTTGTATGAAATTTGAAACTTTTGAAACAAGTGCATTTTAATCTCATGTTACCATTTACTTTTATATTGTGCTACATGTATTTTCAAAATCCTCTCTAGAATTTCTAAAATGTTTCTTTTTCATAATTATAAATCCAAAATACTGTAGCTTCTGAAATTCAGAAGAAGCAAGTACACTTTAATGTACCAAACCAGTTTACTTTACACATCTACTGTTTTTTGGAAAACATTTAATTACTGAACATTGAAAATAAACATTATTATTATTTAATATGAGACAAATTTTGTAGGATCAAGCATAAGAAATTCTTAATACTTCTTTTTATTCCCCACCAATTCAAAAAGCACTTAAAGAGTTTCTGCTTTATGCAGGGCACTGTATTTGATGCACACTTATGCACAAAAATGAGAGGGTTTGTCCCTGCTTTCCAGAAATTCACAGTATAATGAGGAAAAGAACCATTTGCCTTAGATTTTGAAGAAATTTCTCTGGCTGCTCCTTGAAGACTTCGCTGTAAGAGGCAAAGGCAGAGGCAGACAGCCTTGATAGGAAACCAGTGCAGTGGTCCATGGCTGCCACTCACCCTCTGAACAATAGCGCTCATCACTGTAGACTAACATATGGCCCTCCTGGCATGGTAAACTGGTTGATCATTTATTTAGTCAGGACCATATCCTGTCTCATGTAAAACTACCCCTTGTACTTGTGTGCTGCTGTGCGAGGAGGGTCCTGTCATGTCTTTGAGGAGATGCTTGGTTACTATGGAGTCCTTTGGTGCAGTACAGCGTATTCCCTTAGGCCTCTTTGCTCTTGTTTTGGTTTTATAGCACCATGACAATCTAGACCATTCCTGGCGCCTGGTGTCTGTAAATTTTGCTTTAGTGAAGGAAAATTGTATCTGTAAGAAACTTTTCGAGAAAGTTTCATAATATGTTGATCATCCTTGGAAGAGAGTATATATGTACATGAGTGGATGGGGGAGAGAGGGAGAAGGAAGAGGGAGAAGGAAGGGGAAGAAGAGAGAATGTGACTGGTTTTGACAATATTTTGATGAACCTAGCTTATTTTCCATAACATCATCTAGAAAATGTTCTAAGGTGTGCCCTTCCCAAGTTGAGGATAAAGGTGAAATTCCAGAAACTTAAAAATAAAAAAGAAAGAAACTTTCCTTTCCTTTTGTGTTACATGTGTTGGGCTTAACAGTCTGAGACTTCGAGATACCATATATAGTTTCTGATGTTATCTCTATTTCTGATTCTAAGTGAAGGTCACACTAAAAATCTACAGAAAGAATATAAATGTTGAGTCAAAACAATTTAACTTTTGCCTCCAACTTTTAAGTATAGGACTTTGTAAGGTGATTGGATGCTGGAAATTTGATAGTGCATTTTTATTGTTAACTAGAATTTTGATAACATGGTAGGGAATTTAGAAATGAAAGGTTTTAATTTTTCAGTATTATTAGGAAGTTATTTTTAAAACTAGGCCACAAGTTTCCAAATTGAAATTTCTAAGGAATAAATAAAATGCTAATGATGGATAATGTTTTAATACTTTGTTATAGGTATATTGATCTAAATTATTCAAGATGTCTTTGAATCATTAGTATTCAAGGGATGACTATCATGTAATGAGATGGCTTTTAACAAACTCATTAAAACGCATTCAATTGACAGAAAAGAAATTGAATGTGGACTATTTGTAAGGCACAATGAGGGAAACTAAAATGTGTAAGACACAGTCTCTGCCCCCAAGGAGTTTATGTATTGTAATAATTTTTGCACTTCAATATAATCTCCTTGGGAAGCGATCATTTTTTTCCAGTGAGATTACTCCTGCTAAACATTTAGGAACTCCTTCTTTGAAATTATCTTCAGAGCCAGTTTAATCCATTTGCACGTGTGCATACACACACGCAAAGGCACTGTCATTCTCACTGTCATTTATTTAGAATAGGGGTCAGAAAAATACAGCCTACAGGTCAAATCCAGCCTGCTACTTGTTTTTGGAAGCTAAGAATTTTTTTTTTTCATTTTTTAATTGTTGAAAAGAATCAAAAGAAAAATATATTTGACACATGAAAATTATATGAAATTCAAATTTCAGTTTCCATAAATAAAGTTTTATTGGAACATGCAGCATACATTAATTTACTTATTGCTTATGGCTACTTTTATGCTACAATGATAGAACTGAGTAGTTGCAGCAGAGACTGTATTGTCCCGAAAGTCAAAAATATTTACTATCTGATTCTTTATAGAATCATGACTTATTTTGGGTTGACAAAAAGAGGATTCTTCAGTTGGATCCCCTTCCTTCTTCCACACATTTGACTCTAAATTACTTTTTATTTCAGTTTCCAAAAATCAAGCATCCTAAGATCAAAGATTTCATCTCACCATTCAAGGGAATCTGATTCAGGCTTTAGAAGTCAATCCCCAAAGAGTTCCCAAATACTATGAGCAGTGGTTACGTTTTCACCACACTGAAGGGAGAGGCCACTGATTTCAGATATAAGGAACAGAGAGAAGGAAAGCCACCTCAGTGGTCACTCAATAAGGCCTCTCCAAAGAACGGAGCAATGTTTAAATCCCACGGAGGCATACAAGTTCACTCCTCTTTGACCAAGTATCTTCCGTGTGCCTCTTGGCCTTTCTTTTGTGTCCCCTTTGATTCTCCCTCTGAGGCCACTGACAACCACCTCTCTAGTCTGTATTCTTTACCCTACGGCTTCTGGGGGCTGGTGGCTTCCATTGCCTCACTGTGTCTGCCTGTTCTCCAGGTCTCTTCTATCTCTCCTGATGAGTCTCACATTCAGAGAGCCTAAGAAGGAGGAGCTTACTGGGTTTGTCAGTCACTATCCAGTGAAGTATGCCTTTGATGTGAAGAGTGCTTGAGCTGGATCCCTTTGCTGTTAGCAGTACAGTCCATAGATGACTGTCAGGGAAGAAAGAAAAAGCAGGCCTAAAATGTAACATTTTATCCCATTTGGGAAGTGTTTGTTCTTGGGGACTCATCTATTGATCTCTTGGTCTCTTAATATGCATTGGTATAGGAACTTCCAGGCACCAGGATTCTGCTCAGAACTACAGTTCTCCCCAGTATTGACGAGGTAAATAGCCGAAGGGCATCAACTTATTAAATACAGTGAAGAAATATCAGCTGTGGGCCACTTACTGGAAGCTGACTGTAAAATAGCCCAAGTGGAAAGGGAATGTAGGTGTCATCAGGCATTATTCAGATAAATTGAAAGGGGAGAGCAAGTCATGCATGGCAAGTTTGAAATATTCAGTAACTGCCAACCTGTGACTCTTAAGCTTGGAGCCCTGTATATTTTATCCTGAAGCCTATTTGCATATCTCCAATTTTATCTTCTTGCCATAAAAAACTGATTGATTTTTAATAAGTTCATTGGAATATGCAGACGTCCACACTTGATATTTAAGAAATTTGAAACTTTAAAATAAGCCATCCATATGTTACTAGAATAAAAATTAAACTTACCACATTAATGTAAGGTGTTAATAATAGGGGACATATATGGGAACTCTGTATTTTCTATGTGATTTGTCTTTAAGCCTACAATTTCTCTAATAAAAAAATAAAACAAACTTTCCCAATAAAATAAAATAAAATAAACCATCCAGATTTTCAAAGCTCCAGAATTATATATCTATCTCCTGGCCCCAACTTTTTCTCCATCTATTGGGGTTTTCATGTGCCACTTTTCTCTCATCATTTTATTTTAAAAGTTTAAATAGATTTAGAGTAAACCAGAGGAAAATAAGCCATTTGTCTCAGAGGCAGTTTGCCCTGTTCTGGACAAGGGACTAGAACACATAGAAACAAAAGTGACTTCAACCCCTGGACACCCACTCTAATGTTGCAATACCATGGGAATCAATCATTATTTATTTCTCTGTGGCAGTCACATACACCTTTCCTGAAAACCTAGGAAGACCCACTGAGGTGTGAATGGGAGTCTCTGGAGAACCTATCTCTTTTTATTGCAGGATTAGTTTAGCTCCAGCTCTGGGAAGCAAAGTTGTTAAAGGATGGAGCCATGAAGACTTTGATCTTGGCACTACTGCACTCCAAAAGGTCATGACATGACAACTCGAACAAAATTAAAGGTGGGATGCCCACCAGGATTACTTGCATAGTATGAATTAAGAATTAAAATGCTTCTTAGGGTTGTAGCAAAGGTAGATACGTGCATTTGTGGAATAGTGGGGAAAAGAGGTTTGGCATACATTCTTTTATGAAATATTTATTGATCACTTTTATCTAAAGTCAATATTCATTATTCACAAATTCTTTATTTGCAAATTTGCCTACTTGCTAAAGTTTATCTGTACCTCAAATCAACACTTGCTGTGCTTTTGTGGTCATTTGTGGGCATGCTCAGAGTGGTGAAAAATTTGAGTCACCTGCTGTACACATTCCCAGCTGAGGTTGAACAAGGTGACACTCTGTCTTCTTGTGCCAGCTCTTACGCTGTAAATAAGTGTCCTTTTTTGCAATAGATTTACTACCATGTTTTTTTGCATTTTTGCATTTTTTGTTGTTGGTGGTGGTGATTTCACTCTTTAAAATAGCTTACTACCATAGTGCTGAAGGGCTGTCTATTGTTCCTAAGTGCGAGAAGGCCATGATATGTTTTGTAGAGAAAATACGTGTGTTAAAAAAAATTCATTCAGGCATGAGTTATAGTGCTATTGGCCGTGGTTTGATGTTAATGAATCAGCAATAAATATTAAATACTGTGTCCTTAAACAGAAACACTCATAAAACAAGTATATGTATTGACTAGTTTACAAGTGTGGAGACCGGAAATATAGGGTACCTAACCCTATATTTCCCCTACCCCTATATTTCCCTTAGGAGCAATGGTTCAGTATTCGCTAATTCAGTATTTGTGGTAACTTTATAGAACATAACTATTGAGAACAACAAGAATTGACTGTACATATCTTTCTCCATTTTTACTATTCTTCTTTCAACTGACTTTGCTTTTGCCATTACATGGTCGATTTACCTCAAACCATAAAGTGGACTTTGACCTTCCTATATTACCACCTTCTGCCCCACCGATTAGTTACCACCCAATTATTACTCTTCATGATAGCATGAAAAAGAAAAAATAAAACTATACCTCTTCACCATACCTGTTTGTGTCTTTAGGAACAGGGTCAAAATCAACTGTTGTGGTAAAGTTTGCTGCCTGCATTGTAACACAGTTTAATAGCATGATGGGTAAAGTTAATTAATCCATCCAGATAAGAGATGAAGCAAGAAGCACATTTCGGCATTCCCGACGGTTTTGAGCATCAGGATCATTTTAGAGAGAATAAGATATTTTGAAATTATACAATGATCTCTATTACAGTGATAATAGCTGGTACCAACTTGATAAATAAAGGTATTTTATAAGAAATAGAAACTGCACACTTCCTGTGAAACCCAGCCAGACTAATATTATCAGGGATTATATCAAAAACACTACAGTCAAGTCAATACACAGACTAGTTGACCTTTCATAAATGGGTGAAGATAAGTTTAGGAAAACCCAGCAACATGTACTGAAAGAGAGGCTGAAGGTAAATGGTAGGAGGTCTGAGCAATTCTACTAGCCCAGCCAATCATCAATAATTGTTACAGTCCCCCAGTGCCTGGGGAGAAGCATGACTGCCCACTGGTGAGCCTGGTGATTGCTGGAGGACACTTTATTGACTCTATTTGCTGTTTTGAGTGTATTTCTCCCATGAGCTTTAACAATAATGCTTATGAATCTGAACCTCGTGATGCGTAAAGTGTTCTCTGGCCTTGACAGTAAGTGTTTCAGCTTTGCTCAGTATTTGTTTTCTGCCAAAGTCACAGCCTTGGTGCCCTGCAGCTTGGGCCATTATCCAGGCAGCACATTCCCATTTCCTTGAGTATTATCTCTTTTAAATATTTTTCACTGAGAATAGCCATTTAGAGATTATTACACTATAGTCAACATTTTGTCACTGTATGTCTAGTTTAAGTTCCTTGTTCTTTTGTTTTCCTATGTAAGGCACGCATGCTGGGCTAGTCTTTTACTAGCAGTTGGATACAGTTCTTTAATCAGTGACCACTTGCCTTTTTCCTCCTCCAAAACCTAGCCAAAAATGATCATTAAATATTTTTCAATAGTTTGGGATATGTTTCTCAAATGTGAACCAAAGCCTGGTACTTTTACTGAGCAGAGAGCTCACAGAATTTCTGAGTGATCTTCCAGTAGACAGAAATCCAGTGGCAGTGGGGCTAAACCCTCGAGATGACATGGAATGAGGACTGCCACATCTTTCTCGGTGATTCAGGAGTGAGGTCTGTTATTTACATTCTCTCTTTGCTTGCTGAATCTGTTGGTGCTTTTCTTTTCAGTTTGGATCTTGCCCCACATCTTGCCCCTCTCATGAGGCACATTCCAATTTGCTTTTTAAATAATGGGAAGAACACTATGGCACTGCTTGTTGGTGATATGACTCTCAAACTGTCTACAGATTGCCGAGTAAGTGAAATGTTTGACAGAGAGAAATATGTGTTGTCAACATTGTTTTACCCATGGTCGAGAAGGGAAATTGAAACTGTATGTCAGCAGGGTTGAGATGTTGCTGGCAGAATGATCCCCTCAAAACAAATGACTACAGACCATTCTGTTTTCCTTTATTCCTCATTCTTCTCTAATGAAATGCCCAATTAAAAGCATAGCTCATGTGCTTTATAGAAAGCTTAGAAAGAATTCTGGGAAGGAGCAGTGACAGGAGCAATCTTTCACCACAGGAGGAAATCATAGCATGGTTGTGAAGAAGAAATATATCTGACTTCCAGTGCCCTGTGTAGACGTTTTAAAGGAGACTCGAAATGAACATAACCTTTCAAGATAGGAAGGCTGTGTGTGTGTGTATTTGTGTGTGTGTGTGTGTGTGTGTGTGTGTGAGAGAGAGAGAGAGAGCGAGAGAGAGAGAGAGAGAGAGAGAGAGAGAGAGAGAGAGAGAGAGAGAGAGAGAGAGAGAGAGAGAAACAGAACCCTTAGTAGAATGATGCTATTAAGACAACTTGACAACTTGTGAATTTATCCTTGGGAGTAAATGGAGATTGGAACTGTAGAGCTGTGTGTTGTCTCTAAGCAAAATGAGGTTCTCTCTGTTTCCCTGGAAGGCATGTTCCTGTCAAGTACTTGTTCGGAGCCCTGCTGACCACTATCTTCACATTGAGGTCCAAGTTTCTCTTTTATTTTCTTGCTTAAAGAACATCCTTGATAAGAGAACATGTTGACAGCTTTGCCTTTCTTAAGAATCTCTAAAGGAAACATTTTTCTTGTCAATCTCCTTTCACAAGATATGCAAGAGGAAGGAAAGTGGATATTGGTTTGGGGAATAGCTTTGACTTTCGACTTGCGTTTAGCAACCAATATTTTCTTGAACACCTGGCATGTGCAGGAGCATCTGTTAGGTATTATGGGTCATACAAAGATGAAGGAAGCAATGTTCCTGTCTTTAAGTAGCTTAACCATCCTTACTTTAAAAATTATTTGCCTATGTATGTGGAAGGGCTATGAGAGGGGTTTAGATAAAATATTAAAGGGATTTGTATGGGTTGAACTTCATTGCATGGTATATTCTGAGAGTTCTGGATATAGGCAGATCTGGATTTGAACACTGACTCCAACTTCTATTCCCCATGATATTGATGGGACTAGTGTCTTGAGGCTCTCTATGGCTCCACTTCCCTCATTTGTTAAATGAGGATAATGATACCTCCCTTGTGGAGTTGTTGGGATGAATAAACAAGATTCTATGTGTGCAGTGTCTGGTGCAGTACCTGGCACACCTGGTGTGCCTGGAATGTCAGCTTCCTTCCTACTTCTTTTATGCCATGCTGCACTCCCTCTTGGCCATTTACCTCTCACAACTCTGCCTGCCCTCACAAGTGACCTACTGGTATTATGGTGACTTCTTGCTCTGGCCAATGAAATGTGAGGAGAAGTGATTTCTACCAGTTCTCAGAAGAAGTGTTAAAAACTTCTACTCTTACTGCCAGTGTTATAGTGGAAGCAAACATTGAGATGGGGCTTGTATCAACAGGCCCTTGAGATATTACAATGACCAGGGTCCTTCTGATAATTCATGTTAAAAATACAGCATGAGTGAGAAATTAGCTTTTGTTGCATTGAACCTCTGAGATTTTGGAGTTGTTTGTTCCTGGTCTGTCTCTACAAACATAGGAAATTGCAAACATATCCCAACAACTCTGCCTTTCTTCAAAACTTTCAGTGATTTTTCCAGTGGGATTGCCTTCAGGGGCAGTATATGACAACCACAGTCTCCGTGTGAAGCCAGACTTCTTCCTGTCCCGTAGCAGTGTAGCCTGATTTGGGTCTCCATTTTTTTCATTAGACAAGACTCCGATTGCACCTGCTTAAAAATAGATAGAACAACATTGTGCCTGTTCAAATGAATGTGCCTCTCAGAAAGAGTGGCACACGAAGGGTGAGGGGTATAGAAGGGGTATGCCCACTGTGCAGGCAATAGAAAGATGCATTACCTAAAGAGAATTAAAAAATAATAGACCTGACAAAGATACAGTCTGCTTTTTATTACCACCACAAGGGGAAAATTCTAAGTGATGCCAGGGACAAAATACTCCTTCCTTCCTCTCTGCCCCTTTCCCTGTCCTTCCTCCTTATAAACTACTTAGAAAACAATTACAAAGAACAGCTCTCAAAACTTTTGAACATCAGAAGCATGATTAGAATGTGCCGCATCCACTAAGGTGAGTGCTTTGAAAGATATAATGTTCATCTGGGATATTTATTTAAAAGGAAAAAGAAAAGTCATTCTACTTTATTGTTGCCCTTTGTATAGTAATTTGGATGTTGGCTTATATATTTATACCTATTAATATGTGCATTAGTCTTATTCCTTCTCTCTAGATTGTAAGAGCCATGAGGGCAGGGCTGGGCCTCACTTATTTGTGGGTGTCTGGCCTGACATAGGGTTTGGCTCAGGACTGTACACATAATTGGACCCCAATATATGTTAGATTATTCAAACTAGTTTAGCAGTGAAATGGCATTTTCTTTGTTTTTTTTTTTTTATCAGCCATGTGTATGAGAATCAGGGAGATGTTTTTTATTCATCAATCAAACTAAAGGTTTGTCAATTTTATTGATCTTTTTAAGGAAACAACTTTTGGTTTTGTTGATTCTCTCTACTGTTTTTAAATTCTCTAATTTCTCTCCACTCTAATCTCTGTTATTTCCATCCTTCTGTTTGCTTTGTGTTTAGTTTGCTGTTCCTTTTCTAGTTCCTCCAGTTGTGAGGTTAGGTCTCTCATTTGAGATCTTCCTTCTTTTTTAAAGTAAGCATTTAGAACTGTAAATTTCCCCCTCAACATTGCCTTTGCTGTCTCTTATAAGTTTGGGGATGTTGTGTTTTCATTTTCATTCACCTCAAGTTATTTCCTAATTTTCCTTGAGATTTTTTCTTTGACCAATTGGTTGTTTAAGAGTCCTGTTTTTAATTTCATCGTATTTGTGAATTTTCCAGTTTCCCTCTGTTATTGATTTCTAGTTTCATTCCATTGCAGTAAAAAAGATACATTGTGTGATTTCAATAATTTTTAATTTATTGAGACTTGTTTTCTGACCTATTATATGGTCTATCCTGGAGAATGACCCATGTTAAGTTGAGAATAATGTGTATTCTGCTGCTGTGGGTGAGGTGTTCTATTTGTGTCTGTTAGGTCTAGTTGGTGTATAGTATCATTCAGGTATTTTATTGCCTTATTTATATTTGGTCTAGATTTTCTATTCATTATTGAAAGTGGTGAATTGAAATCTGGTATTAATAGAGAACTGTCTATTTCTCCCTTCAAATCTGTCAATATTTGCTTCATGTATTTTCGGGCTCTGCCATTAGGAACATACATATTTGTTATGTCTTCTCATTGAATTGACCTCTTTAGCAATATATAGTGACCTTCTTTGTCCCTTGTAACAGTTTTTGACCTAAAGTCTATTTTATCTGAAATTGGTATAGCTACCCCGGCTTTCTTTTGGTTACTATTTGCATGGTATATATTTTTCCATCCTTTCACTTTCAACCAACTTATATTTTTGAAATTAAGATGTGTCTCTTGTAAATAGCATATGGCTGGGTAATGCTTTTTTATCCATTCTGCCAATCTCTGACTTTTAATTGGAGAGTTTATTTCATTTACATTTAAAGTAACTACTGATAATGTAGGACTTTCTTCTGGCATTTTTCTATTTTCTATTTGATCTTTGTAAGTCTTATACTTTTTGTCCCTCAATTCTTCTGTTAATTCCTAATTTCATATTTATTTATTTTTTTTTTTTGTAGTGTACCATTTTGAGTATCTTCTCATTTCCTTCTATATATATTCTTCTGTTATTTTCTTTGTGGTTACTATGGGGCTTAAATTTAACATCCTAAATCTATAACAATTGAGTTTGATTTGTTACCAACTTAGCTTTATTTGCATACATATGCACTGTTCTTATACCTCTCCATTCTCCCATCTTTTTTGTTATACTTATTATAAGTTGCATCTTTATGCATTTTATCCCCAAACCATAGATTTATCATTACATTTTATGCATTTGCATTTTAGAATCTGTGAGGAGTAAAAAGTGGAATTATATACCAAAAAGTACAATTCAATA
Source organism: Choloepus didactylus (assembly GCF_015220235.1). Taxonomy (NCBI): domain Eukaryota; kingdom Metazoa; phylum Chordata; class Mammalia; order Pilosa; family Megalonychidae; genus Choloepus; species Choloepus didactylus. Next base: position 59,307,080 of record NC_051319.1, on the reverse strand, counting down.
GTACTTTTATTTATAATACTTTTATTTATAATATATATTTATAATTTATAAATTATAAATAGTATTTATAATTACTGGAGGGCTTTATTTCTTCATGCTTCTTTGATCCACTCTCTAGTGTCCTTTTCTTTCAGTCTGAAAAATTCTCTTTAGCATTACATTTAGAGCAGGACTAATGGTTACAAACTCCCTAAGAATTAGTATTCCTGGGAATTCTTGCTCTTATTTTTGAAGGACAGTCTTGCTAGATAAAAAATTCTTGGTGGCAATTGTTTTCTTTTAGAACTTCAAATAGTTGATCTTACTATCCTCTTGCTTCTATGGTTTCTGATGAGAAATTAGCACTTAATCTTTGAATCCCTCTGTACATAACATGTGGCTTTTCACTTGCAGCTTTCAGAACACTCTCCTTGTCCTTTGCGTTTGACAGTTTGACTACTATGTGTATGGGCATGGATCTCATTGAGTTTACCCTGTTTGGGGTTTGTTGGGATTCTTGAATGTGCTTATTCTGGTCTTTCATTAAATTTGGAAAGTTTTCTGCCATTATCTTGGAATATTCTTTCTGCTCCTTTCTTTCTTTCGTCTACTTCCAGGACTCCCTTAATGAGTATACTGTTATGCTTGATGGTGTCCCACAGGTCTCCTAGTCTCTGATCACTTAATTTTTTTTTTGTTCTGCTCTTCAACCTGACTCATTTCCATTGTCTCACCTTCAAGTTCACTGATTCTTTCTTCTGAAAGTTCCAATCTGTTGCTCAAACCGTATAAAGCATTTTTCGTTTCAGTTATTGTAGCCTTCAACTCCAGGATTTCTGTTTGGTTCTTTTAAAAATTTCTATCTCTTTATTGAGATTCTCATATTTTTCATTCATTGTTTACTTGCTATCCTTTAGTTCTTTCTCTGTGTTTTCCTTTATCTCCTTGAGCATATTGAGGATCATTTTTTTAAATAAAAACTTGTATGGTATGTCCAAAGTATGGTATTCTTTGTTGATGGTTTCTGAACTTTTATCTTATTCCTTTGGATGGGACATTATTTCCTTTTTGCTTGTTTGTCTTGTAATCTTTTGCTGCACACTGTACATTTTAATATTTTAAAGTGTTAACTCCGGGATTTGGTCCCAAGTTGTCTGTTCTTTAAGTTTGTCTCCAGATAATGATATGACAGATTTCCTTGTGTTTCAGGAGCTAAGAAAAACAAATAAACACAGCAAAAAACACCTTTCACAAACTTTGCAAATTAGCTATTCATTGGTTGCTCTTCTCCTTCAGAATTTAGACCTCCTAACAAAAAGATCAGCCCAAGGTAAATGTGAAGTGCAGGGCATTCTCTTTCTTTTTTGAGCTTGCTTCTTGTCCTGTGTTAGTGTTTTCTTGTGGCCTTAGGAATCCCTCTGTTTGCAGCAATTTGTATGCCTCCTATAGTCTCTATGAAATAGACTCTTTCCCCCTCCACGGTGCTCTATTATATAACTTAGAGCAGGTAATCCTTTTCCCCAGGCTGCTTTGACTTAATTGTTTCTTATACTTCTTTAGCTGTCTGTAGGCTGCTTCTGCTTGCAGGGTAAGTTCTAGGGGTGTGAGATAGAGATGAGTCTTCTGGTTCAGTCTTTTAGGCTGCTACCTCAAAGATTTGGCACTGTTATACAGGCATCTCAGTATATATATAAGGGATTCTCTGTTCCTCTGGAAAATGGCCAGGGACCTGCAATGGCAGCACCACACCACACCAGAGAAGGGGGGAGGAGGGACTAGTAAGGGCACCATGAACTTCTACTGATTTCAAAGCTTTCTTGATTTGGCACTCATGGATTACTGCAACATTTTAAGTGTTTTCTGGAGTTTTGTGAAAGAGGGCTCCGCCATATTTTGCTAGTTGTTCAAAGATTCTGTAGGAGAACAGTGCCCTGGAGCATCTTATGTGTCATCTTGATCTACCAGAAGCCAAAGATTTCAGTTTCCAAATATACAAATTAATAAGAGACTTGTAAAGATAGTGGTTGGGATCATTCCATAATCGTCAATAGTTGTGGGCAGTTCCTGGACACCAATTAATACTGAATTTGGCTTCAGGGGAAAAATACCATCTTGAATTATGATTGTTTTATGGAGAAGTTATGATGGTGGGAGGGGGTATTTCAAGGAAGCTTGGGTGTCAGAAGGGGTCTTTTTACCATTTTGAATACCCACCTTAATATTTTCTGTATTAAAGTCCCAGAACAAAGGGAGCATGCACAGCCCCTGGCTTGTTTGGAATCCATCCCATCTTCCAAGGGCCCTCTAAGTGGAGAGTAGTCTTGGGTAGACTGTCTTGTGAACTGAAGCATATCTCCAGAGCTGGATGTATGTCATCTCGGTGTGGCCCAGGTTCTGGGAAAATGAGGTAGGGAAAAACCAAGCAACCCAGAGATATTCACTGCTGTTTCTTCCATAACAGTGTGGGTTCATTTTTGAGCTCTGGTTGAAAAGGCAGAATGCAAAGTAAGTGGAAAAATAGCCTCCCTTCTCTACTGCAAGCTTTACATACCTGAGGATGCTGATAAGAATTTAGTTGACTGATGTCCGGGTGCTTTTACACTTATAGATTCAATCTGAGATCCAAATGAAAGAAGGTGCCAACATGTTTGGCTCTGTGTTTGCTTCCTAGGAGTAACTCTATTGCTTTTTCACTAACCTTTCTGTGAAGAACAACTGAGTGGGCAATTCTAAACTGATACTGAATAAAGCAAATACAGTATATTTGGCAGAATGTCTAATTTTTTAAAAAACAGTGCTTGCCTTAGAAAACTTTGCATATATGCATTTCTTGAATCCCTGAGAGTATATTTTTGTAGATAAATGAATTTAGGAACAATAATTACCACCATTTTTCTTAAAGGAAGTTTTTGGATAACTGGACTTGAGATCTCTTTTACTCTTGTCCATTTGCCATTTGTTATTCAGACAATGAAAAGAATGCACCTCCAAATGTGACCTTGGACAAGTCATGCAACAGTTTGAAGCCATCTATGAAATGTCAGAGTTGGACCCAGGGACCTCTGAGACCCCTGCCAGCACTAGACATCTCTGATTTGGGTGCAGGCAGGGAGATTCACAGGTGAAGCCATGTGGATCACTTACCTCATTCCCTTTTCATAGTTTACAATTTCCTTAGTGGGTAAGAAATACCATTTATAGATGTAAGCCTTAGAATATTGTTTTCTCTTTTATTCTAAAGCAAGATTTTGAACTTTGCCAAAAACATTCTTGATAAAATGGAACAATTAAGAAAATTGTTGGAACATTATTTTTAGGACTGCACATTATTTCACAAATCCATTCACTTTGTCTTTTCTTTGTCAAAGGCTTTAGGCAGATTTGCCTTTCATCATAAATCTTTTCTTCCTTCCTGTTGAAAATAAGTTGTTTCCTTTATGTTTGCTAGATGAAAGCTGGTGTACTCTGTTCTTCCCAATATCAACCCTATTATGGTGGTACAGGGGTCTATGGTGCTCCAGATTGTCAATTTCAAAGGAGAGTTTGGAGACAGTGGGATGAAAAACAAGCCCCAATTTTCCTCTTCAGATCTCTCCAACTTATACTATCTGCCTTTTATTTCAGAAAACCCATTTAAAAGTAGACTGTTTCCTCTGGCTCAGCACAAAATCAAGAAGTGGCACATAATGTATTATTGTGTTTATTATGCATCATTTTGTTGCTGACACTGGGGCCATCGAGTATTGGGAAATTGACACCCAAGGAGGTCCAGCCATTGTGCCTGAAGTGAACGAGAAAGTATTGTGTTATTCACCCCCAGCTCTGGCCCTTTACGATTAGACAGTGAGCAATAGACTTTTTAAAGTCAAAATAACCTTCAGTCTAAAAATACACTTGTCCTTAATTGCCAGAAAAAGAATGCATAAGCAGCCTCTTTCTTGATAATAGAACGGAGGCTGAGCTGGAGTTAGTTTTGAGTATTTTGTAATTTACCAATAGTGGTGTGCTTAATTAAGTTTCAATTCACAAATTATGTATATTTTATGCTGGGGAAATGGAAAAAACTTTTGGCACTTAAAACTTTTAAAGTTTACATATGTATATCATATATTATGTGTTTAAAAATTTTTTTAGTCAAAACTAAAGCTAGTAGTCCTATTTATGTGCCCTAGAGCAGAGTGGTTAAGAACTTGGATGTTGGAGCCAGAAAGATGGGATTTGAGTCCCCGATTACCTTTGTGACATAGGCAAATTGGCTCAGTTTACTTCTCTGTAAATGATATTAATAATAGTGTCTACCTCACAGAGGTGTTGTAAGGATTAAACGAGATTGCACATTTGAGAAATGTGCACACATTGAAATTTACAATGCCTGGTACATTCTAAGAACTCAAAGAATATTTGCCATTATTATTATTACTACTACTATTAATATTAGAAAATACATACAGTTTTTTATATAGAAGAGACAGGAAGAAAATCTTATTCCTACTTTACAAGTATATATATTTATGTGTGTGTGTATGTGTACATGCATATGCATGGCTGTATGCATGTATGCTATGAAACTCCACAATCATTGCGAGTCATATAATTTTAAAAACTTTACTGAGATGACTCAGAAGGCAGAAGAAGGCAGTGAAAATATTCTTACTTGAAAAAGAATTTGTTTACTGGGCTTATAGCTCGAGTCTTACTGCCCTCTTATAAAGCATCTCTGTTTAGAGTTGCTCCAATTTACCTAGTGGTCATCTGAGCACTTAAAGGTAGGGATGCTTATTTGGAAATAGCCAGATCACTGAATGTGGATGGTCACACTTGTGCTAATGCGTAGCAGTGTAGCTGAATGTAAAGTACAAGGCACAATTGGAAAATGAACTCAAACTATTCTGGGAAAGACAGAATCAATGGAATTTGGTCATTCTTCCTAGATGAGTCCTGGAGATAATGTTAATTGGTAAACATCCTCTGAGTAGTAAAATTAGGGCCATCAGCTTTCTTGGGTTGTCAAAAGTCACCTGTGATGACGGTGGGTGAGCTGTGAGATGAGTGATTTGAAGAAATGGGATGGAGTAGAGAAGTGGTGGGAAATAAAATGACTGACTATTTTAGTTACATAATAATAGACCTGAGGGTTTTTTGTTTTTATTCTTGTTCTCTGGTGTCACTGTAGGATTAAGTTTAGGCAAATTAACTGGTAAAGGGCTATAATTGCAGACCAATAGTTAATTCAAAAACCACAAGACGAGCAATGGAGGTCTTTATTTGAAATAAGAGTTACAGTTTGAATATTTTTATATCTTCTTTTCCCTCTTTCTTCAAACCAAGTAGAACAGACAGGTAGAACTGTTAGAATCTGCTCTTGATTAAATACAACAGAAAAAGATTTATCCAGTCCATGGAAAAGTTCACCTTTAAGGTACATGTGTATTACATAATAAATGTTTGGCTTTCACAGGAACCACCATTCACAGAGGAGGAACCATGATACATATTAATAGGTGAAGAAAGCTTTCTTGGGAAGGACCACAAAACCTTGGAGGCTATAAAATCTGGAATTGGATTCCAGAATGAAAGTGCTAGGAAAGCCCACAGCACAGGCTAAGATGTGTGGGGCTGAGTCAATAAAGTTTTCGGTCCTGAATTGCAAAGCACAGTCGGTGAGCTGTGTTCTGGGCTCCTCTACCTACCCCTCTTCCTCCTCCTCCTCTTTTTAGCCCATGTGTTGCTTTCTGATTGTGACCCTGCCAATAATGAATATAAGACTTAATGACGCAGGGTAAAATTTGGGCTGGATAAAGGTAAAAAAGGTTTTATTATAAATTTTAAAGAGATATCCTTGGCTAGCATTACGGACTGGACAAGAAACTGTCATCAAATTAGCGTGTTCACCTTCAGAGGCATAGCTCTCTCCAGAGGGTTAGCAGGACGTGACTTGTGGACACAGTTGCTTCTTGGGACTGAGGGAAGCCAAATATGGCTTGTCCTGTGTATACTCTGGAAGCCTAGAAACAATTCTGTATGAGAGTCAGCTTTCTAAATAGCTTCCTTCTTTCCTGCCAGTTTTAAAAGTGCCTGTATTTTCACAGGCTTTGTAAGGCCACGGAGGAGCGTTTGTTACCAGATTTATAGCTCTGATCTGTACACATCCATGCTGGTTCCCCACTAGAGTTTCTACCAAGCTCTAGGGGCCCCAGCTAGGCCTCACACAGTGCAGTTGTGGTGCACATGTTTCCTGAGCAAACTCAGTGCTGCTGTCTGTGCACATTTTCAGCCTAATAAATCCTCCCCATTCCCGTGACTGTTTGCCAGGTCTCCAGCCAGTTCTATATTGCACATGTGAATGCCACATTTTCCCGGAGAGAGAAAGCTGACCATCCTGCCTAGCCAGCATGGATAGACCTCCAGCTGCTGAATGGGACCTGGCTCTGGCTCAGATAGTGCTCTCCTTTGACAATGTGAGTGTCAGCTGAGACAGGCCTGGGCCCTTTGTGCTCAGATGAATTCCACTGTCCCTGACAGGCACGTGGTGACCACTCGAGTTTCACAATGGAAGATGGCAATGTGTTTATTTTGTTTCAAGTTTGGTTGAGCCTCAGACACTCTTTTCATGCCAGAAGCATGATTGGGCTTCCCAAGGTTGGCAGTAGCAGCAATGAAACCATCTCCAGTAGAAAGTCAAGGCCTTGCTTTAATAAAAAGTTGATGATTGTGGATGAGTCCTTGGAGACGGGAGAGCAAAATGTCACACACATTAGTTTTAATCACATGATTCATCCTTCTACTGAAATTTTAACAAGTGCAACATCTTCATGTTTAAAATTCTGAAAGAAGAACAAGCCAGCAGGGAACCTGGGGGTGAGAAGGGAAAAAATAAAGCAATCCGAATGCGAGTATTGGAAAGGCAATGGTGATGTGTCACACTGTAAATGTTAGAAAAAGGAATTTAGTGAACTAGTCAAGGGGAAAGTGAGACACCCCTGGTTTGGACCCTTTACTTAGGCCTGGAGATGATACTTGGCAAGCTCGGGAGGGGAGGATGAGGGGGGAAAGGGAAAGGGTATCCAGAAGAGATCTTGGAACCATAAACAAAATGCATATTACTCCTGAGCAAGATAATAGAGTTCTTCTCCTCTTTCATTCAACAGATAGTTATAGATTGTTTATGTTATTCCAGGGATTGTATGTTGAGGCTACCAGCCTTTCATCATTAGTCACATCTACATCTTTGTTAAATGTTTCCATCAGTCCATGCATGCTAGGTGTTAACTAGGATCAGCAGTGGCCTTCCTGAATTCTGTGGAAAAGACAATATGCATATGCTTCTTCTAATACAATGTCCAGTGTTTGGAAATGAGCAGCCTTGTTTTGTTATGCAAATACCCATGTAATAGAATGTGTATAAATTACAATAAGTGCAATAACTCACAGGAAAATTTGTTGATGCTTAGTTTATGTTATTGTGCTCACTGCTGTTTATAGCCCAGTACTTTCTCCCCCCCCCCCCCTCTCTGTATCTCTCTTTGCAAGGCAATGAAGGCATTTATTGTGGTCTTAGAATTACAATTCAAGGAGCACAGATTCAGGTAGCAGCCCAAATCATGCCCTGTCTTGGCATTTCTAGGCCAGGGATTTTAAAGAAAAAGATTACACAAGTTTTTTTTGGTTGGTGGATGTTTGGAATACTCTGTTTGTCCTTCAGTTAGATAGTTAACTGAGTTATTTATCTTGTGGTTGGTTTTATGGTCCCGATGTCCCTGGAGTTTTGAGGAATATTGATACATGAGGCTTTGCATACTTTGGCAGTTTGTGATATCTGACTGAGACTTGCATAAAAGTAAACCTCCAGAGTGACTTCCTGACTCCGTTTTAAATCTCTTAGCCATAATAACTCTATTTTGTTTTATTTCTTTTAATGTTTTTGCCTTTTGATCAAGATCTTTCTCCGAAAGCACTGCTGATCAACATTTGGTTTTAATCTCAGCCCAGGGGAGGCTCATTCCTGGGAGTGTTGTCCCATGTAGAGAGGTAGGTAGTGAGTTTATTTATAGAGTTTGGCTTAGAGAGGAGCCACATTGGAGCAACAAGGAAGTTTTCAGGGAGCGACTCTTAGGCATTAATTATAATTAGGCTTAGTCTGGTCATTACAGAAATAAGTATTAAAAGTACAAGCTTCAAGATCAAAGGTTTGGCTCTTAGTGTGACTCAGGAGATAATTGTGGCTATTATTCTGGAGATGAGACAATGAATAAGAGATATTGTTGTGACTATAAAATAGAAAGGATTAGCAAGGTTTGAAATATGTTATGAATCCAGTCTCTCCAAGGTCTAAGATTTAGCCAATTAAATAAGTGCATTTGGGTACAGCCAATAACTGTGGCCCTTCTGTGGAGACTAAATTAGCATAGGCCCAGGATTTTGATAGATTACCTGGGTCAGCAGCTTTTTGTATGGCTGGGCAAAAGGATGATGAATGGCAGAGGACTAGGAGGAGAGGGTAAGGGTGAGAATGAAGAGTTTTAAAAGGAGTAGGATTTATTATAGGAGGGAGAGAGATGGATTGAAGTACCAAGAAGTGGTAAGGGAAGAATAAAAATGCAAATAAGAAAGCTAATAATTATCCACTTAAGTTTTGAAATAGAAATGAAATACTGGTGTAGAATGATAAATATGCTTATTAGATTGCATTAGACAGGTTAATACGTTTTGCATTTTATAACAGGGAACTTTATTAGTATGGTGAAATTAATGCTTGCAAGGCAATATTATCCGAACCAGTTCTTACTAGTAGATAAAGTCTGTTGTGGTAATTGCTAACTGAATGTCAGATCAGGGTTAGTAGTGAAGTAAAATCATTCGCTGTGGGATGATGAGAGCTACAAGGCTGTGAATGATAAAAGCTGAAACCACTCCCTAGTTTTAACTAGCTGTTAAAGAGGTGTCCTGGGTGGTTTTGAAATGCTCATCTTATCAATATTGTTATTTAGAAATGATTTATGATATTGTTACAGAGTCTGCTAATGATACCAGTAAAGGGCTGTCAATGTTTCCATTATGATCTCTGTGGTTTGGAGGCTTTGCACATATGGCTTAAACATTCATTTCAAACTTTTGTGTGTGTGTGTATATATATGTGTGTGTTTGTATACGTTTCCCAAGGCCTCAAAGCCCAAGGAGTTACTGTTTATGGATAAACAATTATTGATCTTATTTATGTAACAATGCCCATAGAAATATGTAAGCCTAATTTTATAGGAGGAAATGACTTCTCTGACTTTTCCATTGATTATTTATGTAATAACCTTAGAAAAGTAAAAATCCTAGTAATCTATTAGGATCGTTCCACTATCAATGCTTTGAAACATTAACCTAAAGATCCCAGAAGTACCAAACTTGTCATCTGTGGTGGTCCTGAGTAAAATTTCCATATTAGTCAACTTCTGAATAAATTTGAAAGGAAGCATTTTTAATAAAAATGTTCTCCAGAGGGTTACACCTCACATTACAATGATTATATTCATGAAAAAAAAAATCTTCCCGAGTTGCGGCATTTGCACTATCGTTGCCCAGGTATAACCGAATGACATGGCTGCTGCAGCCACCCAGGAAGACCGACCATTGCATTGATGCTTACACAATCCTTGGATTTTTAGATCTACCAGGTGCTCAAACCTCAGAAATGTCATTTCCAGAAAAGTGATAAATTTTCACAGAAGTTTTGTTTTGCCCTTGAAGGGACCGTCTGAAATATCTAAACTTACGTATGGCTTACAAAACAAGAAATTAAGACACAAATGTTGAATATTTGTCTAGAGTTCAGTATCTTGCTGTCAAAAGATCCTGAATGAGAACCAATCTGGCCTAGCATGTTTCTTTCTGTTAGCTGTTTTCCTTGCACTACTATGCATAGAGGCACTTTCAAGTAAGTTTTTAGAGCTCTGAGGGCCTTCAGAGATTCTTGCCACCCTGCTATGGGCTTTCCTTAATACCTACTAGTGTTACTATAAAATCTTCTGTTTTTCTTTCTGATTCTCAGGTAGAACCCTCCCCCAGAAAAGGAACTTCAATGGTTATATATTGAGTTTTAATGTCTAGGTTTTTTCACATGGTGGGAAACAACAGAACATGAATCATTTTATGCTTCATGAAATAAATGCTTTCTAAGAATGATACTATGAAAAAACCTGAGAGGACATAGAAGAGGCGTCACATACTGTATCTTACTATAGCACTAAATAGGTGAGATGAGCTCCAGTTAATTGAAGGGATGAAACTGAATTTTAACTTCTGAAACAAAGTTAAGTCTAATTAGTAGGTTCAAAATTTGTTTCCATTAGAGATTTAAAATATCTTAGTGAGAAACACTTTTTTTCTTTTTAAAATATATTTATATATCTGAACTTCAGTTATTACAAAATATGCCTTCTCTGTTACAAAATATGCCTTCTCTGTGAGTCTCTTATTTAGAATTATCAGAAATTATACACTTTCCAGACCAGTCACAACAAACTTTTCTTATAAAAGCATAAGTAAAGGGTTTTATAACAAGTGTGATAGGGTCAGATACAGATTTTCTATTAGGGTGATAACAGCTGCTTTAAAAACAAACTCAAAATATATAGTGGTTCAAACATGATAGAAATTTATTTTTCACTTAACAAAGTCCAAAACGGATGTTCTTGGTATATGGTCGCTTTCTTCCAAGTGGTGATTCAGTAACCTCATGTCCTTCCATACTGTGGCTCTGCCATTTTCAACATGTGACTTCCAGTGTCTTTGTGCTTAAATATACACAGTCAGCAGAAAGGGAGTGAGCAGGTGGGGAAGTGTTTTAGTTTCCTGGCTGCTAAAGCGAATACCGTGCAGTGGATTGGCTTAAACAATGGAAATTTAGTGGTTCATGGTTTTGAGGCTAGGAAAAGTCTAAAATCAAGGTGTCATCAAGGTAAATGCTTTCTCCCAGAAGACTATGGTGTTCCAGGACTGACTGATGGCAATCCTTGACCCTTGGCCTTTCTGTCACATGGCAATGCACATGGTGTTTTCTCCTGGCTTCTCAACTCCATTGACTTCCAGCTTCTGGCTGCTTCCTCTGGTTTTCTCTATCTCTGTGACCTTCCCTTTAAGTCCTCCAGTAACAGGATGAAGACCCATCCTGATACAGTTGGGCCTCACCTGAAGAAGGTCCTATTTACAAGGGCTCACAACCACAAGAATGGATTAAGTTTAAGAGCATGTTTTCCTGGAGCACGTAGCTCCATACCACCAGAGTAAAGCACACCAACTTCTTAACCACATTTGCCTACATGTCTTTCACACACATCCTATTGACAAGAGTGACTCACATGGTCCCACCTAGGCTTAGAAATGTCACTTTTGGTTGAGCAGCTACATCCTGGTAACAACTGTATACTCTGGAAGAGGTAACATGATTTGGCAGAGTTGGTTGCCTCTGCCACAATAACTTACCAAAAATAGACACTCAAGACACATGAAAGTCAAAGACTAGTTTTAGTGGCAATTGGATGACTTTGTTCTGAGAATTCACAAATCCATATTCATTCATATTCCACTGTTTGGCAAAGGCTCAGGCTAGATGGCACACATGGATATCCCATGCAGGCTAATTGTGTGGAATCCCACCAAACTGATATTCCTTAAGTAATTATTCAATAATTATTTAGTATGGGTTGTGAAAACCATTTTCTTTTAAAAATTTTTAATTTATATTTATATAAATTTATATTCAAAATATGGATTTTATGACATGCAATTTCCAAAATAGATAGCCTATTATAATATATATATATGTGCGTATCTATAATATATATACACACACATATATATACATACTCATATTTATATGCATACAAATACACACACACACAAATACACACACACACACTGTGGAACTTTGAAGGTTTTATGTACCCCAGAAAAGGCCATGATCTTTTTTTTTTTTTTTTGACTTTTACATGAATGTGATAGCACCTTTATTTGTAATAGACAAAACTGGAAACAACCCAAATACCCATCAACAAGTGAATGAATAAGCACATTGTTATATGCCTGTAGAATGGAATACTACTCAGCAATAAAAAGGAACGAACTACTGACACACACTACGACATGGGTGAATCTCAAAATAATTACACTGAGTGAAAAAAGTCAGATAAATGGAGTACACACTGTTGATTCTATTTATATAAAATTCTAGATAATGCAAATTAATCTATGGTAACAGAAAGCAGATCAGGGATTGCCTGTGGGGGTGGGGGTGGGGGTGCAGGGAAGGACAAGAGGGAAGGATTATAAAGGGGAGTGAGGAGACATTCTGGGGTGATGGACATGTTCTCTAGCTTAATCGTTGTGAGGACTTTATGGGTATGCACTGTGGAGCCAGTTGCTAGATGGTATGTTTTGGGAACACAGGCTCAGGCACAACAGAAACTTCCAGCAAATGACCGTTTTATTACATACACAGTGAAAAGGGTCCAAAAGAGCAGGGGGAAGAGATCCCATTATGGCCAGTCTCCCAAAGAAGCCAAACTGCTCAGGTCAGTGTTGGTGGATGGCAGCTTTCCACACAGCAGTTCACGTGGGAGGTGACAGACAAATCTGTGCTGCCAAGAGTGGGGTATTTATATACGGCAGAGGGAGGGGCACCTGCCACTGAGGATTCCTGCACTGATAAGCAACTGTGGCTGCTTGATCCCGGTTTCCAGGTAAGGCCATGATCTTTTAATCCATTCTTGTGGGTGCAGACCTATTGTGGGTGGGACCTTTTGGTTAGGTTGTTTCAATTGATATGTGACCCAGCCCATTCAAGGTGAGTCTTAACCCTTTATTGGAGTTATTTATGAGAGGATAAAAGGCAGAAACACTGAGAGAGAGAGAGCTGAGAGGGAAATGTCCCACACATGCTAAGAGAGAACCCACAACTGCTCAGAGAGAAAACAACTGGAATCAGAAGCTGAAAGCAATGAAACCCAGGAGTGAAGGGCCAGCAGACTCCTGCCATAGCCTTGCTATCTGACAGAGGAGCCCCAGATATCAGCAGCCTTTCTTCAGAGAAGGTATCCTCTTGTTGATGCCTTAATTTGGACATTTTCATGGCCTTAGAATTGTAACTTGTAACTTAATAAATCTAACTCATTTCTGGTATATTGCATTCCTGCAGCTTTAGCAAACTGAAACACACACACACGCATGCGTGCGTGCGCACACACACACACAGCTAATATAATAAATAATATGCCTCTCACTCTAAGACTAAAGCTCCACACCTGAATTATTCAGTTATAGAATTTCAGTTGGCTGTCAATTTACTTGACTATCAGTGGGATGAACTGGTGGGCTGTAGGGATGGTAGCTTTCTGTAGTATATGGTAAAACATATCATCCAGAGATAATGAGTTCATAGGAGGTGAGAAGAGTTTTACTCACCAGTTAAGGATGCTATCAATTTGGGTGCAAGTGCATCAATTTCCATTTTAGTGGTTACTGTAAAAGATGTTGAAAATCCAAAATAACATGGTACCATATTTCCAATTTATCCCAATGATGTATTAGTGCCAGGATTGCCCACCTGGCATTTTGTCACTCTTTGCCAGGTTATTCCACAGGTTTACAGCTTGACAAGATTTATTTATGGCCTCTTGAGAGGTATATTCCTTTTAGTACCGACAGAGTTAATCAGTGCCTGAAAGAACTATGGGTTTGTCTACACAGCAAGTGATGCCTGGAGAACATCTTGAGGTGACTGTCCATCTCTTGAAGTCAAGGGGATCTGAAATCATGTTATGCAGGAATCTACATTTTCTAAAGCAGTGCTTCTCAACCGTGGTGGGACACCAGAGTCCGTGGAGAACTTTGTAAGGGTACTGATGTCTGGGCCTCACCGTTGGTGACTCTAATTGGTCTGGGATAAGACTTGATAGTTTCTAAAAGCTCTATGAATAATTCTAACATGCAGCCAGGCTTGAGAACCACTGAGCTAAAGTAATGGTCCCTTTCTAGCATTGTATAGAAAAAGGAGATCTTTTTTCAGCAGAAATCATGGTAGTTTATTAGTCCAGGAGTCATCATGAACAAAGGGTTGGCGCTGACAGTCTCATCGCTGATGGTCTCCACACGCAGACACTGCATGTTATAGCTCAGAGGTTCTGTTCTTGTCCTGGGGGCTGACTCTAACTTATTGGTTTGTGTTTAACTTGACAATAGTAAAACTATGAAAACAACTAGACTCCAGCAATGTAAATATTACCCGAAGAGATGATTCTTTTTAGTTATTTTTTCCATTATTATGAGATTTAACCAGTACTAACAGAGATTTTTGGTCATGTTTTTGTCATTAACAGAGATTTTTGGTGTTTCAGTGTTTAGTCATTTATTGACTCAGAATATTTATTTAGCCTTTTATGTTTCAGGCACCAGAACAGCTTTATAAACCAACATATTAGTATCTTCACAATCAAAATTTGCTGTGAAAATAGAAAAAATCATTTCTGTAGAGTTACTGTTGGTACCCAAACATCATTGAGACCAATGCTTTATAAAGTATTGTGTGATAAGCAATTGGATGGTTTTTCCAACAAAGGGAGTCTGGCAGTTTTTACTTTTGTTGGGCAATAGGAATTAAAAAAATCACTGTACTGACTCTGGAGTTTCTAACACAACTTCCAAACTCTAGTGCAGTGGTTCTAAACCTTTTGTACTTATGGCCCACACTTATAAATCAGATAATTTTTGCTAGTATACATGAAGGGAATAAAAATTAAAAAAGGATAAAAAAAAGTACAGAGTTATTTATAATATAGAAAATTAAAGAAGTAAAAACATCCATCAAAAGGGGTTAGTTAAAATTTATGGTATATCCGTATGATGGAATGTTATAATTGAGATAAAAAAATTTTAAAAAGAAAATTGGCAAATTTTCATAATATTTTAGAGAAAAAGATAAATACAAAACAATAGAAATAGTATGATAACAGCTTTCTAAAATGCATAAATATTTATGTTGACTCTCTTTTTCTCCCTCCTCTGGGCATTTTGGAATGATGGAAAAGTCTGAGGGAGTAGTAGACTGCCTCAATTGTGTTGAACACTTACCCAGCCATAGGAAGTCTGAGTAACTGCTTTTCCCAGGCCTGGGTTTTCAATTTCTGATGATTCCTTCCAAGCATGGTGCTAGAATATCCTCAGCAAGGCAATGTAGATATGTAATTAAAAGATTTACTACCTGGCAATTACATGAACCACAGTCAGCTGGAGAAGCGCTAGCTCAGCACAGGTCTCTTACTTAATATTTCATAATTTCCACTCATCACATCATTCCTTATTTGTAGCACAACACCCTTCTCAAACCTCTCCAATACTTTCCCCCAGGGTGAAACTCACTACACCAAATACAACCCCACCTCTTATTAATGTTTTCGTATGTGTGGATGGCTTTCCTCATTGTAATTATATTACCATGAGACAGTGTGGTTCTCAAAGTGTGGTCCCTGGACCTGCAGCATCAGCATACATGAGAATTTTAACTTTTTGAAATTTTTATTAGTTAACCACAATGCCTTTCCTTCCTTTTGTATTCCCCTAATAATAAATATTTTCCAGTCAGTAATTTATAGAATTATGATAGCTAAAGTGTACATAGCTCTTACTGTGTGTTAGGCAGTCTTCCAAGTGCTTTACAAATTTACTCATTTAACTCTCATAACCACCTTATGAAGTAGGTGCTATTATTTCCCTATTTTGCAGAGATGGAAAGTGAACGTACAGAGGATAAGTAACTTGCCCAAGGTCATATGACTGTTAAAAAAATGCCCATAGGAGAAATACTGGTAGTAAATAAAAAACATTAGCAGTAGTTATCACTGGTTATTTCTGGCTGTGGAACTACAGATAGCTTTAAATTTCTTTGTACTTTTTGGCATTTTCCAAATCAAACACATATTATGCTTGTTATCGGAAAAAAAAGCCCAAAATATTATTGAAAAGAACTAAGGCAAAATTTCATGTAAGACCTGGAGTAAGGGTAAACCAGAACAGAGTCGAAACTTATTAAACAACCTTCAGATCTGGGTCTGGAAAGCTACCGAGCAAGTGAAGAAATGAAGAGCCCCAGGTGGAGCGCAGTGAACTCCAGAACTAGACATCCAGGTCGCTCATGAAATTGAGCAATCTGATTTTTCTAATATTTAACAGACTTTGAAACTTACCTTTGTCTGTAGGTGTGATGGTTAGGTTCCTGTGTTAATCAGGCCAGGTGATGGTGTCCAGTGGTTTGGTCAGCAAGCATTGGCCTGATTGTTACTGTGAGGCCATTGCATGGACTTGAATGTTCAGTAAGTTGATTACATCTGTGGCTAATTTCATCTATAGTCATCTTGGGAGATTGCCTTCAACATTGAAAGACATCTCATCCAATCAGTTGAAGGCTTTAAAAGGAGAAGTGATGATTTCAGCAGTCATAAGGAAAAATTCCTGTCTCTACTTCCATCAGCCAGCTTCTCCTGGGGAATTCATCAAAAACCTTCATCAGAGTTCCCAGCTTGCAGCCTGCCCTATGGAATTTGAACTTGCCCCATCCCCACAGTCATGTGAGACAATTTTAATAAAAATCTCATAATATTTACAGATATCTCCTGTCGGTTCTCTTTCCCTGGAGAACCCTGGCTAATACAGTAGGTAATGGCAAAATGCATTTCATCATGGTATGTCCAGGAGACATATGATGGAGCAGAACCCAGCTCTTGGAGTTCAAGGTATAAGGAAAGTTTAACCATAAAATATGCCTGGGCTCATCTTTAATTAAGTGTGCAATTTGGGAGAGGAATTGGAGTCTTCCAGTGTATGGAAGGTATGGAGAAACAACTATACTTTTTAAAAATAGCCCACTATTAACAGTCTGCACAGAATTGATTGGTACCCCACAGCTCAGTCAGCCCTTAAAAAATCAGACAATAGCTGAAGTAATTATTTGGGGTAAATTATTGTTGTAAAATGTAATCAAAGTTTTATTACAGCAAAAAGAGATGTTTTTTCCCTTAATTTATCTCTTTACCCCACCTCTCTTCCATCCAATTTCCTTGCCAGAGTTCTGGAAGAATGATTTTTTTTGTTTCC
The DNA here is from genome assembly GCF_015220235.1 of Choloepus didactylus. Lineage (NCBI taxonomy): Eukaryota > Metazoa > Chordata > Mammalia > Pilosa > Megalonychidae > Choloepus > Choloepus didactylus. The sequence goes on along the minus strand of NC_051319.1, from coordinate 59,289,971 downwards.
TCTTCACACCGGCAAAAGAGACTCAGTGAGAATGCAGAGAAACAGGACACATCTTGTAAAGGTTTTCCATTTTAATATCCCTTAATGACCAACAATTCTGTATTGTTAATCTGATGCTCTCATGAAAACAATCTAGATGTTAAAAAAATCAATCATTAATGAGCAGTAAATGACAGCTCCCCAACAACACAGCTGTATTTTTGTAAAAGTGATTAAACATTGTCTGCATTCATAATTGTATGGTTAATAAGAATGTTGAGCACCAAGTCAAGCATTGTTGCTAATGATGACAGATTACGAAGCTACAAATGCTTTGGAGTTATGGGGCTAAATTTTCAAAGGCAGTCCCTGGAACACAATGCACACAGACCCATTAAGTATTTAATTTGTATGGACCATTACCAGGTTTGGCATGGCATTTGGGAGCTTTGCATTTGAGACTCTTTGAAAGTCTGGCCCATTATGACAGAAAGCATCTGTACTTAACAGTAACTGATCTCCCTCTGCACAGCCTTGATGACAGGTGTAAAATTCTCTGTGTGTGACTTGATGGGGCCTAAGCCCCTTTGATAAAGAAACCTGAAACATGAAAGGAAGGCAAAAAAAGTCTCTAGAGACATAGTTCAGTCTTAGAGATAGGTGTAAATATTAGAGATTTGCAAGCAGGTGAGAGAGTAGGCAAACTGCTCAGAGGATATCTCTGACCTTCTGTCATTGATTATTTGTCTCTCTTATTTTGGCCTCAAACATACTCTGTAAATCTCTGGGATTCCTGGATTATCATTCATAGGTCTAGCTATTTAAAATAGAAGATTATTGCCAACATCCATTGGGAATTGATAATTATGCATAGGGATGAATTTCAATCTTTATGAAGCTATTGAGGAATGAGTCACTCAGTGATTGAGCAAGCCCATCTGCTCTTCAGCCTGTTTGTACTCTGATCAGGTATAAAACCTTTCCATTTAGGAAGCAATGGTTAGCTGTGATTTACAAGGAAAATTGCATGCTGAAGTGGGGATATATGAATTTGGGGATTCTTGGAAGTATCTTTAATCCTTCTGGGATGTTGAGGATCTTTTGGACTGCTAGATGACATTGATTATGTCTATGCTATTACTTACTTATTCTGGTATCTATGGATATGTTACTTGACAATACCTAGGCCTAGAGAACAGGAACCATTTGCAAGATACCTTTGACTTCCTCTAAGCACAGGGTTATAGTGTCTCAAACTAGACTAGACAAGACAGACTAGATAAGGTTAGGAGCATGGGTTTAAGATGTCTGGGTTTGAAATGCTACTGTGTTACCTACTTAGCTACATTATGTACCTCTTGGAGCCTCACTTTCCTCATTAGTAAAATGGCAATAATAATAAGAGGTGCTTGTTTTGGATATTGTGAGGATCCAGTGAGGTGACTGATTTATATGTGTTTGATAAAACTTACTGTTGTCTTTATATTGTTAAGGTCATGAGTTGAAGTCCTGCAAGATTAAGCACTACAATTGAGTGTAGGATCTTTTGAGCTAGGCTGGATCACTCTTCACAGATCTAAGAGGCAAAAAGCATAGCCCTTAGTCCATGTGTTTAGTGGCTATAGCTGATAAGCAGTTACTTACATTATGGACTGAAGTGTATTCCTCCTATGCTTAAGAAATGACATGTATATTATAGAGAGGGGGAAAGTGGAGAAACCAGGTCAGCCCATGTTTTGGTTTGCTAAAGCTGCCAGAATGCAGTTTATCAGAAATGAGTTGGGTTTTTCAATGGGGATTTGTTATGTTACAAATTTGCAGTTCTCAGGCCATGAAAATGTCCAAATTAAGGCATAAAGAGGAAGATACCTTCTCTGAGGAAAGGCTGCTGCATCTGGGGTTCCTCTGTCACATGGGAAGGCACATGGCAACATCTGCTGGTCCTTCTCTCCTGATTCTGGTTTCAGTATCTTTCTCTCTCAGCTCCTGTGGGTCCTTGCTTATTTCTCTCAGGGTGTTTCTCTCTCTAAGCCCTCTCCAAATGTCTCTGCCTTTTAGCCTCTCCTAAAGGACTCCAGTAAAGGATTAAGGCCCACCTTGAATGGGCTGGGTCATATGTCAATTGAAATAACCTAATCCAAAGGTCCCACCCACAACAGGTCTGCACCCACAAAAATGGAATAAAAGAAAACAACATTTTCTGGGGCACATAACAGCTCCAAAGCAGCACAGCCCAGAAGCCAAGTTATCCCAGAGACATGGCAACTGTTGCAGTCAGAGTGTACCACAACCTTAGCTCCAGCATCTGAAATCACACCCAAAAGAGGCTGTGGTTGAAATATTAATGGGGCAGAACTTTCTGGAGCCTATAAGGGCAACAAACAGAGAGATCTGAGTGAGTTTCTTGCTCTGACATCTGCCTGTGACTTCTGCTATGTTAAGGGATCCTCCCTATTTCCAGGTACAGCTTCTTCTGACTGTATCTATGGGAAGAGGAACCTTTGCTGATTGAATAGTAGGGCTTGGGTAGTGATTTAAATGTCCTGCAGACTCCAGAACTACTCCCCTCTTTTCTTCATTTCTTCATACTCCCTTCTTGAGTTTGTTGCACTCTAAAAACTGAAAGGGCCCTTATTGCAGAAGGCACTAAAAACATGTCTGAATAAAGTTGAGCCACAGAGAAGGAATGGGATTGTATCTTTGGTTTAGTTCTCCTCTCTTCTACTCCAATACTCTTTGGATTCTTCATCTATAAATACATAAAAGTTTAAAATATAACAATGAAAACAGGATAGAAATACATGGTATTTTAAATTTTTAAAGAGGCACATGAATGTCCAATATTTGAAAATGATTTTTAAAAATAAGGTGATGGGGGAGTGTGTGGCTTCAGGAATAACTTGAATAATTTTAATATCCATCTGTGCTTTAAGGTACAATGTCTGCATTTGGCAAAAGAAAATCATACCAGTTGTTTTCTATTTCCTCTTGGTAGATGGAAAGTTGTAGCTGCTAAATTATTGCCAAGTATTTTGTAAATATCAAATGCTAAACTACAAAATAATTTGCATGGTAATGGCCAGGAACCAGTTCTTTATACTTCATAGGCAAAAATGATTAACAAGAAAATTAGTCTGGACAGTCTACAACTGGGAGCCTTCAGAAAGAGTGACACATGCCAAAGTGTGCAAATGTTCTTTTGCTCTGATGAAGTAGAGTACCCAGAGGTGGTATGTTGCTACATGCTGGCTTTGCTGTGTTGGACAGAAATTATGATTTGCTGCAGCCCAGTAGTAACTCTCCTCTTGGAATAGCCCTGGCAACTGACCCCCAGCTCTGCTGCTGCACTTCTCATTTATCCTGCTCTTTCTTACTTCTTGCCTTTTTTTAATATCACCCCCACCACCCCCCAAGCTCAAAACAAGCTTTCCATTTATCTCAGTCATGGCACATCCTACAGACAGCCCACCTTCAAACCCAGTTCATTCTGGTGCTACCTCCTCTAGTGTGGCATTGATAATGGTGTAACTGACCATTTGACTTTAGGTCAGTTTCCTTAACCTCTCTGAGGCACAGCTTCATCATTTGTAAAATGAAGATTGTGATATTTGCGGCTCAGGATTATCAGGAGGATTAAGTGAGGTAATGTAAGCAATTAGTAGTAAGTCAATTTAGTTCTATTCTGTGATGCTTTCTTTGACTACTCTGACCTTCAATGAAGCCTCCTTTGTTTGAATTCAAATTACATTTATAAGAAATCAGTCTGTGACACAGGCCTGATTGCTTGAATGGTAATGGTTTTGAATTGTCTTCTTATGATGTGATATATATAAGAAACCCACAGCCCATGTTTCTCAAGTTACCTTCCAGAGAGCAGAGGATAAAAGTTTAATTGAGCATCTACTGAGGACCTAAGTAAAGCTTAGAATTAGATTTTTAGAGCTAGAAGGGAAAATAGGGAAGAGGCCTCACATTTTCCAAGATGACCACCACAGTATCTCTCATCCCTCACGTTCTTCTATCACATGACCTTGCCACCCGCCCCCCCCCCCCCCCCCCCCCAGCAAGAGGTGAAGTCTAATTCTTCTTCTTTAAATCTGAGTGGGCTTGTAACTACTTTGACCAGCAGAATATAGTGGTGGGGACAATATGTGACTTCCAAAGTTAGGTCATAAAATGCCATGCAGCTTCTGCCTTGTCAGACAAGAGTATCACATTTTGGAGTCCTGAGTCACCATGTAAGAAGTCCAATTCTGAGTCTGCTATGCTGTGATTAAGTCTAGACCACATGGAGCAGCCACTAAATATGTGAGTGAAGAAGGCCTCTTGATAGTGGATCTTCCAGTCACAGCTGTTCTGGCCCCAGCTGTTTGAGTCTTCCCACTGAGGTCCCAGACATCATGGAGCAGAGAAGAGCTGTCCTGCTGCATCTTTTCCAAATTTCTAACTCACAGAATCCATGAGCATAGTAAAATGGCTGTTATATTATACCACCGAGTTCAGGGTAGTTTGTTATGCAGCAAAGATAATTGGAATAAGGGAAAACAATTTTACTACTATATTTTGGAGATTACTTAATCCCAGAGAGTTTAAATAAATCAGCCAGTGTGAAACCCTGGGCTTATGAATTGAAGCTCCACGCACTATTGCTAGCTCTTGACATCTGCCCTGCGTATTTGCGTAGTTAAGACTTGACGTCAGGCCTCTGTACTCAAGTGACAAACAGTCTAAGTACTCTGCTCATATAGTAATCCAGGAAGAAATTAATTACATTGCAAGCCTAGTAGAGAGCATTCTATTGCACACTTTAGTTAGTGAGAGATATTGGAAGCTCCTTGAAAAGGGACAAAGATGAAAAAGTGGAAATGGAGGAGATGTGAGACAGTTCTGCTAAGAATGGAGTCTTGCAGAGGAGGAAGTGGAAAGTGACACAACAGGGGGATGAAAATCATAAGACACTAGTGGAAAAGAAGGGTTGAAATTGCTTCAGCCATACTGAAGCATGCAACTGTGTGCTGACAAGAAGGGAGATAAACAGTGTTAGCCCAACTCTTACTGTCTACAGCCAAAGAGAAGTTAGAGAGAGGTAGCATATGGGGCATGAAGGAGCAGAGGGAGTCAGCATGAGAGGAGAAAGAAAGCTGCAGGAGGGAGGGGAAGCAATTCACAAAGTCTATTGAAGCAGCAGGGTGAGCTTCGCTGAGGAGAGATGGGGAGCATAAGCATAGAAATAAGAGAACAGTTGGCCCCATGTGTCCAAAAAAATTAGGAAAATTTGGAGACAGCAGAAGACAATGAGGGGAATAAAATAAAAGCACAGCAAAAACTTCAAAGAAAACATTTAGAATGGAAATTGATGCAGTAAAAGTGTCTGGAAGAGATGGGGGAAAATGGGGTTTGAAACATGTTGTGAGTTTAAAGATAAGTTCATTCAATTTTTGATTAAAGAAAATAGTTTGGATGAAAGTTTAAGTGGCATTATATATTTTGAGTTACCTGCTTACAATGAAGGCTGTATTATATTTATAAGATGTTCCTAAAAGTAGGGTACAATATGTCTTTTCGTTATAGGAGAAATTATACCTATATAAATTTAAAAAATGTGTGGGCTGGGAATTGGATTTTCTTGAATACTTAGAGGAAAAACATAGCATTAAAGACTCGTAATGAGCCAATGAAAATTCAATAGAATAGTGTTCATTTTCCAACCATTGCTTGTATTTGAGGACAAAGAATACCAGGAACACGAGGAGGTAACTTGTCTAGGTCATATTCTGGAGCTGCTTCCCATATATGGAGACCTTCTGGCCCCTATTTTTTGACTTGTTAGTGGCATAAGTTTAAAATCTGGATGAAGATGATGATGATGAAGGTTTGAATGATGATAGTAAGACAAACATTACATAGTGTTTCCTATATGCCAGACACCATTCTAAGTGCCTTACATATATTAACTCATTTAATCCCCTAACAACCTTATGGAGGCAGTTAAGCACCTTTGGTTATGTCCATTTTATGGAGGGGGATACTGAGGCAGTTATTCTCTTTCTTGTCCTCATATCCATATCTATGTATCTCTGTTTGGTAATTGGGAAGTAGTAAAAAGAAAACCTACACATGATCAATAATAAAAAGCAGCTCTTTGTGAGATCTTGGTCATCCTCAGAACCTTGTCCACCCTACTCATTGAGGCTCTGCTCAGAAGTGAGTTACACATCCTCACATCCCACACTCATATAGAGTGTTTTCTTGCTAAGGATAGGTTTGTATTTCTGACTGTAGGAGAGCAGAACATTGTAACCCTACCTAAGGATGGTATTTTATGTGTTAGTGGCTGTCTGGTATGAGGGAAGGAATAGGATCTCTGGAATTGGACAGAGCCTTTGAATTTGAATCTTGGTTTCACTTCCTACAACCTGCTTGACTTTGGACAATTTATTCAGCATTATTTTATTCATTTGTAAAATGGGGATAACATTATTCACTTTGCAGTGTCATTGTGAAGATTACGTAAAATGAGAGATATAAAGTGCCTGACAAAGTACCTGAGGACTAGTAGAGGTTTAATGTCCATTATTTCTGCTTTTTAAAATAGAACTAATAATGGGTTATTGCAGATACTTGATATTAATCAAACCAAATGGTGATAATGCCTTTGTAGGAGAGGTTAAAAATTTTGTATTTTCATATGCACATGGTTTATGCATTTCCATTATGAAATTATAACTGGATGAAAAGGTGAAAAATAATTATGAGATTTAGCTAAATGAAAAAACACTGAAACAGAAAAACAAAAAAATTTTTATTTTTATTCTTCTGTGGTAGGCTGAATAAAGTTCCTCCGAAGAAGTACCTGGATGCTTTGAAAGTGTTATTTTACATGGCAGAAGAGACTTGGCAGATGTTATTAAATTAAGGACCTTGAGACAGGTTGATTATACCTGATTATCTGGATGGGTTCAATTTAATCACATGGGTCCTTAAAAGCAGAGAACCTTGCAGACTGTGGTCAGAGAAGGAGATATAATGATAGAAGAATATTCAGAGAGAGGCGACATTGCTGGCTTTAAGATGGATGATGAGAGCCACGAGCCAGAGAAAGTGGGGGGCCTCTAGAATCTGAAAAAGACAAGGAAACACATTCTCCCCTAGAGCTTTCAGAAAAGAATACAGCCCTAATAATACCTTAATTTTACCTAGTGGGAGCTGTGTCATAATTCTGATCTACAGAACTGTGAGATAATAAATCGTTTGGTTTTAAACCAATACGTTTGTGGTAATGTGTTTTAGCAACTATAGGTGTATTGAAAACTAATACACCCACTCTGAAAGACTGATGCTCAGCATGGTCATGATTTGGCAGATGCCCTACTCTTGGAAGGTCCCAAGGTCTATTCAGACCCTAATTGACTGCACTGGCTTCTATATTCTGAATAATAGCTCAACTGTTAGTGATATGGCCACCTTTGTTCTCAAAATGCCTGTTGGGAATAGTCGGGTCAACCCTGGCAATTTCTTAGCCCTCATGATAAGAGCCTATCTCCTTATAGAGCCCTTTTGAAGATATGCTATGGTAGGATCCCTTTGGAGTGTCTTATTTTTCTGAGGCCTGCCCCATTTTGACCTACAGATGAATCCCTTGCAGTCATGTTTGCACTATATGACTGCCCACTTGGTCACAGATAATTTGATCAGAGGACATTACTGGGTCCAGTTTGGGCCAATCAGAATCTCTTTGCCAGAAGTTTGGATTGAGTTGAGGGAGGGGTTAGTCTTGGCCTCTGCGTATGGCTTGAACTGAGATAGTATAAATTCAGTGGCTGGGTAGTGGCCACGGGTGTGGTGATGGTAACCATCAGGTCTGTAGGGAGAGGAACCTGAGGCAGATGGACGGAGCAGAGAAACTGAGAGAAAGAACAAGAGGGTGAGGCCTGTGCTGGTTTGAATGTACTATGTCCCCCAAATGCCATTATCTTTGATGTAATCTTGTGTGGGCAGACGTTATCAGTGTTGACTAGATTGTAATTCTTTGAGTGTTTCCATGGAATGTGCCCCACCCAACTGTAGATGATAACTCTGATGAGCTATCTCCATGAAGGCATGGCCCCACCCATTCAGGGTTGGCCTTGATCAGTGGGGCCATATAAATTGGCTGACAAACAGAAGGAACTCAGTGCAGCTGTGAGTGACCTTTTGAAGAGGAGCTACAGCCAAGAGGGACACTTTGAAGAAAGCACAGGAGCTGTAGATGAGAGACAGTTTGAAGAGGGCCGTTGAAAGCCGACTCTTGCTCCTGAGAAGCTGAGAGAGGACAAATATCCCAAGTGCAACTAAGAGTGACATTTTTGAGGAACTGCAGCCTAGAGAGGAACGTCCTGGGAGAAAGCTATTTTGAAACCAGAACTTTGGAGCAGATGCCATCCACGTGCCTTCCCAGCTAACAGAGGTTTTCCAGACACCATTGGTCATCCTCTTGTGAAGGTACCTGATTGCTGATGTGTTACCTTATGGCCTTAAGACTGTATCTGTGTAACCAAATAAACCCCCTTTTATAAAAGCCAATCCATCTCTGGTGTTTTGCATTCTGGCAGCATTAGCAAACTAGAACAAGGACCTTATTTCTGCCTGCTTTTTGTTGACATTTTTGCCCTTTCTGGGGCCCTGGTGCATCCCTGCTCCATATTTCACAAGACAACATTGTACCATTATAAAAAATGAACTTTTTAGAAAGCATTATTCAAGATGCCTGCCTGCCTGCTTCCCTCCCTTCCTCCCAGTTAATATTTGTTGAGTACCTACCATATGCCTAATAATGTTTAAAAATTGGCAATATAATAGTAAAATAATATGCCCTCATGAGGTCCTCTCTCTTAGAGACCCTGCTGCCCTCCTGGTGCTTACATTTGAGTTGAGGGGGACAGAAAGTAGACATGTAAATAAATATATAAAATAATTTTGAGTAATGATAAAGTGCTATGAAGAAAATAAGCAGTAATACTATAAAGAATAATAGGCTGGGATAACAGAGCTAGACTTTTTTAGGGAGTGAAGAAGATCAATTTATCTTTCTATCCATCTATCATCAATCTATTGCCTATCTTATCTGATTGCATAATAAAACCTATTCATTCTTATTTACTCTCAGAGAACAGAAATTAAATCACTTTCCATGTTCACAGTGATCATGACTTTAAATCCACTTTTCTTTCCATTGTTTCATGCTGTCACTTCAAAAGGGAATCAGATTGAGATCCTATTCTCAAAGGGAAGAGAAAAATACAAACATATGATGGGATAATATTTCAACATACTAATTGGCTTCTTACCTTTATCCGCAATCCTTACCAAATTCCTTCACTTGTATCCCAAGGACTTTCCCCATGCCCCACCTAGACCCCACAGATGGACATGAAGTGAATCATAAACAAGCCCTGCAAATATGCAACCATTCTTCTCAGAAGTTGCTGCTCAGCATAAGAGAAAAATTCAGATGCATACTTTTAGTGCTCATTTTCCTGATCTGAGAGTCTAAACTGTAAAACTTAAATCATTGCTGAAGTAAGCATCCTTTGTCACTAGTTCCTGTCAGTTGCAATGAAACTGAGTCACTGCTGACTTGCTGCTCTTATTGCTGAATGTTGAATATCACCAAACACTAGGGAACTTCTTCTCTTATCCAGTGTGGAGTCATACTTGTCTGTGGGAGAGTTCTTTCTAGTTATTACCTACTCTATCTGCTAGCCCAGGGATAGGTAAAGCCCCCATACAGAAAGGTGGAAGACTCAGTGCCTTGGGAGTTGACAGTGACATGAAGGGGAAGTAACCACTCTAATCAAGAAGGGGCTAGATGGAATTGCTTTGAAATCCATCTTGTGTTGGTTATCTATTACCACAATAATTCTCCATAATACAATAATTCTCCATAATAAATCACCTCACAAATCAGTGACTTAAAAAAATAAGCATTTATTTAGCCTGTGGTTTGGTGATTTAGGCTGGACTTGATTGGGTCCTTCTGGTCTCAGCTGGGCTGACTCGTATGTTTGGTGTTGGCATGTGCCTGTTAGGTCTAGGATTGTTCCCTCTGGGATGACTGGGGCCACTGAACTCTTCTAGCAGCCAAGTCCAAGCATGTTCTCATGGCAATTATAGAAGAGCAAGACCAAGCAAGCCCAGTTGTGCAAGTGCTTTTCAAGCAAACATCTTATCGGCCAAACAAGTCACAAGACAAAGCCCAGAGTCAGAAGGTAAGGGAATTGCAGATTTACATAGCAAAGAGCATGGATTCAAGAAGAGGTGAAGAAGTGGGACCACTAATGCACTCAGTGTACCAAACTCATGTTATACAAGATTGGAATGTTAGGGGCTTCATATTTACTGAATTGTCTGGATTGGAGTGGAGGTGTGTCAAGTCCACATGCTATAGGAACTAGAAGCTCATGGACAATAATTTGGATTCACCATGTGGAGAATTGGGAGTTTTCTGGGGCTCTGAGGAAGATATGTACGTCTTAGTGGATTGCCTTCCAGGGCTCTCAAGCCTGGAGCCTCATCTAAAGCATCATGCTTGAGGAGACCCCCCCCCCCATAGGTGGGAAATTAATAGTGTGTCCAGAGCAGGGACCATGAGTTGGTTTCACCTTTGTCTCCAGCCTCCTGTCCCCTGGATTTAAAAAAAAATCCTATCTAGTTCAAGAAATACTTGCAAACCCTTAAAATCAAGTATTCTAAATCTTAACATACTTTTCTGTTTTTCCAATAGAAAGGTCTTTTAAAGACACCCAAAGCGGAAAGTATTTTGACTTACTTTCTTTCACTGACTGTTCTTGAATTCCTCAGGATCACCACTGATAACGTTTAGAATGATTTCTGGGACACAGTGCTAGGCTTAAAATAGTGTGAAGGCTTCTGGGGCTACTGCCTGATATGAGAAGTGATTTGTTACCCATGTTAAGGAGGAATCAGATGTCATGTTTTACAAGGTTAATGAGCAACAACTGTTTCATAGCTTGAGCGCTGCCCATACTGCATCCCTAGTTTCTCCCTGCTCTGGAGAGAGCTGCAGTGTTGTACATAAAATAGAAATTATTAAATACTGACATTATTTTCTAGGGTTTACATCTGCCCAATTCATCTTTGTCTCCTTTGTCCTTGTGAGGCAACTCCTGCCATTTGGAATTAGTTGAGTCTCTGTAAATAGCCAAGTTGTTGCTGCATTGTCAAGGAGACAAGAAAATAGAACCTGGAGAACAAAATGAACCTTTTGTGGGAGTGGGCGTATGCTTGAATGTAGAAAATATGAAACCGTGAAGATTTCCTGCTCCTTTCCCGTGCTGATTCCTGCTCGGGTTTTGTGAGGAGGTTGTTGGATGACTGTGCATTTCTCCTCTTTCCAATCTAACATTAAACAGCCATTGTGTGATCATCAGTCATCATATAACTGTGGTTCTATGGCAATATTTTGTAAGGTATGGTCTGTGGACCTGAGGCATCAGAATCACATGGGTAGTATGTTAAAAATGTAGACTTACTGGATAAAAATAGCTGGGTCAGGATTCTGGGAATCTACTTCTATTATTACGTTTTTAACATGCATCCCAGGTGATCTCATACTCCCTGATGGATAAGAGTACATTATCCTGGGGGCAAGTGTATGTTTATTTATTATCATTTATATGCCTCAGAAGAATACATAGCAGCAGCAGCAGCAAGTAATTTTTAAAATATGGTCCTTTCTTGCAGCTATATAAAAAATTCTAAGCTGACTTCTGACTTTAAGGACATTATCTCATAGCCACTCTTCATTTCATAGTTGCTTATGTTAGTAGGGTGTGTGTCTAAGGTGGTTAGCTATTCACTGAATGTTCATGCTCTCCCTTCCAGACTGTGGAATTGTTACTGGGAGGTGGCAGCCATGGACTACTTGACCCACTTGCATCCAGGAGTGGCCTGGACTATGGAGCTGAGGTGATGTGTGAACATTTCTTTCCCCTTCTGCTTGGGTGCAGAGAATCCTGAGATCCAAGAAAGAGAGAGATGGAGCCAGGGCCTCTGAATCGCCATGTCCCAGAGGGGCCTGCTTTGGCGTTTTACCTGAGAAAGAAAGAAACTTATGGTGTCAAGCCACTGAGATTTTGAGGTAACAAGAGCTTTTTGTTACCCTGGGTAATTCATGGGGCTTAGGATTTTACTAGAGAGGTTCTCAACTTCCCTTCTAGGTGGGAACCATTTCCTTTCCCAGCTCAAATTTAAAGTATATGGATTTTACTCAAACCAAACTGGTCCTCTTTTAAAAAGTAGGGAATCATCTACTAAGTGGAAAGAGCATTAGTCTCAGAATCAGGCAAGTGGGTTCAAGTTCTGGCTCTTCCAGTCACTAGCTGTGAAATTTTAGACAAATCACTCAATTTTGCCGATCCTCAGCTTCTTCAATTACCTAATGAGCACACTAATACTGTATTATTTGCCCCTTGTAGTGTATGTGAAGTTCAAATAATTATAAAATTATAAATGCAAGGGGTGGATTGGTTCTTTCTAAAATGAGCTAGGGACTAAACACTATTGTCTAATCTCACAACTTTCAACAGTTTTACGTGTCTCAGTTTTCTCCATTAGAAAATGGGGTTAATAAAGTTACTGAGATTACTGTGAGGATAAAAATGAGATAATGTATTTGATCAGGTCTAGCACAAGACCTGATATATTGCAGGATACCCAGAAAAATGTTACCCCCCTTCCCTGTAGCACCCTGTGCTTGAGGGAGGTTATTCAGGCCCAGATCATGGTAAGTTGCTGATAAATATGATCCAAGTTCTCCTGTTGCTTATATTTTACTCACCTCTGTCAATAGTAGGGTGATTTTCACTTTATTATCTGTCCCATTCTTCTCTGGGCTTGATCATGGCCCCATGCAGCATGAAAGATGGCCACCAAGCAGCTTGTGCTTGTGTGTAGTACTGGTTGCATTGATTTCTTCTCCTAAAAAGATGGAAACTCTGGTCATTGTGAGTCTGATGGAGCACTTACGGAAGCCTCTAGCCAGCCAGAACCCCATCTGACATTCAGGCATCTGGTTTGAAACCTGGAATGCTTTCTCAGGTGTAATCATTCCCCTTGAAACTGTTTTTCTTTTCTCTGTTTCATCTTCACTTGGCTTATTCTTTGCCCTGGCTTCCTCCCTACCTAGACTGTGCTTAAGCTAATTTACTTGGTTAGTAAATTCAAGACATAGACATGTAGTGCTAAAATAATTTTTTATGAAGATAATGACAGTCCCTTCAGTTTATTTGTATAGTGTGCTACAGTTTTCAAAGTGCTTTAACTTTTTAAATTTAAAGTGAGTTATTTTGTTTGATGATTGTAGGCTTCCGAAGACTCACAACAGTCATTCTCTTGCTTATCCTAGATGCATTTATTGGGCATAGTACTGTGAAAGTCTGCTGGGATATGGGGTAGAGGAAACAGAGGGGAGAGGGTTAACATTTATTAAATATACATATTTTGCCAAGTTTTTTTTAAATGGGGTTTTGCTAATTTAATTCTCTTGATTTTTCTGAGGTATACCCAATGTCTAACTCAAATTTGTGGTGTTTAAAGTTTTATCCAACTCTAAAATTCAAGGGAGGGGTTTAAAAACTTGTCCATAGTCCAAAAGCAACCTGGTGGCAGAAATGGGATTTAAATCCTGGTCCTTTGGACTCCAAAGCCCATGCTCTTTCCCTTACTGTTACAGTCTCTAGCAGCTGAATCAAGGGAGATAGACAGTTGCTGTCCAAACAATATACATGTCCAATCATTTGGGAAGCACAAACACAATCATTTGAATAGTAAAGCAAGGGATACTTCTTCCCTTCCTCCCTTCCACATTTATTGAGTATCTACTATGTGGAACCCGATGTCCCAAGTTCTGGGATAGAGCACTTCCCCTTTTGTAGCTTACATTCTCATGGGTGAGACAGATAAACGATAAACAGCTAAGCAGCTATACAAATAATCTAATGTGTTGTACTGATAAATGCCAGGAAGAAAAGTAAACAGGGCAAAGAGATAAATAGCAATGGAGGTTCTCTGTTAGATTTAGGGGTCAGGGAAGGCCTCTCTGAGTAGGTGACATTGGAGCAGAGACTTGAATGAGTCGAGTAGTGCGATTCCTGAGAGACAGCCTCCTAGGCAGGGAACACCATGAGCCAAGCCCCAAGGCAGGAGCTGGCTTGGTGTGTGGTAGAAAGTTGGATGTGGCTGGAATGGTGTGAGCACACAGAGATGGTGGCAGGTGAGGCTGGACAGGTTCAGGTGAGGCTTTGGGTCCTTGGTTGAAGACATTCGATTTTATTCGGGGTAAGGTCAGAGGCCATTAGAGAATTTTGAGCAGAGGAGTCATAGGATCTCACTTAACATTTTAAGGAATCAATGTGGATCTTGCATGTAGATTAGATTATAGTGGCAAGAGCTGAAGCTGAAAGCCCCTTTGAGAGTCTACTGCAGTGGTCCACATGTGATGAAAAGCCAACAGGAATAATACAGAAAACAAGTATTTCATCAACATTTGCATTCTTTCACTTCCATTTTCTTATCTTCAGATTTTTAAATTTTAATTCTTTGTAATTCTTTTTAAATTTATTAAGTTCCTACTATATTCAAGGTACTGTGTAAATTGCTATTTGTGTCTTTCCTTCAAGCTTTTTCCTACAACTTAGTATTTTTCTATCTAAACCAAATTACATATTGTTCCACTTATCTCAACAGAAGTGGAAAGGAATCAATTCCTTTGGTTTTCCAATAGCACAAACCTAGCTACAGATCTAAACAAAATGAACTGGTATTAGAGTGATAGCAGGCCGGCCTGCCGACAGCACCCTGTCTCAATAACAACAAGCCATTGCTGGAAACATTCAGGACAAAATCTTTAGTTTGTAATCAACTTCAAACTTGAACTCTTTTCCATTCAGATAGTACATGCTCTCCTCCAGCTGAAGTGGGTGATTGGATTGGAACCATTATACATCAAATGCCACTAAGAGCTATTAATATAGGTGGAATAATTGAGCAACCAGACTTGTTGGAAAGGGTAACTATTTTACACATCATTGTAAATTGTTTTCCAGGCTATACTGGCCTCCCTTCAACCTTTAAAAAATTAATATATAAAAAAAAAAAAAAAAAAAAAAAAAAAAAAAGATGCTCTTGAATACTTAACCATAAAAGTAAATGAGAGTGCTTTAGACTGCTCTGTTAACACTCAAACTATCCACACATGGAAATTATTACCTACCCTGTGTTTATTTAAATCTTGGTAGATGTTGTCGTGCCAGCTCTGCTGTCTGTTAGTATAATGTTTACTTCTATTTAAATGAGTGAACAGCCTAATACCCTTCAACATCATTTTTTGAAACATTCCCCCATTAAAGACTGAGTCCCTAAATATCATTTCTGCCATTTTGTGTCTTCTCTCTACTTACTTAACTTACAATATTCTTGGGTTTTGAAACTGGATTATGTTCATGTATAAATACGTTCACATTGCTATGAGTGCTGAGTTGGTGGGTGATAGGACAACTCAATACTGGATCTTAGATGAATCTGGGAAGGGTTTTAAGCCAGTCAACTGCTTGGCTCAAGTTATTTCCCCATATATGACACTGTCAAAATCTGTCTATCCAAACCTTTCTTGCTGTGCAGGGTCAAGCTCAAATCTCACCTTCTCTCTGAAGTTATACTTGAGTAGCTTAGCACATATAATAACTCTCTCCTCTTAGGAAAAAAGAGGTAAGATTGAACATTTTCTTAGAAACTACTTTATTTCTAAACTATGTAAGTATTCTGTGAGGTAGGTACCATTATCTTAATTTAGCATATAGAGAAGTTGATGCATAGAGAAATGAACTGATGTATCCAAGGTCATACAGCCAGGAGGTGGAAGACTCAGGATGTCAACCTAAGTTTATCCTTTTTCCACTACACCGTTTGAATTTTTAGAACTTTCAATGTTCCTGCTACAAGATACACATCCCATTGTATACTGTTGCCTGGTATCTGCAATTGTTTCATGTTTGTGTTTTATATTTCCAGAAATGTTTTAATGTCCTTGAAGGCAGTTCAGAGAAATACAAAGATGTGGCCTCTGCCTCAGGGAAGAATTACAGACATGAAAAGAAAGATTTCTCCTAACCCAGCATAGAAGGTCTGATAGAAGACTACAGAGGATACTGTGGTGACCAAAAGGAGGCGATGGTCTTTTTTACCAGTGGAGGCTGGAGTAAGGGTGGGTGGGAGCAGAAAAAAATTTATAGAGAGATGATACTTTAATTTTGAAAGATGAGCAGTTATTTGGCAGGAACAAGGCAGATTTGGATCAGGAGACTGGGGGCTTGGGAGAGGCTCAGAAGGGAAAACAATCGGGACAACAAGAAGGCACTGGGGTATGACACACATCCATGTGTGATCCATAATGGCAAATACCTAATTTGGTTGAAGGAGGTAGTAAAACAGCAGGGCAAGATGCTTAAACAGAAAAAAAACTAGAAAGGTGGGTAGAGACCAGGGTATGGATTTCTTGAATGTTTTACTGAGTTTGAATTTTATTCATTGTTTCCTGGCCGTTGAAGGGTTTTAAGCAGGAGTGTAATGTATCCCAAAAGAAAACATTTTTTTTTCCAAAGTTCTATATGGCAGAGAAATTATTGGGAAGGTATTAGAAAAGTGAATGAGAAAACCATTTTGAAACTTTGTAATTATCCAGCAAGAGTGAGGAGGGCTTCAAATACGTGAGGAGCAGTGTGTGTGGAATGGTGCCCACGAAGTCAGTCAGTTTAACTTTCTCCCATCAACTACTTTGAAAGCTTCTTGCTGGCATCTCTTTATACCATTATGCCATCTCTCCATACTTTCTGGTGGCTTCACAGCACAATCCCAAGCACATGAATTCCCTTTTCTTATGCCTGCAATGCTAAGACCTGCATTTGATATAAAAATGCTGAAAATCTGAGTGGATATGACGATAAAGCATGCAAGTCCATTTTCATTTGAACCACTCATGGTAGTAATTTGGCCCGTTTTCTGCAGTGTTCCTATGTGGGAAGAATAACCATCATCATTAATTGGTATTGGAAGCAGTGATTCACAGATGAAAATAGCTTTAGAACTTATAAGAAAAGCCAGAAAGAAAAATCAGGAGTATTACCAAAATAATTTTTCTAGCAGGACCGTGGCTATTTGGTTTTTCACGTAAATGAAACTGAAATATATTAGCAAGTGTTAAAGCAATTTAAGTGTTTCAAGTTCTTAGCTGTGTCCTTGAAGCCTATATTTGTGGTAGGTCGTTCTACTACTGTGAATCTTTGTTGACAGGTATAAATTTGCACTAATAAATTAATAACACAGGGAAGAAAAACAAATCCTAGCTCCTAGGATACTGGATTAGCTATAGAACTAATAGTATCAAGAAAATACAGATCAAATATGCCTTCTAATTGATTTTTCCACTTTGATTAGACTAAGCTGTGTACAGATGAAATTATAACACTTAGTATTTTTCTTATCTGCATTTTTCACTGATTAAACTTAGTCAACCACCTTTTCTACCATTTCAATGCCTAGAGGTCCATTTTAAAGATGACTAAAAAACAAATACACAGTATCTTTCATGAGGGCTGTGACAGGGGTGGTTTCTAGTCCCTCTCTGTGCTGTGGCACTTTGAGCCTCAGCAACCTTTTTATCTTCCATTTTCCAGTTTCTAAATTTCTTTTCAAGACTTGTAACATCTCAATAAGTGAATGTTTTCCTGTTTCCTGTTTCTCTTTTAAGCTTCTTGAAAGAAAGGACTATTATCTTGTTCATCTTTGATCACCTTCAGTTCCTGGTAAAATGTGTTGGCACATAATAGGGGTCATTTAATTTCTGCTGGACAAATAAGAAGAATGCCTGTCCTGGAAGTGGGAATAGTTGTTTTTGGTGATTGATTGAGATGAGATGGTAGTTCACTAAATTGACATAGATCATTGAGAAAGTGGGAAAATGTCTGGCACAACATATGGAATGTTGAGTTTTACATAATAAAAACACTGCTTTAAACCAAACCATTTTGGTGTGGATAGTAAGGATTTTTGCCTTCTTAAACTCTGTGAACCAGGAACAATTCTTTTTTTAAAAATAATATTCACTTAAAAATCAGATTTAGAAGAACAAGTCTTTATGTACTTTTTTCTTAAAAGGAGGAACCCCACAAATCCTTAATCATATGTCCAGATTGCGATACCCAGGTGCAACCTGCCCCACACGTCTCACAGCTACATTGTATCTTTTTTTAAAATTCATTTTTATTGAGATATATTCACATACCATGCAGTCATACAAAGCATACATTCAATTGTTTACAGTACCATTATATAGTTGTGCACTCATCATGAAAATTAATTTTTGAACATTTTCATTACCACACACACAAAAATAATAAGAATAAAAATTAAAGTGAAAAAGAACAATTAAAGTAAAAAAGCACACTGGGTGCCTTTTTTTCTCTCCCATTTTTCTACTCATCCATCCATAAACTGGACAAAAGGGAGTGTGGTCCATATGACTTTCCCAATCACATTGTCACTCCTCATAAGCTACATTTTTATACAATCGTCTTCAAGATTCATGGGTTCTGGGTTGTAGTTTGATAAGTTTTGGGTATTTACTGCTAGCTATTGCAATTCACTAGACCCTAAAAAGGGTTGTCTATATTGTGCTTAAGAGTGCCCACCAGAGTGACCTCTTGGCTCCTTTTGGAATATCTCTGCCAGTGAAGCTGATTTCATTTACTTTCACATCCCTCTTTTGGTCAAGAAGATGTTCTCCATCCCACAATGTCGGGTCTAGATTCCTCCCTGGGAGTCATATTCCAGGTTGCCAGGGAGATTTACTCTCCTGGGTGTCAGATCTCACATAGCGGGGAGGGCAGTGATTTCACCTGCCAAGTTGGCTTAGCGAGAGAGAGAGGGCCACATCTGAGCAACAAAGAGGCATTCAGGAGGAGACGCTTAGGCACAATTATAGGGAGGCCTAGCCTCTCCTTTGCAGCAATGGTCATGCCAAGGGCAAGTCCTGTGGTAGAGGGCTCAGCCCATCAAACCATGAGTCCCCTGTGTCTGTGAGCACATTAGCAACCATCGAGGTGGGGAAGCCCAACACCCCTGCATTCTCCACCAGCTCCTCAAGGGGGCTCTGCATATTTGTTTCAATTTTTTTTTTTAATTAACTCTTTTTTTTAAAAATCAACTGTGTATATATATATACATGTATATATGTATATATATATATATATATATATATATAAACCTACAATAAGAAAACATTTCAAACAAACCATAACAAGGGAGTAAGAAAAAGACAACTAACCTAAAATAACTACTTTACTTTCAACATGTTCCTACTTTACCCCAAGAAAATAGCCTAATATCCTAATATAACAACATTTCTGTGAACTTGTTCCTACCATACCCACCAGAAATTAACAAACCGTAGTCATTTCTGGGCATTCCCAGAACATTAAATTTACCCACGATAGCTTATCTGTTCTTATTGGGTTATCATTACCCCTTCCTTAATTACTCTCTATCGCTAGTTCCCCTACATTCTACATTATAAACCATTTATTTTACATTTTTCAATGCTCACATTAGTGGTGGCATGTAATATTTCTCTTTTTGTGCCTGGCTTATTTCGCTCAGCATTATGTCTTCAAGGTTCATCCATGTTGTCATATGTTTCACGACATTGTTCCTTCTTATATACCACATTTTATTTATCCACTCATCTGTTGAAGGACATTTGGGTTGTTTCCATCTCTTGGCAATTGTGAATAATGCTGCTATGAACATTGGCATGCAGATATCTGTTCATGTCACTGCTTTCAGATCTTCTGGGTATGTAGCGAGAAGTGCAATTGCTGGATCAAAGGGTAACTCTATATCTAGTTTTCTAAGGAACCGCCAGACTGACTTCCAGAGTGGCTGAACCATTATACAGTCCCACCAGCAATGAATAAGAGTTCCAATTTCTCTACATCCTCTCCAGCATTTGTAGTTTCCTGTTTGTTTAATGGCAGCCATTCTAATTGGTGTGAGATGGTATCTCATTGTGGTCTTAATTTGCATCTCTCTAATAGCTAGTGAAGCTGAACATTTTTTCATGTGTTTCTTGACCATTTGTATTTCTTCTTCAGAGAACTGTCTTTTCATATCTTTTGCTCATTTTATAATTGGGCTGTCTATACTACTGTCATTGAGTTGTAGGATTTCTTTATATATGCAAGATAACAGTCTTTTGTCAGCTACATGGTTTCCAAAAATTTTTTCCCATTGAGTTGGCTGCCTCTTCACCTTTTTGACAAATTCCTTTGAGGTACAGAAACTTATAAGCTTGAGGAGTTTCCATTTATCTACTTTTTCTTTTGTTGCTTGTGCTTTGGGTGTAAAGTCTAGGAAGTGGCCACCTAATACAAGGTCTTTGAAGATGTTTCCCTACATTATCTTCTAGGAGTTTTATGGTACTGTCTTTTATATTGAGACCTTTGATCCACTTTGAGTTAATTTTTGTGTAGGGTGTGAGGTAGGGGTCCTCTTTCATTCTTGTGGATATGGATATACAGCTCTCCCAGCCCCATTTGTTGAAAAGAATGTTATATCCCAATTCAGTGGCTCTGGGGGCCTTATCAAAGATCAGTTGGCTGTAGATCTGGGGGTCTATCTCTGAACTCTCAATTTGATTCCATTGATCAATATATCTATCTTTGTGCCAGTAGCATGCTGTTTTGACAACTGTGGCTTTATAATAAGCTTCAAAGTCAGGGAGTGTAAGTCCTCCCACTTCGTTTTTCTTTTTTAGAATGTTTTTAGCAATTTGAGGCATCTTCCCTTTCCAAATACATTTGATAACTAGCTTTTCCAAGTCTGCAAAGTAGGTTGTTGGAATTTTGATTGGGATTGCATTGAATCTGTAGATGAGTTTGGGTAGAATTGACATCTTAATGACATTTAGCCTTCCTATCCATGAACATGGAATATTTTTCCATCTTTTAAGGTCCCCTTCTATTTCTTTTAGTAGAGTTATGTAGTTTTCTTTGTATAGGTCTTTTATATCTTTGGTTAAGTTTATTCCTAGGTACTTGTTTTTTTTAGTTGCTATTGAAAATGGTATCTTTTTCTTTAGTGTCTCTTCACTTCATTCATTTCTAGCATATAGAAACATTGCTGACTTATGTGCATTAATCTTGCATCCCGCTACTTTGCTAAATTTGTTTATTAGCTCTATTAGCTGTGTCATCAATTTCTCAGGGCTTTCCAGATATAAGATCATATCATCTGCAAATAATGACAGTTTTACTTCTTCATTTCTGTTCTAGTTTGCTAATGTTGCCAGAATGCAAAACACCAGAAATGAATTTGCTTTTATAAAGGGGGTTTATTTGGTTACACAGTTACTGTCTTAAGACCATAAAGTGTCCAAGGTAAGGCATCAACAATCGGGTACCTTCACTGGAGGATGGCCAATGGCATCTGGAAAACGTCTGTTAGCTGGGAAGACACGTGGCTGGCATCTACTCCAAGTTCTGGTTTCAAAATAGCTTTCTCCTGGGATGTTCCTCTCTAGGCCACAGCTCCTCTTCAAAATGTCACTCTCAGTTGCTCTTGGGGCATTTGTCTTGTCTTAGCTTCTCCGGAGCAAGAGTCTGCTTTCAGTGGTCATCTTCAAACTGTCTCTCATCTGTAGCTTCTGTGTGTTCTTCAAAGTGTCCCTCTTGGCTGTAGCAACTTGCTCCTTCTGTCTGATCTTATATAGTGCTCCAGTAATTTAATTCAGACCCAACCTGAATGGGCAGGCCAACACCTCCATGGAAATTATCCAATTAGAGTCCAAAGGAAACACTCAAAGAATTACAATCTAATTAACACTGATAGGTCTGCCCACACAAGATTACATCAAAGATAATGGCATTTGGGGGGACATAATACATTCCAACTGACACACTTTCCAATTTGGATGCCTTTTATTTCTTTGTCTTGCAGGATTGCCCTGGCTAGCACTTCTAGCACAATGCTGAATAACAGTGATGACAGTGGGCATCCTTGTCTTGTTCCTGATCTTAGAGGGAAGGCTTTCAGTCTATCACCATTGAGTACTATGCTGGCTGTGGGTTTTTCATATATGCTCTTTATCATGTTGAGGAAGTTTCCTTCAATTCCTACCTTTTGAAGTGTTTTTATCAAAAAGGGATGTTGGATTTTGTCAAATGCTTTTTCAGCATCTATTGAGATGAACATTTGATTTTTCCTTTTTGATTTGTTAATGTGTTGTAATACATTGATTGATTTTCTTATGTTGAACCATCTTGCATGCCTGGAATGAACCCCACTTGGTCATGTTGTATGATTTTTTTAATGTGTCTTTGGATTTCATTTGCAAGTATTTTGTTGAGAATTTCTGCATCTATATTCATTAGGGAGATAAGCCTGTACTTTTCCTTTTTTGTAGCATCTTTGCCTGGTTTTGGTATTAGATTGCTGTTAGCTTCATAAAATGAGTTAGGTAGTGTTCCATTTTCTTCAATGTTTTGAAAGAGTTTAAGTAACATTGGTGTCAGTTCTTTTTGGAAAGTTTGGTAGAATTCCCCAGTGAAGCTATCTGGCTCTGGGCATTTATTTGTGGGAAGCTTTTTGATGACTGATTGGATCTCTTTGATTGTGATTGGTTGGTTGAGGTCTTCTATTTCTTCTGTGGTCAGTCTAGGTTGTTCATATGTTTCCAAGAAATTGTCCATTTCCTCTACATTATCCAGTTTATTGGCATACAGTTGTTCACAGTATCCTCTTATAATTTTTTAAGTTTCTTTGGGATCCAGAAATGTCACCTTTCTCATTCCTTATTTTGTTTATATGGGTCTTCTCTCTTTTTGATTTTATCAGCCTAGCTAGGGGCTTGTCAATCTTGTTGATCTTCTCAAAGAACCAAGTTTGGTGTTATTTATTCTCTCGTTTGTTTGTTTGTTCTCTATGTCATTTATTTCTGCTTTAATCCTTGTTATTTCTTTTCCTCTACTTGGTTTAGGATTGGTTTGCTGTTCATTTTATAGCTTCTTCAGTTGCTCCATTAGTTCTTTGATTTTAGCTCTTTCTTCCTTTTTAATGTATGCACTTAGTGCTGTAAATTTCCCCCTCAGTACCGCTTTTGCTGCATCCCGTAGGTTTTGATATGTTGTATTCTCATTTTCATTCATCTCTATATATTTAGCAATTTCTCTTGCTATTTCTTCTTTAACCCACTGATTGTTTAGGACTGTGTTGTTTAACCTCCAGGTATTTTGCATTTTCTAAGTCTCTGAGAGTTATTGACTTCTAATTGTATTCCATTGTGGTCAGAGAATGTGCTTTGAATAATTTCATTTTTTTTTTAAATTTATTGAGGCTTGTTTTATGTCCCAGCATATGATCTATTCTGGAGGAAGTTCCATGAGCACTAGAGAAGAATGTGTATCCTGGTGATTTGGGATGTAATGTTCTATATATGTCTGTTAAATCCAATTCATTTATCAGATTGTTTAAGTTTTCAATTTCCTTATTGGTCTTTTGTCTGGTTGATCTATTTATAGGAGAGAGTGATGTGTTGAAGTCTCCCACAGTTATTGTGGAAACATCAATTGCTCCCTTTAGTTCTACCAGTGTTTGTCTCATGTATTTTGTGGCACCTTAATAGGGTGCATAAACATTTATGATTGTTTTTTCTTCTTGTTGAATTGCCCCTTTTATTAGTATGTAGTGGCCTTCTTTGTCTCTCATAATATCCTTGCATTTAAAGTCTATTTTATCTGAGATTAATGTTGCTACTCCTGCTTTCTTTTGGCCGTAGCTTGCATGAAATATTTTTTCCGTCCTTTCACTTTCAATTTCTTTGCGTCCCTGTGTCTTATGATGAGTCTCTTGTATGCAGCATATTGATGGTTCATGTTTTTTGATCCATTCTGTGAATCTATATCTTTTAATTGGGGAGTTTAATCCATTTACATTCAATATTATTACTGTGAAGGCATTTCTTGAATCAGCCATCTTATCCTTTGGTTTATGTTTGTCAAATATATTTTTTCCCTCTCTCTCTTAACGTCCTTTTATGTACCCATACTGAATTTCTTTAGTACTGAACCTTTCTCCATATCTCTCTCTCCTTTCTTTGTTTCTCTGTTGGTAGGGCTGCCTTTAGTATCTCAAGTAGGGCAGGTATCTTGTTAGCAAAATCTCTCAGCATTTGTGTGTCTGTGAAAAATTTAAGCTCTCCCTCAAATTTGAAGGAGAGTTTTGCTGGATGAAGAATTCTTGGTTGGCAATTTTTCTCTCTCAGAATTTTAAATGTCATGCCACTACCTTCTTGCTTCCATGGTGGCTGCTAAGTAGTCACTACTTAGTCTTATGCTGTTTCCTTTGTATGTGGTGAATTGCTTTTCTCTTGCTGCTTTCAGAACTTGCTCCTTCTCTTCAGTATTTGACAGTGTGATCAGAATATGTCTCAGAGTGGGTTTATTTGGATTTATTCTATTTGGAGTTTGGTGGGCATTTATGATTTGTGTATTTATGGTGTTTAGAAGATTTGGGAAGTTTTCCCCAACAATTTCTTTGAATAGTCTTCCTAAACCTTTACCCTTCTCTTCCCCTTCTGGAACACAAATGAGTCATATTTGGATGTTTTATATTATCTATCATATCCCTGAGGTCCATTTTGATTTTTTTCTATTTTTCCCCATTCTTTCTTTTGTTGTTTCTTTTTCCATTCTGTCATCCTCTAGGTCACTGATCCACTGTTCAGCTTCCTCTAGTCTTGTACTGTGAGTATCCAGAATTTTTTTAATTTGGTCAACAGTTTCTTTTATTTCCATAAGATTGTCTATTTTTTTTATTTACTCTTGCAATTTCTTCTTTATGTCCTTCCTGGGTCTAATTCATGTCCTTTATATCCTGTGCCATGCTCTCATTGTTTGTCTTTAGTTCTTTGATTAGTTGCTCCAAGTACTGTGTCTTCTCTGATCTTTTGATTTGGGTGTTTGGGTTATCCATATTGTCTGTTTTTTTCATATGCTTTAAAATTTTCTGTTGTGTTTGGCCTCTTGGCATTTGCTTAACTTGATAGGGTTCTTTTAGGATATGTAGACTGATTCAAACACTTGTCTCTAATTTGTCAGATCTACATCTTCGTGGAGTACACTTTCTCTAACCAGTAGGTGTTGTCTGCGAGCCACGTATTTCCCTCAAGCCAGTTCTCCCCAATTTTGTCTTTGTGGTGAGTGGGGGCATGAATCTTGTGGGATCCAATTGGTGCACCAAGTTTGTGTGTGTAGTTGGTGTTGCCTGCCCTGAATGTGGGGCATGTGTCTGAGCAGTTAGGGAGGGGGGCGGCTTTAATAATCAAATCTCCCAGGGTTCCTGGAGATTTAAAGCTGTTGCAATAGTCTAATCCTTCAGTTCAGTCTTGCCACAGTTTGTCTCTGCTGCTGACCCACAAGTCCCTGGTATTGGTGTATGGTCCCTGGGACTTGCGAGTGTGTCCCTCTTCCAAGCTGTGCCCTCCTAGGTCCTCTGCTGAGAAGAGACTGTGCTACATCACAGGTGAGTGCCATCCCCCAAGGGAAGTTCTGGGCCACAGGGATGTGCAGGGGTGTTCCCAGTCTCCTGAAAGGATAGCTGAATGGGGCATGTTAATTTCCCTCTTTTCACGCAGCTCCACCTTCCCAGCTCTGGGACAATTAGCTGCGGGTGCAGGAAAGGCTATTGTCCATGCCCAATATTATGGTGTATGCCTGTGTTGTTGGAAACACTTCCTGTCACACTTGGTTGTTTTGGGCAACTCTGGGCTGTGGCGCTGGCACCAGGCAGGAATGTTCCCAGCCCTCTGGGAAGATGGCTATACGGGGACACACCCTTTTCTTGGGAAGTTGTAGTGTTTAGTGAATTTTCTCAGCCACTGGACTTATTGCTTAGTCTCTCAGAGCTCTCTTAGCTCTGCTCTTGTTTGGGCCCAAATTGCAAGTCTTTGAGGCTTTCTGTAATGGGCTTCTTAGAATAATTGTTTTAGAAAAAGAGAGAAAAAAAAAAGAAAAGAAAAAAAGAAAAAGAAGGGCCCTCCTTGCAGATCTAATGGGCTATTGAAATGCTAAAAGACAGGGAGATTGGGGCCATTAAGGAACAATCAAGAAAGCAAAGAAACCAGCTCTTCAGACAAGGAACCTTGCAGCTGTATTTGCATATGAGCCTCATTCTGTTTGAGCCCTGCCCTTCTCCGTTCTATGTTCACCAGAATTCCAAAAAGTCTCTGTTTTTATTTTTAGGTTTGTTTTGCTGTTTTTGCTAGCCCTATCTCCTCTCTGCTGGGCTGACTGCTCCCGGATTCTCCAGTGTCTGGTCTCAGTCTATCTATGTTTGGAGTTTGGATCAGTAGAATGAGTTTCTGATAAGGGCCACAACTGCAGTTCTCCCTCCTCGTTCCCAGCACCAATGGCCCCTCCTCCCATGGGACTGAGCCTCGCAGGGAGGGGCACAGGTCCCCTGGCCATGAGAACTTACAGATTTCACTGATCTCAGCTGTTCCACGTGTTCGTGAGTGTTGTATGAAGTATGCCCAAAGTCAAATTGCTCTGCGGTGTCCGGTCCACGCAGTTCCTGGCTTTCTACCTACTGCCCTGGAGGAGTAACTAAAACATACAGCTCACCACTCTGCCATCTTGCCCCGCCCTCCTATATCTACATTGTATCTTTAGTAGATGGGGGGATCTAGACGAGACCCTGGCCATACCCTGATCCCATGGGCTGCTCTGCCTCTTCAGACTGACTGGACAAGAGACTCTGTCCTCTCCCACTGTTCCATGTGCAGTTGTCTCAAGTAGTTTCCTATTGCTTCCATCACAAATTACCATAAATTTAGCAGTTTCAAACAACCCTCATTTGCTGTCTCACAGTTCTGTAGGCCCAAAGTCTGGGTGGGCTCAATTAGGCTCTCTGCTCTGGGTCTCAGAAGTCCCAAAACGAGATGTTGGCCAGGCTGGGCTTTCATTTGGATGCTCTGGGGAAGACTCCCAGTTCCTTGCATCTGTGGGACAGTAGTCCCTATTTTCTTGCCTGTAGTCAGCCTGGGGCCTGCTCTCCGCTAACAGGGCTGCCAGTGTTCCCTCTAACATGGACCCCTCTGTATTCAAGCCAATATCAAATCCTTGTGATGCTTTAACTCCTCTGCTTCCCCTTTGCTTTCCTTTTCTGTCATCAGCCAGAAAAAAATTCTTTGCTTTTTAAGGGCTCATAAGATTACTTTGGGCCTACCTGGCTAGTACACAATCATTTCCCCATTTTAAGTTCAACTGACTAGTAACTTTAATTACATTTGCAAAGTCCCTTTTACCATGGAATATAACATATCCATGGGTATATCTTATCATAGTCACAGTTTCTGGGGATAAGAGCAGGGCATTGTTGGGAGGGCATCTTAGAAATTCTGCCTGTCACCTCTCCTTAAAAAGACAACTTTGCCAGATAGAGGCTGGTCATTCTGTTGAGGGTATCTATAGTTAACATCCATTAACAAAACACTGTCATTTTGCAAATAGCTCTAATGAATTCCCTTTTGGTCTATTTTGGAACACAGTTTCTGAAATTGCGACATCTCTTTCAATTAATTTCAAAAGAAACCAGCTAGCCACCAATAAGAGGACTAAAACCTAGTTTTCAGTTTTTTTACATGTACATATGAACTTTCCCATGCATGTATGAACTTCCCAATTCACAGAAATTCTCTGTTCATCTCATGGCCACTGGCACTGGTGATACTATGTAAATTGCCTTTGAAAATATTATACATTGAGGTAGCATTGGATGAGAATGTGAATGCAGTTGATTGTCAACTACCAGGCAGTAGAATTATGTAGTGGAAATTACAACTCTTTAGGATACAGCATACATTTTGTTAAAGCTAGGACAGGTTTGCAGGAATATTTCATGTGTCATGAAGGGCTATCACTGCGTATCTGCCATCACCAGCTTTCAGGTGACATTCAAGAGAAGCTGTTTAAAGTTTAGTAACTAATTCAATAAAGAATTAGAAGACCCCAAAAAGCTGACCTAAATGGGAGGTGCAGATTAGACATTTGAAATTATACCATCAATACTAAAGTTGCTAAGTAGGAAAAGATTTGAAATCATGGCTTTTGAACAGGGTGTCAATCACCATGATGCAATGAAAACTTTTTATGGCCAAAAGAGATGCTGAAGAATCTTTAGATTT
This sequence comes from Choloepus didactylus, assembly GCF_015220235.1. Classification (NCBI taxonomy): domain Eukaryota; kingdom Metazoa; phylum Chordata; class Mammalia; order Pilosa; family Megalonychidae; genus Choloepus; species Choloepus didactylus. Next base: position 59,261,701 of record NC_051319.1, on the reverse strand, counting down.
TTGAATTGCAGGGATACTTTTACTCAACCTGAATTTTATACCAAGGCATTTATTTTATATTGTCTAGTATTTGTCAGCTGGTTTTTTAATGTAATTATGAATATTTTATGTAGGATTTTTTCCTCCAAAAAGTGTTGTTAAGTTGATGTTGTGTCCTACAATTGATGGAAACTGATAACTGAGGAGATAAGAGGACATGGAACAATATATTGAAAGGGCCTAAGGCAGATTCAGGTAGTAAGTGTCTGTATTACATCTTTCATACAGTGTGCCTATTTTATACATCCTTCCCCTTTTGTCTAGTTTTTTTGGTCCTGTTTGTTTTTCAAGGAAGAAAAAAAACAGTTCAGGATGGGAAAGGGATTTTGTAATAGTAAGAAAGTCATTAACTAGATATATTAAAAAATTAAAAATAAGTGGGAGGAGAACCTAAGACAGCGGCTAGGTGAGACAGGGCAAAAAAACACCTCCGTGAAAAATACTAGATAAAAACCAGAAAGGGACCCAGAATACCGGTTTCAGCGATGTGCCAGCTGGACAAGGTCTGCTAGTACCACAGGGGCCGTATACTTGGTGAAACTGGGAGTCTGCGTTCTGAAACGAGTGAGTAAGCTGGCTGGAAGACCCGCAGCCGCGCTGCGGTGTGGGGAAGCCAGGGGTTGGTGTGTGGACACTGACTGGTTCTTTAAAAAAAAAGGGGGGGGTAACCCAGGAGGGGCTGCAGTTGTGACAGTGGGAACCACGCAGTAAAACACAGCATGAGAGGGCTGAGCCAGCCTCTCAGTGTCTGGCCTGGAGGATAGCCTGCTGCAGATACCCTTGGGGCCAGGGGAGTGGAGGGGAGAGCCGGAAGCAGAAGGAAACCCCGCGGCTTGCAGCTGGGTCCCTGGAGGGCTGGATAAACTCATGCCCGGGGCCGTGTCCACAGCCCAGAGCCCCGCCAGTTGTCCCAGAGCTGGGAAGGAGAACTGAGTGAGGATGGGGGGGGTTGAGATCCCCTGTTTGGCCATCTTTGCATCAGGCTGTGAGTGCCCCTGCATGGCCCAGCAGCCCGGGACTTCCCTTGAGGGACGGCATGCACTGGTGATGTAGCACAGCATTCCCTCAGCAGAGGTCCTGGAAGATCACAGCTGAGAAAGGGGGCCCTCTTAGAAAACCCAGGAATGCTACGCCAAGTCAGGTGGTTTGTGGGTCAGCGAGAGCGAGGGTCTGGGGCTGAACTGAAATGAAGGCTTAGACTCTTGCAGTGGCCTTGAATCTCTGGGAACCTGGGGGGTTTGAATATTAAAGCTTCCCTTCCTCCCTGGCCACCCAGACACATGCCCCACATTCAGGTTGGATGGCTCCAGCAACACACCCAAACTGAGTTCACTGACTGAACCCCACAAGAATCATTTCCCCACACACTGCAGGGACAAGGTTGAGAAGAACTGACTTGAGGGGTATAGGTGATTTGCAGATGCCATCTGCTGGTTAGTTAGAGAAAGTGTACACCACCAACTTGTGTTTCTGAAAAATTAGATTGGTATCTTTTTTTACAACTTGAAAGAACCCTATCAAGCAAAGCAAATGCCAAGAGGCCAAAAACAACAGGAAATCTTAATGCATATGATAAAACCAGATAATATGGAGAACCCAATTCCAAATGCCCAAATCAAAATATCAGAAAAGACACAGTACTTGGCACAATTAATCAAAGAACTACAATCGAGGAATGAAAACATGGCAAAGGACTTAAAGAACATGAAGAAGACCATGGCCCAGGATATAAGTGACATAAAGAAGACCCTAGAAGAGCATAAAGAAGACATTGCAAGAGTAAATAAAAAAATAGAAGATCTTATGGAAATAAAGGAAACTGTTGGCCAAATTAAAAAGACTCTGGATACTCACAATACAAGATTAGAGGAAGTTGAACAACGTCTCAGTGTCCTAGAAGTCCACAGAACAGAAAATGAAAGAACAAAAGAAAGAATGGAGAAAAAAATTGAAAAAATCAAAATGGATCTCAGAGATACAATAGATAAAATAAAACGTCCAAACTTAAGACTCATTGGTGTCCCAGAAGGGGAAGAGAAGGGTAAAGGTCTAGAGAGAGTATTCAAAGAAATTGTCCTTCTACACAATATAAATACACAAAGCATAAATGCCCAGCGAACTCCAAATAGAATAAATCCAAATAAACCCACTCTGAGACATATTCTGATCAGACTCTCAAATACTGAAGAGAAGGAGCAAATTCTGAAAGCAGCAAGAGAAAAGCAATTCACCACATACAAAGGAAACAACATACGACTAAGTTGTGACTACTCAGCGGCCACCATGGAGGCAAGAAGGCAGTGGCATGACATGTTTAAAATTCTGAGAGAGAAAAATTTCCAACCAAGAATACTTTATCCAACAAAACTCTCCTTCAAATTTGAAGGAGAGCTTAAATTTTTCACAGACAAAAAAGTGCTGAGAGACTTTGCCAATAAAAGACCTGCCCTACTTCAGATACTAGAGGGAGCCCTACCAATGGAGAAACAAAGAAAGGAGAAAGAGAAATAGAGAATTTAGCAGGCATATATAGAACCTTACATCCCAAATCACCAGATACTCATTTTTCTCTAGTGATCACAGATCTTTCTCCAGAAGGGACCATAAGCTGGGACATAAAACAAGCCTGAATAAATTAAAAAAAAAAAAAGAATATATTCAAAGCACATTCTCTGACCACAATGGAATACGAGTAGAAGTCAATAATTTTTGAATTGTAACTCCGCTATTTACTTCCTCCATGATAAAAAATACACAAACTCTAATGATAAATCAGTGGTTTTGAACTCAACGTAACATATGCAATTTTAGACAACTATATAAAGGTGGGGGAATGGAGGAGTACAGGAACATAGCTTATGTGTCCTATTGAAGTGAAGGTGGTTTCAAAGAAAAATAAGATTGTTATGGATTTAAGAGGTTAATTTTAAGCCCCACAGTAAACACAAAGAAATTATCAGAGAATATGACCATAGAGATGAAAGGTAGAGTATGGGTTAAGAGAAATGGGGGAAGGGGCAATGGGGAGTTAAGAAAGGAGTGTAGGGTTGCTGTTTGAGGTGAAGGGAAATTTCTAGTAATGGATGGTGGGAAAGAACATTATAACATTCTAAATGTGATTAATCCCACTAATGGAATGGTAGGGAGGGGGTGGAATGGGAAGATTTAGGCTGTATATATGTTTTCACAATTGAAAAAAAAATAATAAAAATGACAGTCTAAATAGATGACAATTGAATGCCAAGGATGAACCTGGAGGGGCTCGGAGGATGGAGGACAGGAGGCTCAAAGGGACACAGTTGAGACATAAGGAAAAGGAAATATAGAATATAAGCTTTGTATCATTGTTGAATCTCTTGTACTTCTTAGCTGTGCTTAATGGGATTTCATAAAAGAATGTTCTTGTTCATGGGAAGTGTATATGTGAATTATAGTGTTTGTTCAAGGGTGTGTGCAGCTAGCTCTCATATGTTCAGAAGACAGAGCAATAGATGATGGATGAGAGATAAGGAGGGAGGGAGGGAGGGAGGGAAAGAAATAGCGATGGGACAGCATGTAAAAATTGGTGGATTGGGGTATTGGGGGAGGGGGGTCAGGGTATGCTGGAGTTCTGTGTATGGGGTTTGTATTGTTTTTGCAACTATTCCTATAACCTTGAATTTATTTCAAAATAAAAAAAAAGAGGCAGAGAGAGAGAGACATCACAGATACTGAAGAAGAAATAGAAGCAAAGTCAGGAGAGAGTGAAATCACAGAAATATTTTCTAAAAATTATCTAGAACTTAAAAATATGACAAAAAGATTGCTTCATACTCTGTCAATGTCTTACTGGAGCATTATCTAAGAAGCTCGTTAAGTGTCATCGGATGTTCTAGGGGAAGTAATCTTGGCTTGTCCTACTTTGACCATTGATTAAGACCCAGACTCTGTAAAGTTAGCGTGTAGAGGGCTGGTAAATTGCAAATCATTTTTGTCTGGTAGTGTATAAATTATTTTTAGCTAGTAGATTTTTTTAAAAAGACTCCCAGGATTTAACAAATGATTATGACTACTGACTCATTATATAGATATTTCTTTTTAGTTTCTAGTGAATTAGAGTAACCAGAGAAAATACGCCTTGATCTTTTGATAATGATTATATAACTATATAGGTTTTATCGTGTAACCGTGTGATTGTAAAAACATTGGGACTGACAACCCCTTTATCCAGTGTAATAAAATAAAGTAATAAAATAAAAAAAATAAGTGAGAAATGGTATAATCTGGATAATTAAATACTGCTCTAAGAAACAACTTTATAATTACTTTGTCTAATATCGTGACTGCTGGTGAGATACTGTATTCTGCAGGCTTTTTTTATTTTTTAACATGGGGATGATGTAATCTGCTCTACACCTTCCCCCATGAGACCCCTTGTGAGAGAAAAGGTGGTTGGTGCTTTTTTAATGCACCAAACTACTTTGTAAGGCAGCTTTGAAGCACTATTTTGATCTGATTCTGAATCAATTGTGTTCTTGAGTTGGGAAATCAAATTTTAACATGAACTTGCAAATAGCCCCAGTGCTTCATGCCTAAATGATATTCCAGTAACCTTCACTGAAGCAGGCAGCAGAGTTGAGCTGCTGTCATGAGGATTGTTTCAAGAACTCAGAAACTCTCCAGGGACTCCTTTATCGCTGCTTTTCAAAGAAGCCTTTATTCCTTTGTTCTCCCGTTTCCTGCAAAGTGGGTTGTGTCCAATACTCAAGAACATGGTGAGGCCAAGAAGGCCCCAAGGATTCCTCTAGGACTGTGATCAGCAGAATTATAAAATCTGCCTTTCTGATCACTATCTTTTTTTGTCACCCCCACCCTTTTTTTCATGCTATTCTTTTGTACCACTTCACTATATAATGAAAACTGTCTTCTCATTTCTAAAGGACTGTGCTCCCAGGTCAGTTGACATTTGTTATGTTTTAGTTTTAAGCCTTTGGTGTAAAGGTCCATCAGATTCTCATTAAAGTAATATTTTGGAGTATATTAATTATTTGAAGATGTTAATTGATAGATAATTTTCCTAATTAATGAACAACAGAAAGTTTTTTAATCTAAGTCAATAACAGTTTTTTTTTAATCTAAGTCAATAACGTTGAGTTTTTAAGTACTATCATTATAGGATTTCTTTTTCCTCTGAAGGATAGGGGTCAGAGATGAAATAGGCAGAAAAAAGTAAAATAAAAAGTAAAATAAAATTTATTTTATTATATTATATTTTTTATTTTATTATATTTATGATATTACTAATTATAGAAATCAATGTAGGTACAAAGTTAGTACATGGCTTTAATATATTTTCAGTAAAGTTAGGAATAAAAATCATATCATGTAATTTTTTTTTTAAGGTCACTACGAATTGCCACTTTCCTTTTGAAAACTTCAGTAAATAAAAACATTTCAACTTCACCACCTTCTTAGGGAAATATTTATGTCCTATTTCATAAGGGAAATAGGCGAAAGAGAAAATAAGATAGTTTTTAAGGAGACTGAAGGAGGTTTACTTTGTCAATCATATTTATTTTCAATTCAATAAATCATAAAATTTTCTTCTGAAAAGACTGTTATTCTTGGTCTACAACTTTATCAAGCTAGGGTGTGAGTACACACTGGGAGAACATGTATGTATATGAAGGAGCATGTGAAACCACAAATAAACTTAGTCCATATTCTTGAAGTAACTACTATTCTACTTGTTGGTAAGTAATTCAATTTCTAAAAAAGCTATATATGTGTAAGCTAGATTTGTATTTACTTTTAAGGTGAGACATTAGAGGTCAAAGAAATTTCAAACTTATAGTAAAGCAAGTTTAACTCAAGAAGAATGTTTATTCTTCTCTGAATTTAGGACTTTGTCAGTGGCAAAGCTTAGGAATGCTGATCTACATGATGGGGAAATTAGCATTTAGACAAGAAATAAACTAATGTGTTCCCTTACGGTCTGAAAAGGAAAATAAAACTTGGCTTCAGGTATTTAGGTACACTGCCGCAGAGCCAGGCTTACAGTAGTAATATCACCATTTTCCACTTTCCCATTTTCAATTGTTTAAGGATATAAAAACAAAAACAAAAAATAAATATAATTTTGAGTACCTTCTATAAACAAGACAGAACTGCGTACAGTGAAGTGACCAGGAAAGGGAGTGTTCACAGCCATAGTTAGGGCAGCTCCTGGGCTAGCTTAGGGGTCCAAGAAACATCAGCCAGGTGGATGAAACATGACATCATGTAACATGCTGTCATTGGCAATAGGTTGTTTCTTAGCAAGTCGGAGGCCTCAGAGTAGCCTAGAAGAGGAAGCATTTGGAGAGAGAATCAATAAGGTTGAGTTGCTGGTGGAAAAACTGAATCCCTGGGAGTCAGGGGAAAGTGACTGGCAAGATGAAGGCAGGACTTCTAGTCTAGAGGAATCAGGGCAAATCATCAACCCACGGCTTCAGTCCAGGGAAAGCTAACAGGGATCTGTGAGCAAGCCTGGTATATGAGTTCTCAGAAACCTGATTACTTGAACTGGTCTGGGGTAAGGCTGACAGGAAGCATGGCTTGATGTGGATCCCTTGGTGTAGACCTGAGTGACTCATGATAATCACCCAGTCTATGAAGAGGACTGGTTCCAGAACCCACAAAAGGCAGAGAATGCAGATGGTGGTCATATGGCATCAGAAATGGGGAAGGAGAGTCATAAATGGCACTTTTCCCAGAGCTATGCAGGTGCAAAAAGTATTTGCCATGGTTTCAATCTTGAATGAATATACTACCTATTTGGTAGCATAACACATAAACACATTCACATTAAATGTCAATACATACTTAGTATTTTAATCAGTGTATGTACTGAATAATTTTGAATTTGCAAGGGATTTTGGAAACAGAATCCAACTTTAAGCATGACAGGAAATTAGTATTTGGGCAAGGAATACTAGTGTATTCTATTATGACATATATTCAGATTTAGAATAAGACTATTTTTCAAATCAATCTAGCTATATAAAACCAAATCTAGTTAGAGTAAGAATAGTTAATTAAATATAAGTTTATTAGAGTAGAATTCGGACTTTCCATGCAGAACTACAGTATGAAGTGCAGTCAGCAATGACCATTAGCAACAAGGGTTGCATTGCATCAGACCTTGCCTTGAACCAGGGAGAGTTGGAGAATCTGTTACAGCAAGGACAGAAGGTCCAGTTGTGGAAGGACCCTGGAAAACAAGACTCTCCGAAAATTTTCTTTAAAACTCCACTGATCGTGAGCATGTGCTTGCTAATGGTGGATTTGAACTTTGTGTGGGAAACAGATTCAGAACACAAGTCCTACCCTTCTTTGCCCCTTTCAGTTCCTACTCTTGGGATTTAGCATGCTGCCTGCTCACATGAGTGTCCATGCCTGGTAATAGCTGCTTGGAATCTTGCCTCTGGCAGCTGATGATTTCAAGTATCCAGACCTGTCATGATGCTCTCCAAGAGAGACATCAGGCTGTCACCATCTATTAGGCAGCCCATGGCTGATACACAAGGGTAGTCAATGGGTGCCCTTCACTCTTGAGCTTTTGAGTTGCATCTTTTGATAAGAGAAAAGTTAAGAATCCAAATTCAGGCATTCAGTTGCTCTCCCTACCCATTTTATGGACTTGGTCTAATTTGTTTACTTACTATGCAGTTTGGGCAGAATTTGCATGATGTTGATAATTACAAGGACTTGGATGCAACCATTGAATTCTTCAGAAGGCCCTTTCTGTGGATTCTGAATGCTGAGTAGTGGGCACTTTATCCTCATACTCATCATTGCTGAGGCAGTGAATAGACTAGGGGTTTAAGTAAACTGGGTAAAGATAATCTTCCTCACTCTGGACCCAGCACCAACCTATTTCATTCTTCATCATTCCTTTCAGGCCCTGACTTTGGGGTACTCCTCTTACCATAGACAGAGTGGCATGACCCTTACGAGAAACTAAAACCAATCCTGATCTTAGCATGAGGGAGTTATGGAGCTTTTCCCAAATCTCTTTTTGCTGCTCATGGTGTCTGATCTTGTACCCCTGTTGTGATAACAAGGCTTCAACTTTGTGAACAATTTTGATTAAAAAAGATTTCTGTTTTCTGCTTTTTTGGGTACCCATATCTTTGTTTCTTATCTGTGTGCCCATTTCTTCCAGAATCGGGATCCAATATGCTTGTGTAGAGAGTATTTATTTATGGCTATCCTTTATTCATCTAACCTTAGATAGCCACCCATCTATTTTTTGGGGGGGACCCAAGCCTTTCCCACTCCTAGGGGTGGAGCACATGAGTTTAAGCCAGTCATGCTTCACTAGCCCTATCATTGATTCAAAGTTAGGCATGTGATCTACACAAGTTCTATCAGAGTAAAATCACTTTTTTGGGATCTACCAAGATACATTTGTTTTACTTTTGTTGGCTGAGGTCTAAGAAGCTGAATAGTGTGGATCTGCAGCAGTCATTTACAGACCATCAAAAGTGACTATTTAAAAATGAATCTAATATATGGAGGAGAGCAGAGTCAGGTAGAGGTCACTGATGGCAAATATCTGGTGACATGATTTAAGTCCCTTCAAACAGCCATGTCTTAAGCCAACTCTGAGCCAATTTATTATCTACTTTGCTTCAACAAGTTTGTTTTGGATTTTCTGTACCTTGAAATTAAACAAACACATTAACTAATGCATACTGTCAGTGATTAGAGTCTTAGCTGAGAGTTTCATTTTAATGGTTGGGGCTGGCTACCTGGTGACAGTCTCTTCCTACTACCTCTGACCTGTGTTTCTAACTATCTCCACCAATCCTCATACTTTCTGTGCTGGGTTTACCCTTTGTTGGTACATCCTGACATTCTATATCGGATCTTAATGCTCTTAGTAGGCTGGATGAAATCCCAAATATATTAAGTATGTTTTTCCCCATGAGTATTATAGGAAGGCTTAATGACTCAACAAATAAGTCATCCACTTAATAACTCCAAGAGAGTAGGTTTCAAAGAATTTTAAATAAATGACCCTTGGAAACATAAATATATTAAGGTCAGTAGCTCATTAGTTTTTCTTTTTCTATTGTGGACATAGTTACTTTCTTTGATAGTGACCTTTATAACATTCTTTACTTGGCTGGCAGACAACAGGGAAACTGCTCATAAAGGATAGCGATGAGGAAAGAGATTTCTGTGATAGATTTTACTATAATGGGATCAGAATGGCAGGGAAGGCTGAGAAGACGTTAGCAGCAGGCAGCCCCATGGTTCTCACCACCTACAGATAAGCATCTCATGGTTTTCTGAGAAACTAAACATGACAAAAGATGTAGGATTTAAACAAAGCATACTGAGACCAGTAAATCCTTAAGATTACAGTCATGGATGTCATCAACATGGCTATGTAATCACCTGAAATAACCTCCACAGAAATTCAGTGGATAAAAGGACAAATTCCACTTGCTGAAAACTCTGGAGGGTAGTAAATACTGGAGAAGGACTCCACAAGTGCTTCAGTGAAGAAAAAGAAAAATACCAGGCTGGAAATTGCCATTCTAGAATGCCAGTTCCACTCCTTCCCCTCACACAGCCTCACACAGCTTGGGAGTCACTCAAAGACAGAGAGGCCAGGATCCCTCCTTCCTACCATGGTCACAGACTTGAGAACCACTTGCAGGACCATGCTAGAACCCCATGCATATCCAGGTACCAGTTCCCAAGACCACAGAGACCCAGGGCAGAACACAAGCCACTTGGGAGTGTCACATGCTTCAGGTCCCCAGGGTGAAGAAAAAGAAAGCTGTGGCAGGAGAGTGGTGCCCTCACTCAAACCAGTTTCTGTTAGCTGTACCACTTAAACACAAAACAGACTTTTCTGGGGTGACACATCTTTCTGGATTGACCCCTTCTGGCTCCCTAGAGTGGGATACCTTAACAGGGAAAAAAACAGAGGCAGAAAAGCCTTGGGGAGAGAATAAAAAGAGTGGTGGGATTTAAATTGAACTGCTGTAAGACAGGAGGCTCCCAGAACTGAAGAGTGCAGGGAAAATGGAGCAGTAATTTAGGGAGAGAATATATACAAATCATAGGAGCTGAAGAGAAAATTCTGTGGAAGAACAAGGACAGCAGATCAAGAGCCCTGGAGAAGGAACAGAGGAAAGGAAGCTTTCTCCCGAAGGTGAAACAATTGCACAAAATGTGCAATCTCAAAACTTGTACTGCATATCAAGGGCAAGATTCAGATGAAGAAGAGCTAAAAAACTCAGATCAGTTAAACATGGATGTTCTAAAGGCTGAGAATAAGGCAGAATGAGCAACAAAGAAGATCCTTAACATGAAGCCAACCAGCAATAAAACCCTGGGCAAGAGAGTGAAGCCAACCTTCAGAGCAAACTCATCAAGATAATCAGATGCCTAACATCAGCAAAAATTACAAGCCATAGCAAGAAAAAGGAAGATACGGCCCTATCAAGGAAACAAATTAAAACTTCAGAAGAGACACAGAATTTGGAACTACTTATCAAAGAAGATCAAACAAATTTTCTAAATCAGTTCAGGGAGATGAAAGAAAATATGGCTAAGAGATAAAGGATATTAGGAAGACAATGTATGAGCCTAAAGAATTTGAAAATATATAGAAAAATAACAGAAATTATGGGGATGAAAGGCACAATAGAAGAGATTAAAAAATACACTAGAGGCATATAATAGTATATTTGAACAGGCAGAAGAAAGAATCAGCAAGCTAAAACACAGGACAAGCAACACCTTACAGTCAGAAGAACAGATAGAGAAGAGAATAGAAAAATTAAGCAGTTTCTCAGGGAGTTGAGTGACAGCATGAAGTGCACAAGCATACACATCATAGGTGTCCCAGAAGGAGAAGAGAAAGGAAAAGGGGCAGACAGAATATTTGAGGAAATAATGGCCCCAAATTTCCCAACTCTTATGAAAGACATAAAATACAATAACAAGAAGTACAACCTACTCTGAAGAGAATAAATCCTAATAGACCTACTCTGAGTCACATACTAATCAGAATGTCAAATGCCAAAGACAGAGAATTCTGAAAGCAGCAAGAGAAAAACGATTCATCACATACAAAGGAGCCACAATAAGACCAAGTGCCAATTTCTCATCAGAAACCATGGAGGCGAGAAGGCAGTGTGTGATATATTTAAGGAACTGAGAGAGAAAAATTGCCAGCCAAATATTCTTTATCTGGCAAGGCTGTCTTCCAAAAGGAGGGAGAGTTTAAAATGTTCACAGATAAACAGAAACTTAGAGAGTTTGTGAGCCAGAGACCTGCACTTCAATAAGTACTAAAGAGAGTTCTTCAAGTTGAAAGGAAAAGACAAGAGAGAGTGGCTTCGAGTAGTGAGAAGAAATGAAGATTGTCGGTAAGGGTAACTAGAAGGGTTTAAAAAGAGAGAACAACAACAAAAGATATCACATATAAAAACCAAAGGTTGAAATGGCTAAAGTAAGTAGTGCCTTTACAGTAATAACACTGAATATTAATGGATTAAAATCCCCAATCAAAAGACACAGATTGGGAGAAAATGATTGAAAAAGCATGTTCAAAAACTGTATGTTGTTTACAAGAAACTCACCTTAGACCCAAAGACACAAATAGGTTGAAAGTGAAAGGTTGGAAAAAGATAGTTCATGCAAAAAGTAACCAAAAAAAGCAGAGGTAGCTATAATAATATCAGACAAAATAGACTTTAAATTCAAAGCCGTTATAAGAGATGAAGAAGGACACTATATATTAATAAAACTGGCAATCCAAATAGAAGAAATAATAATCATAAGTTTTTATGCACCTAACCATGGTGCTCCAAATTACATGAGTCAAACACTGGCAAAAACTGAAGTGAGACAGGGGTATAAACCTCCCTGGCAATGCAGGATATGACTCCCAGGGATGAATCTGGACCTGGCATCATGAGATTGAGAACATCTTCTTGACCAAAAGGGGGATGTGAAATGAAACAAAATAAAGTTTCACTGGCTGAGAGATCTCAAATGGAGTCGAGAGGTCACTCTGGTGGACATTCTTATGCAATATATAATAACCCTTTTTAGGTTTCAATGTATTGGAATAGCTAGAAGTAAATACCTGAAACTATCAAACTCCAACCTAGTAGCCTTGACTCTTGAAGACAATTGTATAACAATGTAGCTTACAAGGGGTGACGATGTGATTGTGAAAACCTTGTGGATTGCACTTCCTTTATCCAGCGTATGGATGGATGAGTAGAAAAATGAGGAAAAAAACTAAATGAAAATTAGGTTGGGATGGGGGGGATGATTTGGATGTTCGTGTTTACTTTTATTTTTTATTCTTATTCTTATTCTTTCTGGTGTAAGAAAACTGTTCAAAAATAGATTGGGGTAATAAATGCATAACTGTATGATGGTACTGTGAACAGCTGATTGTACACCATGGATGATTGTATAGTATGTGAATATATCTCAATAAAACTGAATTCAATTAAAAAAACCTGAAGGAGAATAGATGTCTTACTATATAGTTGAGACTTCAATAGATGTCTTTACTATATTAGTTGAAGACTTCAATACACCACTCTCATCAATAGATAGAACATCTAGACAGAGGATCAATAAGGAAATAGAGAACTTGAATAATATGATAAATTAACTAGAACTAACAGACATACACACACACACATATATACACACATATATATTTACCTCTTTCTTTCTTTCATTAAACATAAAACTGGAGTGTCTGCTGCATACAGGGCACTGTGGCCAGGTGGAACCCAGTGCCAATGGGTCAAGCTCAGCCAGCCCCTGCAGAAGCAAGGCCCAGCTGCCTTAGGACAACAAGGGAGCCCCTCTCCTGATCCCTCTCCTGGAGTTTGGAACTGTCAAGCTCCTGCTCCCACTCTCCTCCTCCTCTGCACTGCAACCCCAAACAGCAGGATATACATTCTTCTCAAGTGCTCATGGATCATTCTCCAGGATAGAACACATGTTGGGTCATAAAAATGTCTCAATAAATTTAAAAAGATTGATATTTTAAAAAGCATTTTCTCTGACAAAATGAAAACTTGGTTCCTTGAGAAGATCAATAAAATTGACAAATCCTTAGCTAGCTAGACTGACCAAAAAAAAAGAAAATAGAAAAGTGAGAGACAAAATGCAAATAAAATCAGAAATGAGAATGGGGACATTTACTACTGAACCCAGAGAAATAAAAAAGAACATAAGAGGATACTATGAACAACTGTGTGCTAACAAATTAGGCAACTAGATGAAATGGCAAATCCTAGAAACACCATGAACAACCCTACACTGACTCTAGAAGAAATAGAAGACCTCAGCAGACCAATTACAAGTAAAGAGATTGAATTAATCATGAAAAACCTCCCAAAAAAGAAAAGTGAATTCTATCAATCATTCTAAGAAGAATTAACACCAATCCTGCTCAAAATCTTCCAAAAAAAAGAAAAATGAAGAGGAGGGAATACTACCTAAATCATTCTATGAGGCCAACATCAACCTAATTCTAAAGCCAGATAATGATACTACAAGAAAAGAAAATTTCAAACCAATTTCTCTTATAAATATAGATGCAAAAATCCTCAACAAAATGCTTGAAAATTGAATCCAAGAGCACATTGAAAGAATTATATACCATGATCAAGTGGGTTTTAACCTAGGTATACAAGGTTGGTCCAACACAAGAAAATCAATTAACAAAATGAAGGGGAAAACCAAATGATCATCTCATTGATGCAGAAAAGGAACTTGACAAAATCCTGCATCCCTTTTTTGATTAAAAAAAAAAGCTTTCAAAAAATAAGAATAAAAGGAAACTTCCTCAACATGATAAAGGTCATTTATGAAAAAAACCAATGGCTGACATCATACTCAATGGTGAAAGACTGAAAGCTTTCCCTCTAAGATCTGGAACACTACAAGGATTCCCACTGTCACCACTGTTATTCGACATTGTACTGGAAGTTCTAGCTAGAGCAGTTAAGTAAGAAAAAGAAATGTAAGGCCTCCAAATTGGAAAGGAAGAGGTAAAACTCTCCCTATTTGCAGATGACATGATCCTATATATAGAAAGTCCTGGAAAATCCACAACGAAGCTGCTAGAGCTAATATATGAGTTCAGCAAAGTGTCAGGATATAAGATCAACATACAAAAATCAGTATTGTTTCTATACACTAGTAATGAGCAGTCTGAAGAGGAAATAAAAAAATTTCCATTTACAATAGCAACTAAAAGAGTCAAATATCTAGGAATAAATTTAACTGATGATGTCAAGGACTTAGACACAGAGAACTATAAAACTTTGTGAAAAGAAATCAAAGAAGACCTAAATAAATGGAAGGATATTCTGGGTTCATGGATTGGAAGACTAAATATCATTAAGATGTCAACTTTACCAAAATTAATTTACATATTCAATGCAATTCAAATCAAAACTCCAACAACCTACTTTGCAGAAATGGAAATGCCAATTATTAAATTTATTTGGAAGGGTAAGGGGCCCTGAATACACAAAAATATCTTGGAAAAGAAGAACAATGTTGGAGGACTCACATTTCCTATCTTTAAGGCATATTACAAAGCTACAATGGTCAAAACAACAAGGTACCAGCATCAGAGTAGATATACTGACCAATGGAATTAAATTGAGAGTTCAGAAATAGACCCTCACATTTATGGCAAGTTCATTTTTTGGCAAGGCTGCCAAGTCCACTCAATTGGGACAGAACACTCCCTTCAACAAATGTTGCTGGGAGAACTGGATATGCATTTCCAAAAGAATGAAAAAGGACCTCTAACTCACACCATATACAAAAATTAACTCAATATTGATAAAAGATTCAACTATAAAAGCCAGGATTATAAAACTCCTTGAAGAAAATGTAAGGAAGCATGTTTAAGATCTTGTGGTATTCAATGGTTTCTTCCACTTTATATCCAAAACACAAGCAACAAAAGAAGAAATAGATAGATGGTACTTACTCAAAATTAAAAACTTTTGAGCATCAAATGACTTTGTCATGAAAGTGAAAAGGCCACCTATCCAATTGGAGAAAATATTGGAAACCACATATGATAGTTGGGTTCTTGTAATGGCTAAGTAATGGTGCCCAGTCGTCTGGTCAAGCAAGCACTTGACTAACTGTTGCTGCAAGGATGCTTTGTGGACTTAAATCATCAGTAATTTGGTTGCATCTATGACTGATTACGTAAGTTAGTTACATCTATGACTGATTACTTCTACAATCAAATAAGGAGAGTGTCTTCAACAATGAGAGATGTTTAATCCAATGAGTTGAAGGCTTTAAAAGGAGAAGTGATGACTTCAGCAGTCAGAAGAGAGTATTTTTATCTCTGCTTCAGCCAGCCAGCTCCTCTGAGGAATTAACTGAAAGCCTTCATTGGAGTTGCCAGGTTGTAGTCTGCCCTGCAGAATTTGGACTCATAGATCCCCACAGTTGCATGACACACTTTTATAAAACCTCATAATATTTATGGATATCTCCTGTTGGTTCTGTTTCCCTAGAGAATCCTGACTAATACACCATATATCCAATAAGTGTTTAATATTCAGAATATATTAAGAAATCATACAACTCAACAATAAAAAGACAATCCAACTTCAAAATGGGCAAAATACTTGAATAGACATTTTTCCAAAGAGGAAATTCAAATGGCTAAAAAGCACATGAAAAAGATGCTCAACATCACTAATTAGGCAAATCAAATCCACAGTGGATATCATTTCACACCCACTAGAATGACCACTATTAAAAAAATAAAATTAAAAAAAAAACAAAACAAAACAGAAAACAGCAAACATTAGAGAGGTTGTGGAGAAATAGGAACATTCATTCATTGCTGGTGGGAATTTCATGGTGCAGCTGCTGTGGAAGACAGTTTAATAATTCCTCAGGAAGCTATGTAGAGAATTACCATGTTATCCGACAATCCCACCACTTGGTATATACCCAGAAGAAGTGAAAACAGGGACTTGAACAGATATTTTCACACCAATGTTCATAGCAGCTTTATTTACAGTTGCCAAAAGTTGGAAGTAAACCAAGTGTCTATCAACTGATGAATAGGTAAACAAAATGTGGTATACACATAGAATGGAATATTATTCAACCATAAAAAGGATTGATGTCCTCATACATGCAGCAATGTGGATGAAACTTGAGTAAAGTAAACCATACACAAAAGGACAAATATTATATGATCTTACTGCTATGAACTAACTATGATAAGAAAACTCATGGAATTAGAATCTATAAAAAGATTACTTGGAGCTAGATTGGGGTTAGAGAATGGGGAGTTGATGCTTAACTTTTACAGAATTTCTGTTTAGATTGATGGTAAAGATTTGGAAATGGATGGTGGTGATGGTAGCACATTATTGTGAGTGTAATCAACAGCACTGAACTACAGAGGTGGATGTGGTTAAAAGAGAAACTTTAGAATATTTTTATTACTAGAGTAAAAATTAAAAGATAAAACATAGGACTGTACAACATAGGACTCTAGTTAATAGCACAAGTGTAAGAATGTTCTTTCATGAATTATGGTAATTGTGCAATACTAATACAAACTGTTAATAGCAGGGTGGCATATGGACAAAATTTACCTAATATAAATTATGGAAAATAGATAATAGTGTGATTTTATTAAGCTTTCATTAATTGTAACAAAGGTTATTACTGTTAAAAAAGTACTGTTATAAGAATGTACTGTCATCAATTATATCAGGTGTTCACACCAATGCAAGTGTTAGTAATGGGGTGGTGTATGGGAATCTTGTATTTTATGCATCATTGTTTTGTAAACCCACAACTTCTGTAATAAAAAAATTTAAAATAAAAAAAAAATTTCCAGTCATATGATAAATAAAGACAGGGTGAAGGATCTCTGCCTATACACCATGAACTGTGTGAGAATAGGGGCTGGTTCTGGGCACTGTGCTGTAGGCCAATCCATATTCCAAACTCAGGGCCCACTTTAAGCCTTTTAAGATTACTAAAAACTCACCTGTGGGAAGAGCTCCCATTCTACTCCTTGTGGTAGCTAATGCTTCTTTAAACCCTAATTAGATCTTTTTTAATTGGAACGGTTTTTCCCTGAAGTCTTCTTTTTTATGGCTCATTCTGAGCTGAGGGGATATAAGGTCTCATGGGTTAAAAACAAAAACAAACAAACAAGAAAAACCGTTCTCACAGAAAATTGAGAAACAACTAAATTGAGAAGCAACTCAAGTCCACTCCATTCCTTGGCCCTCTCTTTCTTTGATTGCTTCCATTTTTCTTCTCATCCCTTGTACTAAGGCTCCCCTCCCTTTTATATTCTGATGTGTTATATGCAACAAATTTCAGTCAGTTGCAGGCAGGTGCAAAGAAAGTAAGCAGAAAAGAAGCTTGCAATACAAGCGACAAAGAGGTTTCTGGGGTAAGTGGGGTGGCAAGGGCTTGCTGTGCTCAACTTAGAAAACCTTCATAGACAAGGTGAGATATAAACAGGTTTGAGAAAAGGAGGTCTTCATGATTTAAATAGAGAATATCTAAGGGATTGCTGGGAAGTTGGGCCGCCTGGAGAGGAGGGTGTACCTGTGCCAGTTAGGATTGGATTTAGCTACTAAAAGCAATGATAGTCTTAGCAGTGGTTCTATAAAAGAAGTTCATTTCTATTTCACATTAAACACTAGTATTGTGCTTTATGGTCATCAGACACCCAGAGTCCTATCATTTTTCTCCACCATCTAAGGTCATGGCTTCCATCCTCAAAGTTACAACCTCTTGGTCCAAAATAACTCTTGGAACTTTAGTCATCACATCTGCTTTGTAATCAGGAAAGAAAGAATAGAGGCAGAAGGAAAATTAGGCTTTTCCCTTGTTAAATCAGTTACCTTTTAGCAGTTTTCCCAAACTTGCCTCATGACTTCTGCTTATCTCATTGGCCCAATCTTGATTACTTGGTCACGCCGAACTGCAAGGGAGTCTGTAAAATGTAGTCTGTTACCGAGGTGCATTGATATCCCAATAGTCGCTCTACTATACTGCATTCTGAATCAATTTTTGATAGAGCTCAGAAAGTGTTGTGGACCTGTTTGGTGGGATGGAAATTAGGCACTGCACATGCTGTTGGCAGTTAACTGTAAAAGTGTCTAGCACATTGTTTAGTATTCAGAAGGCCCTTAGTTAATCTTAACTCAATCTGTTTCTGAACTGTTAGAAACAGATAAGTGAATGAATAAAAGGGAAAGGAAAAGAAGCAAAAGAGTCATTATCAAACCTCGGGGAGCCCCCATAATTAACAATGGAAGCAAGATAATGAATTAGCAAGGAGTAGAAAGAAGCACCCTGGATTGCTTTATAATAGCCTCTTTCCTTTACCTTTGCCCTAATTATGCTTTAAGCTGTAAATGTTTTAATTTGAGAATAATTTCCAGCTCTTTAATAAATTTCTTTCAATTATACTGCCACCTGAAACTTATAGCCTCATAAGAAAGTGTGGTCTTCAGAGAATTTTTCTTCTCCCTTTAGTGGAAATTAGATGGATTGATTAATTTTGGCTTCAATTTCTAAAAATGTGCAGTTGTATCTTGAGATTAGTCCACAATTAGTAGTTAAATATCTCCAGTTAAATATCTCCAGAATACGTAATTATTGTCATTAAAAAATAATTTAATCAGAAGAAATGGGCTTTGAAAATCCACTTTTTGGTATATATGTGGCCTTGTGTGTTCCCCAAATTTGCTGGATTATTTTAGTACCATAGATCATGGGATTCTATTTGAAGTGACCAATTCTTTTTTTAAAGGACTTTTCTTATAGTCTGTGGTATAGATTTTAGCGTGCACAGTGAAATGTATTTTTAAGATACTGTTTGAAGTTCTGAAGAGAGAGGTCCCTGTAAACTATTTTTGATTTAGTGCTCATGTTAGAATTTTGACTAGTGAATACAATGGAAAGACCTTGGGGATCTGGTGAATTGTAGGCAATTTATCTTAGAACCAACTGTTTTTGCAGTAGATTTTGCTTATAGTAGTAATGACCTATATTTACAATTTATTCTCCTGGCAATGATTTCAACAAAACTTAAAAACCTGCAAGGTCGATGGTACTGGGCTAAGGTCATGTACTGGCAATTTTTACTTATTTGATTGGGTTTATCATTACCATACCCCAACTTAATGTTTCTGAGAAGCACTGGAATGTATGAAAAGGGGAAAAACATCTATTGTTCATCTGATGTTTAATTATGGCCTTTGATGCTGTTTTTTTCGTGTTTTTTTTCTTTTCCTTTTAGTTCCAAGGCACATAAAAACATCTATGGATCTCAACAAGTATATGGGATGAATCTCAACAAATAAATAGGATGCTTCTTTGCTATCAGCAAAAGCTGCTGTGACCATAAAACTGAAAAATCACATTTTGTCTTCTTGCCAATGTAGAATGCCTACAAGAGCAGGTCAAGAATCTCATTGCTGTATCCAGACAGTGCTTCTGTTAAACACACAGGATCTGATTTTACAGTCTTCACTCAATGATGGTTTTCACAATTTTCAGTGTGTGTGCGGGAAATTCTTATGAATGGCTCATAAATGATGTGCAAATGGGCAATATTTTTGGAACTTGCATTAGTAGTCACCTGGGATCCGTTGAGATTCTTTTGGGCAGATGGAACACAGCTCTGTACTGCAAAACTGGGGGATGGAGAAAGCATGACATAACACCATCACTTGAATAGAAGTTTGACATTGCCTGGTCAAAGATTTTGAAGATCAAAGATATTCCTGATCACAGATCTTTAAAAATATGCTCCAAAGCTTTCAGAGTGGACGAAAAGAGGTCTTTTCCATCTCTAACATGTCCTGAGAAATAAGATGTATATTTATGAGGCAAAAAAAGGATTCCAGATTCTTTGCTTTTCAGAGGTCACATACCTCTCTGATAATCTG
Source organism: Choloepus didactylus (assembly GCF_015220235.1). Taxonomy (NCBI): domain Eukaryota; kingdom Metazoa; phylum Chordata; class Mammalia; order Pilosa; family Megalonychidae; genus Choloepus; species Choloepus didactylus. Next base: position 59,241,662 of record NC_051319.1, on the reverse strand, counting down.
ATAAACATTATGAACATTTTCCCCAGGGTAAAAATGTCTATATAGCCATATACATAGGATTTTGCAGACTTGAGTATTTTATGTTTTCCCTGAATACTTCTCTGGATTGTTTAGTGGTCCTAGACTCTAGGTTAGGAATCCCTGGAACTCTGAGAATGATTATGGAAACTTGTCTTGGATATCAGTGTGATTTGTGTTCCCTGGCTACACCTACTTATTCATACATATGGGAAGGAGATGTTAACAGTAATAACCTGTGCTTTGTGGTTTTTGCCTCTATTATCTGCAGAGTCCTCCTCACCCCTCAGCTCCCTGCACCTCCCCCAACCCCAGTAATTTTATCTGGAAGTCCTTGAGAACAGACAGTGGCCACATGGTGTTTTCTGGGTACTGATGCCCTCTCTGCTGGATATCTCTAATTCCCCTGAGTATCGCCACCTCTGTCAGGCACTGGTGTCCAGCCTGCACATCACCACCACTTCTTCTGGGGCCCATGGTATTCTCCTCTGCTGATGCACTGGAGCCCAGGAGGGGCTAAGATGACTCTGATTTCTTAAGAATTCTCAATGATCCCAGGCACAGTGTTAGGGAGTGTTTTCTCTCCTCTGTGTAACTGTTACCACAGTCAGAGGATTTCTAATGAGTTCCAATTTGAGGGTTTTTAGCAAGACAATGCTTTAGTCTTGTATCTCCAGTTCCCCCCTCCTTGCTATGGGCCCATCCATACCACTGAGCTGAAGGGCAAATCCAACTGATCCCAGATTGTACTCAGAGTGTTCAATCCTTTCCCATGATGGAGGTTTTCTCTGGTCCAGGAGCATTTGCCTGACTTGCTCTCCCTTTGGGTGCTCCTCATGCAAATGCCATTTTGGAGACCTGCCCACTGCTTAATTAGGGACACTCAGAATTGTTGCCAATCCAGTATTGGACATAGTGTAGGTTTAAAAAGAAAATAACATCAATATTTAAGAATAATGTAGACAACAGTGTGAACTTTGGGATTTAGGTGATATTTTTAGGGGACATTTCAGAGAGCTCTTCCAGGTCTCAGTGCTATCCCTCTTTGTAATTCTGCTCTGTCCTACATCCAAGCCAGTGCAGTGCTGTGAAAAATGGTATTAACAAAATTCTAGGCTCTTACTGGAAACAAGCACTTTTTTTTTTTTGGTAAATGACACCCTTCAGCACCTGTAATAAGTTAGAATCACAACGATCTTTGTGTCGTGATTCCATTTTTTATACAACTCATGCACCTCAAACTTCACAGAGTCAATAACATTTCTGAAATAGTGCTGAATTTTAAAGCTTAGTATGTGGTGTATGGAAAAAATGCCTCACCATATTTCTTACTGTCATTTAAAGGTATGGTAGTAGATTCATCACAGCACTGGAAACTCATTTAGAAAATGCCAATATCTTCATCAGCTATAGATTTGTCATAATTAATGCTGACAGTGCCCACTGTACCTTTATATTCTTCACTCACAACATTAGTCCTCTCCTTGACACACTGTTCTTCATTCAACCATCTTGGTGTGGTTCTCTCTTTCCAGAATTTTAAATACCCTCAACCTCAACTTTCTGCCAAGTCCGCTGGTCAGTCCTTCATCCCAACAGGAAATTTCCATACCAGCCTTCATCCTTTTGTCTCATGAACTTTTTCTTTGTTTCTTTCTCACTCCAAGTAAACTGTACTTTTTTCCCTCATAAATAGACCCTATTAAGTGTAAGACATTTTTAATTTTATAATATTTTGAGAGAGTCTTAGAATACAAATGCAGTGGGATTAACTAGGATGTGATAATAAAATGGACCTTAGGTCTTTTCTGCAACTGATACAGTTTCCTCATGAAGCGTATCTCCCCAGGTTTATAAATGTATAGGGTCAGGTGGGTGGGAGGAAATTCTGAAGTTGCCCAGTAATTCTCTGTCTCCTTAATGGTCTCTATTACATGACCTCTCTTTCAGGTAAATGCTCATTTTCAGGTTTTCTCTCCCTCCCCCAGGCTCCCTTCTAAAATGGTATCCTGCTGTATGAAGGAGAAGGGCCTTATGGGACCTTGTGGTGTCAGAGACAGGGGCCTCCATGTCTGCTACTTATCCACTGTATCCTCTCTCTTTTGATTAGCTCATGGGCACTGAGGTGCATCTGATCCCACCTGAACTTTTGGAAATCTTTGCAGTTGCTGACTTCTATAGTCCATGATACTGGACATTTTCCTTTAATCAAGAAATCCCCATGTGCTGCAGCATGTCTTGACTATGTGTCTCTGCCAATCCAGCAGTTCTCCTGGTGTCTCCTCCTCCCCTCCTCTAGAGTCCCTTGAAGCCATATGGAGGCTGAGGAAAGCCAGAAGCAGAACCTTCATTCAACCATCTTGGCGTGGTTCTCTCTTTCTGGAATTCTAAATACTCTCAACCTCAACTTTCTGCCAAATCCACTGGACACGCCTTTCTCTTGTCACTCCCATCTGCCAATGCTACTTCACTCCTATGTCATGTTGGATGTGGTACTGAGCCATATGCCAGGCTATTCCTAGAAGCTTGTGGGATTTCCTGAGCTACTCTTAAGGAGGCCAAACACTGCCTAAAAGTTCCTGGGTTTCCCCTACTTCACTATCACTACTGTCTTCTGGGACTTTTGCCTGAAGTTGGGAAGCCAGATTTATGCATCTGGCTGCCCCCTCCTCCTCTGGTTCCCTTCTACCATAGAGGTGCGCTTTTATTTTTTCTTCCACTTTGGAAGGAATTTTCTTTAGGGTTTTAATGACATAGGGACTCTTAGATATCATGATTTAGGGCTGTAGAAATGGGAGAGAAATAAAAACCACATCATTAAAAAATTTCCAAAATAGCTTTCCTGAAAACATAGGTACTATTATTCTGGTTCTCATCTTCAACTTCTGTTTGGGGCTTCAAGCTCCAAACCAAGTTTTCTGCATTCATTTCTGTGATTTTTCCTCATATATTTCTCAAAATAGTGTGAGTTTGTTACCAATCCTTCACCAACCTCATTGGCCTCTGTGGCCTCTGCTACCTGGGAAGCTCCCTGCCTCCCTTTCATGTGTGTCTGTCACTGAGGATGCAGGTGATGATTCTCATGCCAAGGGTGCTGCTTCCAGTTACTTGAGAACAGACTGTCCTCTGCTGCAGCTCTGGTAGTCGCTGGTGCATGGCCCACGGGAAACCTGACTGGTCTGTTCTGCTGCTGCTAACCGGTAGGGCCATGCCTCTCCTGGTGGCTGTTTCCCATCCTGCCATCTCTGCACTCATGGTAGGCAGACTGCTCCACACCCTGGGCCTGTGAGGGAGTGGAAAGACAGTCTATCTCCCCCTGGGGTACAAGTCATGCTTCCTTATGTCTTTCGCAAATTTCTGAGGGTGTACATCTTGTTCAGTACTAACTTGCCACTTTTATCACAGTTCCATTTTGGGCTATGATAGAGGCCACATCTAACCTTGTTGTACTCAAAATCTAACCTTGTTGCTCCTCTTTCAGGGACTAGGGTGTTGTTATAGGGTCAAGCTGTGACCCTTATTTTCTCTCTCTGGATACCTTTTTTTCTTTTTCCGTTGGGAAGCTCCTTAGTTCCTTATGCAAATGTACAACTTGTAGGCTCTTATGCAGTTTTCCAGACATGCCCATGCATGACTATATCACAGTGGTGGCAGTGGTGGTAAAATATATGCTTCATTAAGGCTCCTATATCTACACACAATTTAAGTCAGTTACAGATTTATAGTTTTCTGTTTAATTATGTAAATACACCAAGCAATCCCTTCTAAACTTTCTGTCTCCTGTTTCCTGGGTTGCCAAATGGTTTCAACAAATTATAGAAATCCTTGAAAATGTTTGAACCCTGCCTGCCCCCATCCACGATAATGGATGTAAATGATTAAACATCTTTTGTGTGCCTGTTTTAAATAAAGTCGTCTCTTTCAGGGTTTTTTTCTCCTTCTCCCTCTTGCTGTTTCCACAGATGGTATCTTATTTTTCCTTTTTTACATTGGTTTGTATGACTTTTCAAAAAACCTTTTACTTTCAAATTGGGAAAAAGTAGATTAACTGTAGTAAGACGGATTGAAGCTATTTTCCTCTGCCCTGACTAGAATCATCAATAATCTGGCAGAGCGTGTTTTCCTTCCTGGTTGACTCAGACAGAGCCATTCTCAGCTAATGTGTGGGCTCATGGTAATAAAAGCAAGAACAAGTGGGAGTCAAATGTTCCTTTGGTAAAATGATGCTAGTTATTTCTCAAGGTTCTCAAGAAGTCACTTAAAAATCATTGTAATATGAAGAACACGTTTTCTTCATGTGAGAATAGTAGACTGAGCCTCCCTGGAGGAATTAATTCCTATTGTGGAGAGATGTGCTTCCCTTAGGGCTGGCAGCACGAGGCTTCATTAGTGAAGAGTCAACCCAAATCAGATTATATACTGTTTCCCTCCCCATCTTTATTGTACCAGAGTGTATCCATCCCCTTTGGAGCCAGCAGAGTCTTAGGGAAAATAAAACCAGCATCAACTTCCAGCTGAAGTTGAAGACTTCAGAATTTGCAAGAAACAATTAGGAATAGAGTGCTGGGATTCCGCAAATGAGGAGAGAGGAGTATTTCCAGAAGGAGAGAGGTGGAAACTTTGGACAGGAGACAGCTGCCTATAGATAGGCAGGGGGAAGATGATGTGGGACAGGTGGGGAGACAAGAGAGTTAGTCAGGGAGGAAGCATCCACATGGGTCTTCCTCCCAAGACCTAAATTCTGATCACTTGGATCCTCCACAAGTTGCCATGAGAAAATGGGCTAGGAATAATGTCCCTACTCCTCACCCTGCTGCTCTGATTTGAGGCTCTCTGATGCCTCAGTGAAAGAACTCTTCACACCAGCACTTATGTGTGGATTCGTTTGGTGATGATGGGTGTGGTGATGCTTCAGAAGGAAACATGCCCTGATCAGCTGGTTGGGCCCTGGCTAAGAAAGGGTGGAAAGCTTCCCTCAACTCCACAACCAGTGAAGACTATCACATGGAAATGTCTACAGGCAAGTAGGTATCTTCCCTGAGAAGGAGAGCAAAATGCTTGATCTTCCTCTCAGACTCCTTGGTACAGCAAGGGAGGCCCAGAACCATCTGGACAGTATTAAAACCACCCAACCCAGCCCAAACAAACAACAAAAAACCCCCAACAATATCAAAAATAGCTTAAAGCCCAAACTTTTCCAAAATTGGACTCAACACTTATGTGAGCATAGAATTCCCAAAAATTTAAATGATTTTTCTACTCTGCCTTTGGTAACAGGGGCTGAAACAAAATACTGAGCCATACTTAATTTTGGCGGGATTTATTAACTTATGATTTTTACCATAAACACCACACAAAGAACCAAGGACCTACATGTAAGTATTTATGGTCAGGACAGAAATCAGAGCTTTAAAGAACTTCAACAGGGAAGGAGAAGACAAAATCCCAGATCTGGTGACCTGAGTTGGGTGGCAGGATCCCAGGGAAGAAGGCACAAGTCCTTTTGCTTGAATTTGCACATAGTGTCAAACAATATAAGCAGTAAAGCTTAGCTGTAGTGTTAAGTCACAAAGGTATTAGCCTAGGGCTCTTTAAATTCCAACTGCTTTATGATAGTTTTGGATCCAGAGTCTGGGACAGGATCAAACACACAGGTGAGGAAGGTGGTCCCAGTTTCAAAGACTAAAGGGAATTCAGGAATGAAGTCAAGCAGATTACAGAGAAGACAGGAGAATCTGGAGGAGACCAGGATAAACTGATTGCTCTGAGAGGTTTAGCTTTGATGCTCTAACAGCTGAAAATGATAGTAAATGCTCGGTAGAATTTCTATAGGGAGAGTTCAGGGCATCTCATTTTGAGAAAACTGTTCTGATGGCTGTAAAAATGGCAGTGTTATTATCTGAGCTTCATGTATGAGACGCATGTGTCCAATATTTTTCTTTTTAATAAGTTGTATTATCATGCTGCAATGCAATTATGACACTAAATACCTGGAGATAGTGCAAATTTCACGTTAAAAGACACATTCTTACACAAGTTTGCCCTCGTGTCAGACATCAGCCTCAAGTTTGGGGTTCTCAGTTCCAACTTTACTTCTGGCCATCTGGCTACAAATTTAGAGCTACCTACTACTCAATCAGGTTTGATAATTTGCTAAAATGAGTCACAGAACTCAGGAAAGCACTATACTTACAATTACATTTTTATTATAGCAAAAAGGATACAAATAAGAAGTAGCCAAAAGAAAAGACACATAGGACAAGGTATGGGAGATTCCCAAATGCAAAGCTTCCAGTATCTTCTCCCCATGGAGTTAGGACGTGTCACCCTCCTGGCACATAAATGTGTATTACCAGTCAGGGAAGTTCACCTGAGCTTCAGGATACAGTTTTTGTTGAGGTATCGTTACATAGGCATGACTGAGTGAGTCAATGCCCATAGGGTTGAACTCAATCTCCAACCTTCCTTCCCTTCCAGCAGGTCAGGCCCATGTGATCTGGCTCAAAACCCCAACCACGTAATCACATGATTGGTCTTTCTGGCATTGCCTGTCCCCACCCTAAGACTACTGGTCCTCCCTGAGTCATCTCCTTAGCATAAACTATCCAGTGTGTGTGGGGTGAGCTCCATGAATAACAAAGATACAGCTAACACTTGGAAAATTCCAGAGGTTATCCCCAAGGAGCTGAGACAAAGGTCAGGCTTCACTTTAGGTGAGGCCAAATTCCTTACTATGCACAAGCTATGGCATGACTTTGGCACAACATTTTCTCCCACTCTCTAGGCCTGTGCTATATGCTGCTAGAATGATTGATTGCATGGACATGACCTTGCAACTTATTGAAGACCAAACAACACAGGCACTTGTCTGCAGCCACACAGTGGGCACATTGGTATGGCTCTGAATTCATGTGATCATTATCTATCAGGTAGGACAAAGGATACACTGTTCTCCTTGTGTTCAGTTCTCTCTGATTATTTCAAAATTACAATTTCCCCACTCAAATGCATCATCTCCCTTGCTTTCTACTCTCCTTTTCAAACTCTGAAGCCATAGACTTAATTGTTTGGTCTTTATCTCCAAACATTTTCACATTTAGCCCCTAATCCACTAATTCCTAATCATTAATATATGATGTCTCTAGGATTTATTGTTTGCTGTAATCTAACTGCACTTGGATTATTACAGTTGTCTCCTAGCAGTTTCTGCTGCTGGTGGGGTCTCTTTTCCTGAAACCACTTTTATTAGGATAATTTCCTACTTAAGGCCCATAATGCTTATGGGTTCAAGCAGTTCAGCACTGTACTCTAAATCTCTCACCAGTGCACTCCTCTGCTCAGCTGGCCTTGTTTTCACCTCTCTTCTCCACCCACTCCTGACCCCTGCACCTTGATAAAATCTTTTCCTGACTCTCTGCCTCCTGAACTGAGATAATTTCCCCTCTGCTCTGCCTTTCTAATCCCACCTGTCAGGCAAAGCCTAAGCCAACACTTATCTTCATCAAGAAGTTTTTTTAGTCAAACTGTAGTCCACATTGAGTTACTCCTTGTAGTAGATTGAGTTATGCACTCCAGGGAGAAAGTAAAAACAAAATTAATCTTAATCTATTCCTGTGGCTGTAGACTCATTGTAAATAAGATCTCTTGAAGATGTTACTTCACTTAAGGTGTGGCCCAACTGAATCAGATTGGGCTTTAATCTGAATTACTGGAGTCCTTTATGAGCAGAATGAAATACAGACAAAGAGACGGAAAGCCACAGGGTAAGGAAGAAGCCAGAAGTCAGTGGACCTTGGAAGAGAAAGGAGAGGATATCACTGTGTCAGCCAGGGATCACTAGCAGCCAGCCCCAGCATGCTGGAGTCTTCAGGGAAAAAGTATTGTTTCGCTGATGCCTGGATTTTGGACTCCTCCTAGCCTCAAAACCATGAGCCAATAGATTCCCATTGATTAAGTCAACCCATTGTGTAGTATTTATTTTAGCAGCTGGGAAACTATTTCACTATAAATAACTACCATTGTCATAGTGATTCTCTAATTTGAAAAGCACTTTCATTTACGGTCTATGCTACTGTGTAGTATAATGCCTTCAATCAATGTCTTAAGTTAGTGTCCATTTCTCCTAAGTCCTCAGCTGGCAGACAGGCTTTTGGTTCTTTGTTTGTTTGTTTTGTTTTAATTGCAGAGACTTCTCTTTCTACATTTTTGGGTTGGGGCCAGTGGTTAGTGCAGAATTAAGCACAGAATAAGTTTCTGTTTATTATTTCAGGAAAAATGAATTCTTTGGCTGGAGATAAGGATTCAGTTGTTGACAGAAATGAAAAAATAACAGTTCTATGTAAGGACAGGAATGAATTGAGCTAAATGATTATTCTTGGATCAAATTACTGAACCTCAGAAAAACCATAAACGTATTAAGTCAACAGTAACAAAAGACATCATGTATCATCTATCTCATGGATTAGAAAATGAATCTATTGTATTATTTTACTTTGTTTTCAAAATATAATATGACAAGTAATAATTTTCTGCCTAGGAAAGATATTCATTTCTGAACTTTTCAATTTATTTTGTTACATCTTTGTAAAAATTTATTTATTGGTTGGAAAAAATGTGAAAGAAGTTTTCAAACAAAAAAGTTTTCTCTTCTTGATAAACTTTAGCACATAAACATGAAACCATTTTATCACTGTGGAAATGAAAACGTTGTTTGTAATGAGGAGGTCTGTATTTTATTGTTTCTAAAACACCTTCAGTAATCTCACTTAGTGGAGGTTTGTGGGAAGGATAGATACAGAAGTAAAGGAGGAAAGGAATTGTTTCCGCAACTACAAATATGCCCTCAGGAGAACCAGGACACTGTACAGGTTACAGCAACATCTGTGGTCATCTTCTCCAACGTTATGTTGCTTCTGCCACTTTCTGCCTCTACCGGTCACTATTGACCAGTATTTCTCAACTTTCCTTTATACCTTGTTGATTCTACTTATTTATGACTTCTGCTGCTGTACTGTCTCTGTTGCCTCATGGTTTCTATCTACTGCATTCTCAAGGTATCCCTTCACTTTTTTTCCACGCTGATGTTTATCAACTCTTTTTGAAATTGTTATGCTAAAGTTTCCTAAGAAAAACAAGGTAACTAACTTGGCACATTATCATCCAGTTCTTGTGCTAAGGCACTCTGTAACCTGCTATGGTTTGGACACCAAATCTAGGTCTAATTCTCTCTGGTCAGAGTGGGAGGAGTCATGTTCTTTAAAGCAGATCCTCCCCACATTGCATTTTATTGTTAAATTTATCCTAGGCGGGTGTTACCTATAGGCTTTGTAGGTCCAGGAATGTTGTCTTTTCAGGGTCCTGTAGTTGATAGACGCGATGCTGCAATCTCATGCTTGAAAACTTACAAGAGTGATGGAAAAGCCAAAATGTCAAATTACCAATTTAAAATGAGAAATCGGCTATCAAGCAAAACAGATATTTGTGACTGCCTGGCCAGTCCTTTTTTTTTTTTTCCTCCCTGTGGGTAGAACTGGACGTGGGCAGATTAGCCAGACACCTGGTCACAGTACCAAGCTATGTGTCAGACTAAACTGCTCCGGAATAAATTGGGAGTATGGTACTGGTTAACTTGGCTTTTTGCACATGACTTCCCACATAACTGGCCAAATGGAAATTGGCTCCACTTCTGATTCAATAGGCTTGTACTTAGCAGAGATTTATTGAATTGTGAAAGTTCTCTGTTGCACTTTTTAGTAGGAAAAAAATCATTCCTTGCCAGTACCAATTTATCTCTTTTGAGTTCTTTTCCAAAACAAACATTCATGTTCATTGTGGACTTAGAGATGGTGCCCACACTCTGAGATCTCCTCTCTTTTGACGTGAGCATAATAACCCTTTCTGGTCTCTTGTCCTGGGGTAGAGCTATCTGTCTTCTATCCTAGGCATTCTGGCTCTACATATGTTAATACCTTAATCCAATTTAAAGTGCGTGGCCTAAAAGCTAATCTCAGAGTGGTGTCTTAGTCAAAATCAAGTTCTTCCTGAAATGCTAGAGAAATTAATGTAATAGTACCATTAGTTCAATTCTAATTGAATCCCAGACATTAATTTAAGATTTTGTTTCTTTCACAATACCATTTTAAGGGGATTTTACATACTCCTAATCTAGTCCATTACATGCTAATTTAGAATTCACATGATGCTTCAGGAAGTTGTTCATTGTAATGTCCTTTTTTGACTTCAAAGCCTAATTTTTGGATAGCCAACCTATTTCTCAGTTCTTCACAATACCCCTTATCTGTCTTTCCTACTAAATCTTCAACAATTTGAGGCCTGGGTGGAATCTTATTCCCAGGACATAGCATCCTGACTGTCACGAGACTAGTACTTATAACAGGTTTATTAAATGTGAAAGTTCTCTGTTGTCAGTATATCCTGGTTTTTGCTATAATACCTGTCTATAGATACAGGTTGAAAATAGATTTAGGGAGCTAATGAATTCAGCAGCTTCAATCCTTTAATGTTTAGAACTAGCACCATCACTCTGAGTAATACACTTTCCCTTTTCTGTTAAGGATATAATTTCAATATTGATTCAGTTTTGTGTTTGAGAGTAAATTGACAGAGAATCAGCCTACACTGCAAGAAAATGTTATGGTATATTGCTTAAGTATTTGGATTTGAACGCTCTGTCAAGAGGTATAAAAAACGATCACCAGGCCAGCTAATGCCATGCTCTCTCTACTTACTGTGATCGAATCAAAAGAAGACTAAGATTCCTTTTGACATATTTGCTACATGTGTGTGGCAATGGCTTATCCCAATTCAAGATTATCCTTAATTTCTAGAGAGATGATGATGACTTTTGCTTTTTGTAAGAGGGCTGTGGCTTAATATCTTTCAATGGTGCCAAGTATATATATATATATTTCTGTGTAGCCATCAAAGAATAAGGCAGTTGCTCTCTCTTTGTAAGAGCCATTATCTACTATTAGCTGCAGTGCAAAGTGTGCTCTTAAATATTATCTGGTACTCTAATTAAATTGAATGGGATAGTGACAACTTATCCATAGTGTTGGAACTAATGACCCAGTTGCATTAGTAGTGATAGGGAAGACACACTTGAAGACAAATGTCTTGTTTTAATTGCATTATGGTACCATTTGAATTAAGAGAGTGACATTTCTTTCAAATTGTCTGTAAGTAAAGTCTGTCATTATATGAATGGCAAAGTATCATCTACAGCTCCAGACTAACTAATGCTTAGTAAACATTTTTCCTTTGTTGATTATATCCATTCAGGTACTGTAAAATCAGGGCTGCTAATGTAATTCTAAATTGGTATTGATACCAATTAAAGTTATACTGTTGAAAAACTAGGCAATATGAGAACCTTAGAATTACATTAGAAAAAAAAAGTATATATGTACTAAAAAAAAAAAAAAGCAGTGCTACCAATTAACAAAAACTGCAACCTGCACTCGAGACTTCGTGACAAAACTGACAGAAATAACATATACAGCAATGTGAGCTCCAGAAGAGCCAGATTGGTTTGCTTTGTTCTCAGCTGTATCTCCAGCATATAGAATAGTGGCTGTATATAGGAGGTTCTCAGCAAATATTTATTGAATGATTAAAAGTCATATGCAATATTCTATGATCCAGCTTCTCATGAGTACTTAAGATTCTTTTATGAACTAGTTACCGTCTTTATTCATTACAATTGGATATGAACTATAATATTAAAAATCTGCCTGTACTCATTCAACTGTCTGAATGTCTCTCTCAAATATTGAACATTATTGGTTACCTGTTACATATTTGAGAATTGGGTTCTAAGAAGTTGGGAAATTTGGCCAGTTATGTGGCTGTGGCATAGCACAGATGTCCTGTTGGTCTTCCTCATACTTTTCAGCTCTCACCTCTGTGCAACAGCCCCCACCCAAAGCTAAGTTAGGTCACGCTGTCGAGGTTCCTTACATGCAAGACATAGAATCAGAGTATTACCCTAATATATGGCTCTGGTAGATTGAATTATGTCTCCAAGCAAAGGCATGTTCTTAATCTTAATCCACGTTCCTGTGTAAACTCATATATCGTATGTAATTAGGACTTTTTGAAGATGCTATTTTTAGTTAAGTATGTGACCAAGTGAATCAGGGTGGGTTTTAATCCATATTATTGGAGGTTTCATAAAGAGAAGAAGTTGGAAACCAGAAGTCAGAGAAGAGGAAAGGAACCAGACACTGGAAGTCAGCAGCAAACTAGAAAAGCAGATGAAGGGAGAGGACATCGCCATGTGATGGGAGGCAGAGATGCAATCCAAGGAACCCCAGAGATTGCCGGCAGCCGGTGCTAGAACATTACAGACTCTGGGAGAAAGCCAGCTTTGCTGATATTTTGATTTTTGAGTTCTTCAAGCCTCAAAACCATGAACAAATCAATTCTTGTTGTTAAGCCACCCTTCATGTGGTATTCATCATAGCAACCCGGCAGACTAAGACCATGGATGACTGGTGAGTTCAACAAAACTGTAATCTAGGTTGGTATTACACTATTAAGATTTTATATGGCAAAAAAACTGAGGTAACTTGCTTTCTGTAAGAAGTAGAGTAGTAGAGCATCATGAAAAGAGAATTTAACAAGCCAACAAATACAGTAGCCTCTAGAGACAGAATTATTTTGCTGATTATGATGACAATCAGCTATCAAAAATACTAGTCCTGATGGAGAGGAATTCATTTGCCTGAATTGATTTGAGGCCCTAGTTTTGGTTGTGTGTGTGTTTTTTTGTTTGTTTGTTTGTTTGTTTTTTTTGGAATAGTAGACAAACCCCAAATCTCTGTAGATTTCAACAATAAGTTTACTTTTGCTTATATGGCATGTCAGTTGGCTGTATCTCTGCCTCATTCAGGCTAAAGAAATGACCCCTATTTAAGACCTGCCATTCTCATGGCAGAAGGAAAGGAGAAATGGAGCCAGCAGAAACACCCGATGGCTCTTAAGGCTTCTGATAGGGTACAGTGTACATCACTTCCATTTACATTCTGTTGGTCAAAGCAAGTCACATAGTCAAGCTCGACTCCAGTGGAGCAAGGAGATACATTCATCCCCATAAAAGGTGCTGAAAGTCACACTGCAGTAGGTTGTGATGTAGAATTTCTCTAACAGAAAGGAGGAGTGGTTATTAGAAACAATGCAACCCATCACTCTGTCCCAGCTTATTTACTACCTCTTAGCAATCTATCCAAGTCTGGCCTCTCACCCTCATTCAAAACCATTTACTTTGTTCTGATATCTTTAATTTCTGTTCTATTATCAACGGGTATCTTATTTGCCTATCTTTGTCTATGTCTCCAATTTCATAATCTAATTGACAGTGTTGATCCAAATATCATCGTGTAGTTCAATTTATTCCTATTCTTACATACTTTAATTGGACTGGCTATAAGATAGACCAATGGATTTTAATGTAACAGAGTATGTCAAGTACACTGATATGATATCAGATTCTTCATTGCAATTAACCATTATGAAAAGTATTGTGTTTTGGTTATACCAAAGGAGAATCTCCACAGTTGTCTGGCAAGACCAGTAAAATGCTCCTTCTTTTGGGTGTAAAGTTTTCCTCATTATACATCATGTGGTTCAAGCAAACAACATATTATAACATTAAATTCAGAAGCAGATATGAAAATCTACCTATCGTGTATTAAGCCAAATATTGAGATTTTTAAAGAAATCCAAAATAATGTCACTTGCCACAAATTTATTTTTATTTGTAAAGTTTAGTTTTCATAAAAATAAGTTGTTGGCACATAGAAGCCTTATTATTGTTACTTAAAAAGTAAAGTAATAAATAAATATTTTAAAAATATTTCAGTTTTGATTTCTAAGATGGTAAATATAGATAGATATAACACATCTAAACAGAAGCTGCTTAGGATTCTCGATAATTTTTAGGAGTATAAAGAGATTCTAAGACCAAAATGTTTGAGAACCTCTGATGTAGAAAACAAGGGGGCATTGATGTGAGATATGGCTGATAATCTTTCTTCTTATTTCATAGAATATATAGAAACCATTAGGCCAGAATATTCCCCACCAAATCCAGAAACCTTTTGACAACTGCCCCATTCAGTCCCCCTCCTTTTCTTTTTGTAAGCCTTGAGATGACCTGCTTCCTCCTTAGGATCTTCCTGCACCTGTGTTCTGAAACCTGTGCCTCCAGCACAGTCTATCATGGGCCTGGACTATTGCTCATCTCCTCTCTTTTTTATCTTCAGTCCATTCTTCTCTATGAGCTCAATTCTTACCAGCCTTTACACATGTTTAATTCTCTCACATCTGAAACAATGGACACTTTCAAATGCTAACGTTTCTCCCTATAGTATCGATGACTCTTGACCAGCCTTTCCTTGCTTTTCATGACAGCATACTCTCCCACTTTGCTTCCTCCCTCTCAGATAGTAACTTTTTACTCACTTTGTAAGCATCTCTTCTACCCACCCATTAAATGTTGGTGTACCTCAGGTCTCAGTCTCTTCTGCTTCTGTCAATCTCATTCACTCCTTGGCTTTGATTATTATTTACATGCTACTGACTCAAATCTCTATTTTCCACCTTGTCTTCACTCCTGAGTTTTAGGCCTGTATATTTTAAGGACTTACTCAACATTGCTCCTAGGATGTCTCCAAAAAACTTGAAACTCAGCCAGTTCAAAACTCAAAGAAATGTCTTAGCTTTGAAACACTCTCCTGCTCTATGCTCTCAATGAATATCTTAGTGGTTAGGAGCATGGGCTCTGAAGCACTGTCTAGATTGTATCCTGGCTCCAACACTTACTAATTGTGTGAATTAGCGGAAATTACTTATCTTCTCTGCCTCAGTTTCCTAATTTGTATAATGGGAATACGGGCAGCCATATCTACCTCCAAATTCTGTTGTATTTCCAAGACTACATGTAGAGGCCTGAGAACAGTGCTAACCACTAGAAGGCATCAGTGAATGTCATTTTTGCTCCACCCAGAAGCCTAGGTGTCATCCTGGAAATCTCCAACTCCTTAACTCCCTCCCATTTACATCCAATCAATCACAAGTCCTGGTGATTTTTCTGACTAAAAATTTCTGAAATCTACCCATGTACCCCCATTGCCATTACTACAACCTCTGTGCCTTATCTGGGCTGAAAATCAGCCTGGTCACTGATTTTCCTAGTTACTTCAGCATCCTCCTATCCAGTCTCCCCAGTGTAGCCAAGGTTATTTATTAGCAACAATCTGATAATATCAGATTGTCATCCATAATACCCTTTAGTGGCTTCCTCATTGCCTAGGATGAAGCCCAATTTTCTTAATTGGTTTACAGGCCCCTGTACTGGTAGTGGTGTTGAGCTCTCCCAGTATCGGGATGATAAGATGAGACTTACAGGGAGCCTCCACCACCACTGAGCTGCTACACTGTTCCCCCAGGGGAAGAAGTAGAGAAAGCATCTGCTTCTATCCAAAATCCTAGCATGAGGCTTCTTAGTTAGATCTTGTGTTATTTTTCCTGATGATTCCTTTAAGAAGGTTCAGAAACTCTGAGCAGAAGCTTGGAACAATTATAGTATGTCTAAATAGACACAGAGTGACTCAGCTAACCAGGTGGGTGAAGGTGTCCTGGGGAAGCATGAAAGTTAAAGGTCAATTATATTAGCTCTTTGCAAGATTCTTGCTCAGCGATAGGACTTCTCAGTGCCACCATCTTAAAACTTAAATTGAAAGAGATTGGGTTCTAATTTTCACTTGGGTATATGTAAGTATTGTAAAACAAAAGTGGAAAGGATTTTGCAACTGAGAATTTTACCTGTAGATGTGTGGACACTCAAGAGAAATACTTCATAATGAAATAGACGGAAGTGATTGGGGCTCCAGGCATACTTTCCTAACAATTAAATTGGGCTGCGCCAGCAAGCAGTTTCAGAGACATTTCATGTTTGAAACAGTTTGCCTACTCAGTGTGAGAGGATGTAGCTGGTTCTCCGGCTATAAACAAGGAAAAGGCTTCCAGGTGATCTGACTTAAAAGGAAAACCTGGCTGTGGGAGAGACAGAAATCTTTGGGGCTAAGAGAAAAAAAGGCATGGGAAGAAGCCAGAAATAGGAAACTTAGAACATAAAGTGAATTGGAAAAAATCCAAACAAAGTGCAGTGGGAAATTACTACCCATACTACCCATTCTGGGGACTCTGAGTCCCTTCTCTGAAGCCACTCACTGATTGCAACAAGCCAGGGTCGTGCTTTTCTCAGGAAAAAGTCAGATTAACAGTACTGTAATATTTTCCTAAGGCTGCTGCAACAAATTGCCACTAACACGGTGTCTTAAAATTTATTTTCTCACAGTTTTGGAGGCCAGAAATCTGAAATCAACGTGTTGGCAAGGTTGGTTCCTTCTGGAGTCTCTGAGGGAGAATCCATTCCATGCCTCTCTCCTAGCTTCTGGCGGCGGTGGCTGCAGGTGATACTTGATGTTCCTTGGCTTAGGGCCTAGCATAACTCCAGTGTCTGCCTCTGTCTTCATATGGCTTTCTACTTTCTTTGTCTCTGTGTCTCAAATAACTCTCCTTTCTCTTATAAAGATACCAGTTGCAGTAGATTTAATTATGTACCCTTCAAAGGACATGTTCTTAATCACAATCTGCATTCCTGTGGTGTGAACCCATTTATGAATAGGCTTTGAAAATTCTATTTTTAGTTAAGGTGTGGCCAAATGAATCAGGGGTCTTAATCCATGTTACTGGAGACCTTGTAAAGAGAAGAAACTGGAAGCCAGGGGTCAGAGAAAGCCACAGGGAGAAGTTGGCAGTCAGCAGAAAACATGAAGAGCAGATCCAAGAGAGAGAGATCACCATGCAATGGAAGGAAGAGATGGAAGCCAAGGAATACCAAGGTTTACAGCAAGACAGTGCCAGAATGCAAGTCTTTGGTGTAAAAGCATGGCCTTGCCAAAACCTTGATTTTGGGCTTCTAGCTTTGGAACAGTGAGCCAATAAATACTTGTTTAAGTTAACCCTTTGTATGGTATTTGTTATAGCAGTCTGGCAAACTAAGTCATCAGTGATTGGATTTAGAACCCACCTAAATCCAGTAGGATTTCAGTCCAAGATCTTTAATTTAATTAAATCTGGGAAGACCCTATTTCTAAATAAGGGCACATTCACAGGTAAGGGAGCTAGTGTCCGGCGCTGCCCCGCTCGGTCCCCGGTTCCCGGCCGGCGAGGGGAAACAGGGAAGGAGAGAGAGAGATGCAGACTGCGCGAACTAACCTGGTCATGAATCACGACTCGAACCACACGGCAGTTGTGAAAGCAAGCCCTTTACTACAGCTAGATGAACATTCTGTGTTACTGGTTCCCACACGGGGCACGGCGCCTCGTGGGAGAGCAGCCTCGATGTGGCCGTCAGGCACGGCTCCTTGTGGGCTGTCTCACCCTACCCCGTCCGGGTAAGACCTTTTATACACAATTAACAACCAATAAGCTTCTAGGCTAGTATCGCGTATACAGGATTTCGATTGGTAGGAGCGGGTGGCGGATACATGCGTCACTATGCGGAAACAGGATGCAGGCGCCATCTTGGCTCACTCGATGGGCGGGGGTAACTCTAGAGCAGGCTGCAGCGCATACGCTAGGCCCGATTCGGGAGGCGGCTTTCCACATCTCCCCCTTTCTTATTTATTTTTGACCCAGTGTCTCCAGTGATGAGCGTGCTCCCGTGAACCCAAATGGTTCACAACCTCTTTGGTGCTTTGGGGAGTCTGGACTAGGCCTCAGCCATCCAGCGGTGGAGCCTCTAGCACCAACCAGAATGCTCACGTCATATGGAGACCGGAGAGTCCGTAAGCTGGAAGCAACGTGACTCTCCCTGCAGTGCTTTGCCTGGCAACTGGGGAACAACGACGGGGGCAGGAACAGCAGTAACCAGAGTCGGGGGTGTCACTAGGTGTCTCTGTGCAATGGCTAGGGTCCAGTCTGGCCACAACTAGGACTCTGCCCTAGAGACCCACCTGAGACAAAATTATGACTACTGGTGTCGCCTTTTACACCCGAGAAACAGCCATGCGATTCGCTACAAATTTTGCTCCAAAGCGCCCCACCTGAGGCGACCAGGAAGGGGTATGGTTAATAAATCGGTCACTATCGGGGGTAACAGAGGTGGGAGTCATAGCCATCATAGTGGTAACACGCAATTGCTGCTGCGCTTGAAACAGGCGTTCTAGCAAACATTTAACAACGACTAATCCCACCAATAATCCCACTGCAATGAGGATCCAATTAGTTAAATTGGGCCAAGAGAACCAGGAAGAAACACTGTGCAATAGTTTCTGTAGAACCTCGCCTAACCCGGAGAGATCGACTTTAACGGGTTTTAACTTGATCCCCCCAATTGTGTCTAAACTAGATTCCACCTGTTGGGAGAGATTAACAAATTCAGGAAAATATGACCTTTTCAGCCAATCAGAGACTCTGGAAATGCTTCCGGTCACGTTGGCCCTGACAGGAGTGACACAGAGTTTAACCGTAAGCCACCGGGTGTCACATGTTTGCTGAAGCACTCTCCAGAGTCCATCTATTTCCAGTCCAAGTTCATCTATCTCCGCTTGGAGTTTCTGAATGGCCTGGAAATTTAAGTTCAGCATCTGATTGTGGCGGCGTAGCACGTCTCGGGTAAGGTTGACCAAGCCATTTACTGTTTCCATCGTTATGGCGAGCTGCCGATCTGTCCATGCTTGTAGCACAGCCTGCCCGATCGTTGGGACAAACAAAGAGGAAGCTACACTGGCAGCATTCGATAGCCATTCTTTTATGCCTCTTGGACGCCTAGACTTAGAGAAGGGGATATTGTTAAGTGAAACAACTTGAGAAACAGGGCCAACCCAGTCGGTTGCCTTGACGGGGAGCCAGACATAACTTGGGCGATACACTAGGATAGCGGGGCGGCGAGGCATCCGGGTCTTTGGAACGGTTGCAGACTGTAGGAGCAAGCCCCGGAAGGAAAAGGCACCTTTGAGTCTCCTTTTTACTCAAGATCCCTTCACAAGACTGGCGGCTCTTCCCTGTAACGTTAAGAAATTCAAGCAAGACTCCCTTACTTAACTCGCCATTACCAGTTTCACAAGTAGCATTCGCCGCAACTGTGGTGTTGACAACCTTGACAGAGAGGTTAGCAAAAGAGAGGATCAGTGTGTCATTGGTGAGGGGGAAGGACTCATTGAAGCTTGTGGAGGAAATATAGTTCCACTAAAAAGAAAAAGGCAGATTAGAAGGATTGCTATAGGAGAGCAAAGAACAGAGTTACCGATCCTCTTTTTGGGCAACCGCGGGGTGGTCAGTCCTACTATTATCATCTTGTCGGTCGTCGCCATCATCAGCAGGGTCGGAGGCTTGGTCTAATGGTTCAGGTTGTATATTCGTTGGCGTTTCTGACAGCTGTTCCTTGGCTTCTTCAGGTGATGTCACGGTTCTCACCAGTCTTTCCGGAACCCACACTGGTTGACGTCCTGGTTCCTGGGGAAAAACACAAACAGAGCCTCTGGCCCAGCTGAGCACCGGGTCAGGGCCTTTCCACTGCCCCGACAGGACATCCTTCCAACGGACTAGACCTCTATGCGGAGGACTCGGGGTGGTGTGTTGCAGGGCAGGTGTCATTCCTTGTGAATTTTCGTTTAAAAAATTATATGTGAGCAAGGCTACAGACAGTCGAGCTTTTGGGGACAGGCCGTGGCCTATACCCTCTTTCTGTTTTTTAAGCAAGTCTTTGAGAGATCTGTGCGCTCTTTCAATGATTCCTTGCCCCTGAGGGTTATAGGGGATGCCATGTTTTAATTGGACATCCATGTTGTCACAAAATTTTTGGAAGGATTTACTAGTGTAGGCAGGCCCGTTATCCGTCTTTAACGTCTTTGGCTTACCCCAAGCTGCCCATGCAGCAAGGCAGTGTGCAATGACGTGGGAGACTCTTTCTCCTGGTTCAGCAGAGGCAAATAAAACTTGGGAGCATGTGTCCACCGACACATGTAAGTACTTGATCTTACCATACTCTGAATGATGAGTGACATCCATCTGCCAAGTATCCCCTGGGGTGAGACCCCTAGGGTTGACCCCAACCGAGGGGACTGCTCTCTGCTCTGCACAATTGTTGCAGGCTCGGACAATATCTCGAGCAGCCGCACGTGGTATGCTGAACCGCTTAGCTAGGGTACCTGCGTTGATGTGAAACTTGGCATGGAATTCTCGGGCTTGTTGATACGGTACCAGCGTCGGAAAGATGTGCAGCTGTCGAGTGGCTACATCTGCGCTATGGTTCCCCTGGGCCATAGGGCCAGGCAAACCTGTGTGGGCTCTAATATGGGTTATGTAAAAAGGGTGTTGCCTGGTCCATATAACCTCCTGTAGTTTGGCAAAGAACGTCCTTACTGTAGAGGAATGTTTAACAATGCCCACCGTTTCTAAAATTTGTACAGAGTTCACAACATAAGCAGAATCCGAGACGACATTTAAGGGCTCGGAAAGGCTTTCCAGGACTGCAATGATAACCTGCAGTTCTACCCATTGAGGCTTTTGTGGTTGGAAGAGCACTGTTTTAGGAGTGTCCCCCTCCACACAATACGCCCCTGTTCCGGAGCTGGAGCCGTCCGTGTATACGGTGGGGGCGCCTGCTAGTGGCCTAGGAGAGGTTACTTTGGGAAAAATCACTGGGTGCCGGGTGACAAACTGCAAGAGAGGAGCCTTAGGGAACTGATTGTTAATGGGACCAAGAAATGTACACCGGAGAATGGCCCATTGATCTATGCATCCGGTGAGTATCTCAAGCTGCTGGGAAGAATAAGGCACCCTGAGATTTTTGGGCTGCTGACCGAAATGCTGCACAGCCCTTTTAATGCATTCTAGGGCCAAGTCTGCAACCGCTGTAGGATAGTGCTCTAGGACTTTTTTGGGGGAAACTCCAGGGTGGACCCAGAGCAGCGGCCCCCGCTGCCACAGTACCGCAGTGGGCTGTAATTCTGTCGGCAGCACGCAGGCTTCAAAAGGCTCATCAGGGTCTATTCTCTTCAATGCAGCGCCACTGAGCGCCTGTTCCACCTGGCATAGTGCTCGCCTTGCCTCTGGAGTGAAGCTTCGAGGTGAGTTTATATTAGAATCCCCCTTCAACAGGTCGAACAAAGGTGTTAGTTTGACATTGGGTATTTTTAGGTATGGACGGATCCAATTGATATCCCCCATGAGTTTTTGTAGATCATTGAGAGTGTGTATATTGTCTAGCCTGAGAGACACCTTTTGGGGGGAAACATGAGTGGGTGCGACTTTCGCCCCCAGGAAAGTGGTAATGTCAGTCATTTGGATTTTTTCAGGGGCAATCTCTAGGTTAGCTTCTCTAAGACTAAGGACTAAATGTGACAAAACTGTTTTAAGAAGATCTGTGTCTCTATGGGCTAAGAGAATGTCATCCATATAATGGATGATTTTCACTTGAGGGAACTGCTGCCGAGTGCTAGCTAGCTTCGCAGCGACATACAGCTGGCACATGGTAGGACTATTAGCCATGCCTTGGGGCAGGACTGTCCATTCAAAGCGTTGACAGGGCTCCTCTTGATTACTAGAGGGCACAGTAAAGGCAAACTTAGGGGTGTCTTCAGGGTGGAGCGGAATAGAAAAGAAGCAATCTTTCAGATCTATGATGAAAATCGACCAGTGCTCCGGTAATGCCGAGAGGAGGGGCAGTCCCATCTGAACGGGCCCTAAAGGCTCCATGCAATCGTTAATAGCTCTTAGATCATGTAGCAGTCTCCATTTACCAGATTTCTTTTTTATTACGAATATAGGGGTGTTCCACGGTGACGTGGAAGGGGCGATATGGCCCTTTTCTAGTTGTTCTGATACTAGGGCGTGCAACGCTGCAAGTTTTTCCTGTGGCAAGGGCCACTGAGGCACCCACACCGGAGCCTCGGTTTTCCATTTTAGTTTTATAGGTGTGGGTGGGAATCTCTCCTCAGTGGCCCCTATGAAAAACCCAAGCCTCGTCTGTCAGACTTGGGGGCAGCTTGTATAGGCTCCGCACGTCCGTGCAGTGAAGCTCCTAAACCCTTGCCGGGGGTATACCCCATTTCTTTTAGCAGTCGCTTAGAGGTTGGGGAGTAGCCGCTAATTAAAGTAACGTCCATTTGGGTCAGAATGTCTCTTCCCCACAAAGACACAGGCAGGGCTAATACATAAGGCTGGAAACTGCCTTGGTGTCCTTCTTCATCGGCCCAATGAAGGGCAGCTGCACTGAGCATGGGCGCTGAAATTTGGCCTATTCCTCTAATGGGCTCTTCCGCCCTGCTCGTTGGCCAGGTGGGGGGCCATTCTTGTTGTCTTATGATAGACCGATCGGCCCCTGTATCGAGCAGGCCCAAGAAAGATCTGCCTTGCACCTTAATGGTTAGCATAGGTCGAGACTCCAGGGACATATGGAGTCCCTCAAAAATCGCTCCACTGGATCCGAACCCTTTTTCCCCTCTCTGTCTGATTCTGCTTGGAAAGACTGCATGTAAGCTGGGTAAGAGCAGGAGCTGCGCCAGCTTATCACCTTCTGCAATGACTAAGGTGCCCCGCTGAGATTGAACCATAACTTGGGCACGGCCTGTGAAATCTGAATCTACAAGTCCTGGTATAACTGTTAATCCTTTCAGGGCCGTGGATGCTCTTCCCAATATGAGCCCTACAGTACCAGCCGGTAAGGGCCCCTTGAAGGAGGTCCCTACTAACTGGACACCCATGGAGGGGGTTAGTACGAGTCTGGAGGTGGCACAGAGGTCCAGTCCTGCTGAGCCGGGGGACGCACGAATTTGATCGGATCCTGTGTTGTCGAATGGCATGCAAGGGGGTCCGTCGAAAGGGCGGACCCCCTCTTCCCGTTTTTTGGAATCTGCTCGGGGCGGCCAGAGAGGCGTCTACCCTGCGCATCGAAAACCGATTTACAGTCTTCTGCGCGGTGGGGGCCTTTGTGGCAACGGCCACACGGCCTGGTTGCTGCACCTGGTTCGCCAAACCGTTGAGTGGCAGGGGGTTGACGTCTATTGGGACAATCTCTCTTAAAGTGCCCTGATTGGCCACAGCCATAGCACCCGTTAGACTTTGCCCCTAAGGTTCTCGGGCTTTTTGTAGCCACCTGTAGGGAGCTGGCTAGCATGGCAGCTAGACCTGCATTAGTTAAAGGGCTGCCAGCATCTCTACAGAGCCTGACCCACTCTGTCAAATTTTTTGCTCTGTTTTGTGCCAGGATAACTTTGCACTCCTTGTTGCACTGCTCAAAAATCATTTGCTTAACCACAGTCTCTGCTACTCCTGGATCTGAGAAGATTCTCTCAGCTGCGGTTTGCATCCTGGCTACAAAATCCGCAAATGGTTCTGTGGGGCCTTGGTGTATATTGCTGAGTGAGGCCTGAGCCTCTCCCTCACCTGTTAGCTTTTTCCAGGCACCCACAAAACAGCGGAAGATCTGGGCATAGACCTCTTGTGGGAAACCCGTTTGGTTCTGGGCATGGGCGCCTCTCCCCAACAGCATGTCAGCATTCCACCCGCCACGTCTCCCCGCCGCATTCCTTGCGGCCTGCTCTTCAGCTAACTCCTCAAACCATGCTTTCCAATCTATGAATCGGCCTGACGGCAAGCAAGCACGGGCTAGCTGAAAAATATCTGCGGGTGTATGATTTAGAGCAGAGAGGTTCTCGATCATGTTCAAGGTATAAGGGGCATTGGGGCCATACTGATGGACGGCCTGCCTCAATTCCCTCAATAGTTTGTAATCATATGATTCGTGCCGATTGCCACCTTGGGGATTGATAATAACCGGGTACATTTCTGAGACTGGCTGCGGCTCAAGTGGCTGGTAGCCACCCAGCATGCCAAAAGGTCTAAATGTTGTGAAAGGGTTCCATCTCCAGAAATGTCTCCCACCACTACCTAATGGCAAAGGGTCCTGAGGGCCTGTATACTCGGGCGGGGGGTACGGCAAAGGTTGCCCCTCCCCTGACCGACCCATCGGGGTTTCCGGGTCTGACAGCAAAGGATAATTACATTTACTGGGCATGGCCACTAGAGGGAGCTCTCGGCAAGGTCCTTTGGTGGGACCGCCCAAGGCGTCAGTTGGGAGCTGGGGTGTCCCTGGGGGTGCAGCGGTAGACATTGGCGGGGCGGAAGGCCGCACGGGTGTGGCGGGAGGCTCCTCCCACTCAATTAGCGGGGATGCTTCCGCCTTCTCGTCAGTATCGCTATCTGACTCTGAGTCAGAGTCACTGGACTCCGGCGGTTTGCCCTTACAGGAGCCGTCCGCTGACGAAACTGACTGGGTTTCTTGGAGCGCGCACCGTGCTTCTTGCAAGACAGAGGACGGGCTTAGGCCGGTAGCCGATTCTAGTTCAAGGACCGCACGGACGGTCTCCCATATGGGTACTAGAATCGGGTCCATACACACGCCCGTCTGGCGCGCTCGGTCTATGTCGCGACCGAGCTTCATCCAAGAGGGTAGGCTAAGGCTGCCGGTGCAGGCAAACCAAGGGGCAAAAGTATCAACATCATCAAGAAAACGCTGAAGGGAGCTTTTCCTGACCGAGATACCCCGTTGTTTCAAAAGGTTCTTTAAGGGAGCTAAGAGAGGTGAACTTCCGGACTGCCCCATGATTGCAGTCGGCACTATACTTCAGTCACTCGGAGAGCTCTTCCGAGTCCCCCGGGGTCACCTGAAAACCCACGGGCCCTAACTATCATGTAATAAGACGCACTCACCTTCTCGCGTTGATCAGGCGCGGGAAGTCCGCCGTAAGCTCGACGCGCAGCGCTGCTCTCCTCACAGAGGGACCGTCGAGAGCGAGGCAGGAGGAGGAGCTTCCCCGTACGGGCCACCACTTGTCCGGCGCTGCCCCGCTCGGTCCCCGGTTCCCGGCCGGCGAGGGGAAACAGGGAAGGAGAGAGAGAGATGCAGACTGCGCGAACTAACCTGGTCATGAATCACGACTCGAACCACACGGCAGTTGTGAAAGCAAGCCCTTTACTACAGCTAGATGAACATTCTGTGTTACTGGTTCCCACACGGGGCACGGCGCCTCGTGGGAGAGCAGCCTCGATGTGGCCGTCAGGCACGGCTCCTTGTGGGCTGTCTCACCCTACCCCGTCCGGGTAAGACCTTTTATACACAATTAACAACCAATAAGCTTCTAGGCTAGTATCGCGTATACAGGATTTTGATTGGTAGGAGCGGGTGGCGGATACATGCGTCACTATGCGGAAAC
Source organism: Choloepus didactylus (assembly GCF_015220235.1). Lineage (NCBI taxonomy): Eukaryota > Metazoa > Chordata > Mammalia > Pilosa > Megalonychidae > Choloepus > Choloepus didactylus. Next base: position 59,216,337 of record NC_051319.1, on the reverse strand, counting down.
AGGATGCAGGCGCCATCTTGGCTCACTCGATGGGCGGGGGTAACTCTAGAGCAGGCTGCAGCGCATACGCTAGGCCCGATTCGGGAGGCGGCTTTCCACAAGCTAGGACTAGGACACATGCTTTTGGGAGACAATTCAACCCACTACAAACACAGTAACAAAGCACTCTTTTAATGAAAGCTTTTATGAATTTGAATAGTTCCTGGTTTTCTAAAACAGAATGTAGATTAGAGAAAATCCTGAGGTAAAGGTTAGGTCTGTGCTGGTATGTTTAGGAATCCAGTGAGAACAGGTAAAGAACTAAATGGTTGCTTCTCTATTAGTAACAGAAAAGTAGACTCACTAGCTTAAATAATCAAGGGAATGTACCGGCTCATGTACTGACGCTTCCTGGTGAAGCTTCAGGTATGACTGGATCCAGGGCAGAGCGCTGCAAACAGTTTCTTTCTCTCAATTTCTTGACTTTGTTTTGTTGATCCTGACCCCAAGGTCACGGGGCCACCCCCCTTCGAGGTGTAAGATGGACCACCAGCAGCTTCCAGGGCTAAAACAGTCTTCTTTACAATCAGCAGGAAAAAGAGTTTTGACAGCAACCCAGGAAAAGGAAGAAGGAGGCTTCTCTTTCCCAGAAGCCCAAACATATAACATATCCTACTCGTTCCTGGTGAGCCATATGTTTATCCCTGAAGCAATCACATGGACAGGGAGAAGGAATAGGCTGATCAAAGTGTATTCCTTCAGCTAGAGATGGGTCTCACCCACCCAAACCAATTGGCTAAGAATAAGGAAGGAGTGAATTCCTTTATGAGGTTTCCTTTGTTATTGAAAGGGGGAACTGGATGCTGCACTGGCAATTGAAAAATATCCATACAAAGAGCTGTTAGAAATACTAATAAATCATATATCAGAGAAGTACCAATTACCTTTAGGCAATAATGGTACCACAGCAACCACCGTTAACCATCACTACTACTAATGGACCTATGGCAGGATTGAAGGGGAGCTCGGAGCATCACAATCTCTTGGAAAGACACAATGTGAGAACAAAGAAGGCCCTCAGCATTCTGTATGTTCCTAGTAAGACCACCCCAAGGCTTTGACACTCAAGGAAAATTTAAAGAAAGGACCTGGAGCTGCTTGAGTCATGGAGAACCTCTTTACCCCCACCAAAAAATCTCAGGGAGAGGGAGAGAGCCCTGTGTGCTCCTGGTTAGAACTGTACTCTCCCTACCCCTATCTTACCCCACGGCCTGCCTCATTATGACAAAAGACCTAAGAGATCAGTCCCAATACCAGATTATCTGGGTCAACCCCATATTTTTCAGTTTATGTCAATTCTCAGAACAAGTCTAAGCCTCCTAAGTCATTTCTCAATACCTGAACACTTATCCTCATTGGGCTCCTATACATCCCTCAGGCTGAATTAAGTTCTTGCCTCTTCCCAGACTTTTCACTCTGCCCTCTGTGATCTTAGAAACTCACACTTGGGTTTCTTAAAGTCCCTTACCTCTTCAGCATTTATGTATATATTCCTCTCACCTTCTTGCTATAACTACAAGTGTCCTTTGTAGACACTGCTTTCCTTCATCCCAATCAGGTTGTGACTGTTTTCTCTCCCCCTCCACCTCTCATTACCTAGAGGTGGTGTAGCTGCCATTCTTGCCAACCATTGTCACCACAGCACCAACAAAATACAGACCATCAATGGATACCTCCTGTACCCCTCCATACTAAGGTTCACTACCAACTGCCTTAGCTTTCCCCTTTATTCACTGAAGGTTTTAGCACCTGGTTCAAGTCTTTTTCTATACCACAACTCATTCCATCATTCTTGGTGATTTCGCTTTCACATAAGTGAACCTGGTTTCTCAATTCCTTGTTCCCTCCTTGTCTCCAAAGATCCTCTAGCCTACCTCAGCCACCTGTTTCCATGATCACAGCTTAGACTACTCTACCAGTTACTGCATGTCCTCTGAACTGGAATTTCTGGCTTCCTGCCCTCTGATTCCCATCTCCTATCTCTTGATATTTCTAAAATTTTCACTCTAGTAATTCTCCTCTCCTCACAGGATCCATCCATTGATCCCACATCTCACTTCCCTCTTTATGGCCTCACTTCTTTCCCTATTTGACTTGGATGGCAAGATCATCATTATAATCATCTCTTTGCACATATTCTCAACACACTTGTCCTCCTTCCCTTGGTGAAACATTCTGCAAAACTCTGGCCCTGGCTAAATCTAATTCTTGGTTACCTCAGCACCTCAACTCAAGGCTGTGAATGTGACTGTAGAAAAACCAGTTAAATACTAAGTGATCTCACTCAAAATTTATGATTACAAACCTCCAGTACTTCCTTAACACTGCTCAGCCATCCTATTATATTTCTCTTATTGATGAATTCTCCTGTTCTCTCACATAGCTATCTCATAGTTTCCCCTCTCTTCAAACTTCCAACATTCCCTTCATACTCCTGATGCTCAGCCAATGTCTGTGTTTCTTATTTGCCTAATAAAATAGAAGGAAATAGAGTTAGACCATTTTTATCCATCAATCACAAAATCTACCAAAGTGCCTGTAACTGTACTCATGTCCTCTGTCTCCTCTCCTCATCAATGGATGAGCTGTCTGTACTCCCATTGAAGGCAAACCTATCTAGTTGTACTCTTTGGTTTCCCATTCTCCTCTCCCCAGCATCATCTTTCCTCATCTATAGGATCATTTCTGTAAGCATACAACATGCTATAACAGTTCCTGTATTTGAAAATTTCTCACCTGTCTTCACATTCCTCTGAATATATTTGCTCATTTTTATGCTTCCCTTTATGGTAAAACACCTCAAAATAATTGTCTTTAATCACTAGTTTACCTCCTACTCCAATTGGGCTTTCATTTCCAAGATGCCACTTAAACAGCTGGTATAATTGTCCCCAATGACCTTGTCTTTGCCAAATCCGCTGGCTAGTTTCAGGCCTCAAATTACTCATCCTCTCAGCAGTATTTGAGACATTTGCTCACTTCCCTCTTTTAGAAACATTTTCTCCACTTGACTTCTGGGAACAACACATTCACAGGTAAACCACATTTCTAGGAAACACACTCCTCCATCACTGCCTTTGTTCTTCCCTGTTCCTGAAATCTAAATGCTGAAATGTCTGAGGACATGATCTTCAGACTTTCATTCTCTCTCCAGCCATACTCATTAATTCCTTAGGTGATTACATTCTTTCCATGGCTTTATATATCATCCAAATGCTGATGACTCCTGAATGTATGTCTCTGGCCCCTACCTCTTCTCTGAAATATAAACTCATATGTCTAACTGCCTACTTAGCATTTCCATCTAGACATCCGCTAGGCATCACAAAATTATGTTTCAAATGGAACTCTTAATTCTCACCTCCATGTCTTCCTTGCTCAGTCATCTCCCTCTCATTACATGGCAGCACCACTCATTCATTTGTTTGGAGTCATCCTTGATTCCTCTCACTTTGTCATGCCTCACATTTAATCCACCAACAAAACTTGTCAGATCTACCATCAGAAGATATCCTGAATCTCACTGCTCACACTGTATCCACCATGAGTCCACTCTACTGCAACCCACTATCATCTCTATTCTGAATAATTTAAATACTCACTAGTCTGGTTTCCCTTCTTCCACTCCCTCCCCCTTATAGACTATTCTTTACCCAGCAGCAGCCAAAATGACTTTTCTAGGTCATTAATTGGATCATATTATTCCCTGAATCTCAACCTTTAGAACAGAATATTCTGGATAGAATATTGTTCAAAGGCCTTATCATGGCTTACAAGGTCTCACATGATCTGAAACCTGATCTCCTCTTCAACCTCATGTCATACCACTTCTCCCACCCCTGTTGGCTTCCTCTATCACCCTAGTCTACTTTGTTTTCCTTCATACCACTTAATACTACCTAAACATTATATTACATATTTATTTGTTCACTCATATCCTTAGCACCTAGAATAGTTAGTACCTGGTGAGTTAAAGGGTTCTCAATAAATATGAGCTGAAAACAATAATGACATTGCCATGAGCTCACACTGAAGCGTTTTATATGTGCCAAGTACCATTTCAAGTGCTACACATGGATTATTTCATTTAGTAACAGTAGCAGCTCTATAATATACTTTGTATCATTAACCCCATTTAAGTCAGTAGGAAACTAAGATTGACACAATGTCAAACAGCTACTAAGTGGTAAAGACTGATTTAAACCATGGCAGTGGTCTTCAGGGCCTTGCTCTTGACCATTCTGCCTCTCTCTACGCCATACTGTCCATCCTAATCTCAGACACTACTACAAACTAAGAAACCAACTCTGATCCCTTTGGAAGTGAAAGTGGAGGTTAATCATGCAAGTGTCCCTGCACATTCTCAACTTCATTTCCCCAGATTTATTTCCCAAACCAACTTCCAGGCCTTTCCTATTATACGCCTTCCAAAAGATGTTTCTCCTTTGCTTCACCTTTACTTGCTCTCAGTTTCCCCTAAAATGGCCTGTTAACTCTTCTGAGAGTTTTTGTGCTTTTACTTTCTCCAAGTTTAACAGGTCACAGGCTGATTCTCATTTTCCCACTTCTACAATATTTTAATTGCCGCAAAGATGCAAATGCATGCTTTTATGTACACGTGAATGTATTTGGATTAGATAAACTGAGTTAACATAAATAATATGTGGGATATAACTGATATGACACTAGGTCTGTATTGGAAATTTAACCAAAAGTTGATGAATGAATTAAGGACTTCACAAAGTATGAACATCCTTATTTTTCACTTTTTAAAATAAATTCAATATAATGTTATTGCTTCAAAAGTAACTGTACCTATGTTTAATGAAACTTGATTTATAAGTTTTAATTGTCCCAAATGCCCTTTATTTGTGAACCTCACTTAATGTAGGCAAAGGAGTAATTTGCAGCACAATTTCCTTTCCCATGTGTGTCTAAAGAGCTAGAAGCGGGAGAATCAGACAGCTTATTGTAAGAGCTAGTAACCCAAACTTCCTTTACTACTTTTCTTCTTAAAATATAAGTTGTGCCATGCTTCTCTGTGCTGTATTTGAGTGTTTAACCTTATCTCATTTACCATTTGTGAAATGTTCCCTAGATGTGTATTTTATTTCATAGATGGAAAAGAATCCTTCAGGCTATTTTTAAAAAATGATACATTCTCTTTTAACTTGAAAGAAGCTCACGTACCCTTGTTTTATGTGGGCAACCTCTTTGATAAAACTCTTTCCCAATTTTCCTTGAAAAATTAAATAACAGTTCTCACTCCCTGCTTTTGGGCCTGGAGGCTTGCCCTGTTTCTGAAACTGATTTTGATACAGATTATAAGATAGACCCACTTTCTACTCTCCTTTCCAGTGTCCTTAGATAACATATTTGAAGAACCAGTGGATACCACTGGACTAATAATTGTGATATCAACTAAAAAGTTAAATGAGGACTTTTCTCTTAATTGTCTTTGAAGAGAAAGCATTGAAAATATTGTTGATAAATGCAAAGCAGAAACTTCCTCCTGAAAAGAAATGATTCTCTTGATCTGTGCCAGTTTGGATGCATTATGTCTCTCAAAACACCATTATCTTTGATGCAATTTTGTGAGTGCAGATGTATTAGTGTTGTTTAGGTTGGAATCCTTTGAGTGTTTCCATGGAGATGTGACTCAATCAACTGTGAGTGAAATGTTTGATTGGATAATTTCCATGGAGGTGTCCATTCAGGGTGGGTGTCAATTAGACCACTGGAATCCTATAAAGGAGTTCACAAACAGAGGGACCTCAGAGCAACTAAGAGTGACATTTTGAAGAAGAGCTGCAGTTAAGAGAGGACAAAATGCCCCAAGAGCAACACTTTGGAGAAGTCCCTTTTGAAACGCAACCTGGGAGCAAGCAGGCTCCAGCCACATGCCTTCCCAGCTAACAGAGGTTTTCTGGATGCCAATGGCCTTTTCCAGTGAAGGTCCCTTTTGTTGATGCTTGACCTTGGACACTTTATGGCCTTAAGTCTGTAAGTTTATAACCAAATAAACCCCTTTTATAAAAGCCAATCCATTTCTGGTGTTTTGCAAAATGGCAGCATTAGCAAACTGGAACATGATCTATGAATATCAAGTCTTATTTTTCAGGACTGACCACTGCATTCCCATTTTTCTTCCTAAAAGAATGATGTTCCCTTCCTTTTCTTGCAATACATGAAGTGACATTCCAAACATATTGTTTCAGGCACACACCCACATCAACACACTCAGGAATACGGCTGTCCTTCTGATACTCTCTGTGGGATGAAGTTGAGACTGAAGAATTGCTTGGAATCAGTTTGCCAGTGACAGGTACTGCAATCTGCTGATTCACTCAGCTCTTGAGGAAAAATCAATTGTGTCAAATTATCTTGCAGTGTGATAGGAAACATTGTGCATGCAAGTCAATTCAATATTAATTTAGTACTTTGTGTTTGGCACTGTTTGACACTGAGGTGAATCTTTCTTGCCCCAAAAGACAGGCATGATGGGCTACCCAACTATCGTTGCTACTCTGGTTTTACTACTGCCACCACCACCTCCACCACCCCAACTACCACTCCTGCTAGACAGCATTATATGGCATTTGGTGTATGATAGCACTGTTTTGATTGTTTTCCATTTAATATAATAGTCCTATAATACAGGAACTGTATTTCTCTTTTATAAATTTCTCTTTTATAAATGTACAAATTAAAGCATGAAACAATTAAGTAACTTGCCTGAAGATACACAGCTAGGAAAGTGGCAGAATGGCGAGATAAACTCAGGCTTTCTAATGCCAGACCTAGGCACTACCCTCTATAACCATTCTGTGTGTAATTAATACCAACAATGGGGTCAGAGCATCAAAGAAACATTTGTTTTGTGTACCTTAATTTGTTAATGTAAGAAATATGAGCATCTCTAACAATATGAGCCATATATATGATCGCCATTTTCAATTAATCACATGAGGTTCCCCTACTTGTTAGTGGTGTTATCTCCTTGAGGCTCTCCTTCCCCACTTGCCCTAATGTCCAAGAACCTAAGGTGCTTTACTCAGTCCCATAGGGTTGTTTCACCTTCCAAACACTAGGTGGAGAGCTGGTTTATCTGCTCAGTGCTCCCGGCTTGCCATTCCTCCTCAGTGCCACACGGTGTCGCTCTTGATGACTGGTCCCCCACCCTCACCCCACAAAAGTCTGTCTTTTTCTGTAATGGTGTCTTGCCAGTGCATTCAGTCATAAAATTTTTTAGTGATCACATACTATGTGCCTGGCCCCGTACTCTACTACCAGCTGGGAATACAACGAAGAACGAGAGAGAGAGAGACTCCCTGCTTTATCAAGCTTGCATTCTAGTGGGAAAGACTCATAATAAATAAGTAAGCCAATAACTAAGTGAAATGATTAGGAAAGAATAAGAAAATAAGGAATGTGGGGCTCTTAAGGATAGTCCGGGAGGGCGTCTGTAAGGAGGAAATCTGCAACTGTGAAAATATTCCAAAATTAGATTATGGTAATGTGTGCAAAACTCTGTGAACATACTAAAATCCATTGAATTGAGTGAACTTTATGGTATGTAAGTTATATCCAACAAAGCTTAAAAACAAAACAGAAAACAGGTACTGATGTTCAGTGGAGATATGGTCAGAAGTGGGCTAGTCTATTTCTGCTTTGTGCCTTTAGAGGATTCTGTGGTGTAAATTGGGTTAATTCTTAGTTTTCCCCCTATATAGGATTTGGCTTTCTTGGATCCGTTACTGTTTGTCTACCTGCAGCTTTTACACTTTTACTGATGTTGAATGCTCTGTTGTTCCCATGTGAGTTTATGTTTTTAAAATACGTATTTCCTATAGTTTTGGCTCTTTCTTGACTGTGTTGTGCAGGGTAAATACAGAGGTAAAAATTACTTGCATTTCTGGTTAACGCTTGATGTTCACAGTGTATTTGAACCTGCACTGGTCACTCGTGCTTCTAGCTCTCAGCTCTGCCACCTCCATTGCCCATTCTTCCTACTTCTCATGGACTGGATAAATAGTGACTCCTGGGAGCACTGTATAGTAGGGATGGAATTTACAATGTCCATTCAGATGCAGTGTTCTGAAATGGTGTATTTTTATTTCTGTGACACTTTGTACACTGGATTCTAGCCTTCACTCTGGAGGGCAGTGGTAGGGAAGCACTGATGCTTCTCCGAAGCCTGGTGGTGGCTCACATTTGATTATTAGCTTGGACAGTCTGCCCTATGGTCTCCTGTTACAGGGCCACTTTGCCCTTTGCTGAGTGGCCACTCCTCATCTCCCCCCGCCGCCCCCCACTGGTCCCCTGGTGAACCTGCAGCCAATCCCCTGAGCTGTCTTCTGCGTCATACTCGGAGTGTGCAGAAACATCCGGATCCCAGTCAATGTATAATGTCGTTTCTCTCTGCCTGTTTATGTCAACCTGCAGTTGCTACTTTGATGTTCCTATCCCATTTTGTTATGAGCCTTTCCTAAGGCACTTGAAATTTTTGTGAGCTCTTCCTTGGGAAGTGAGACACAAGTACCCCTGCTTGGAGGATTTCTTCAGTACTTTCCAATTGTTTGTGACATCACCATATTAGCTTTTCAGCATGGGATGTGGGGTGGAGGTGGGAAGCCAGGCAAATCATTTGCCTTTTACTTCCTCTCTCTTTAGGCTCCCCAGTCCTATAAGGATTTTTCACGCACCCTGGAAGGTACTTCCCATATATTCTATTCTCTGCCTCTCTGTGCTGCGGCTTCTAGTAAAGCTTTATGCTCAGACTCCTTGTTTTTGATGTATAAATAGGGTTTGGTAATTTAGAACACCCCCTTCTTTCTCAATAAGAGCTGACTGTGTTATCAACAATAATCTAAGTAGAAACACAAAACTGAGTGATGACTTTTCCTTTCCAGGCTGGATTCTGCCCTTCTATGGAACGTTTCATGCCCTTGATTCAATGGGAGAGGAGCTATTGGGGTTGGGGAGGTAGGGAAAAACTATTTACATGAACTGAAACATTTATCAGTTTAGTGTCTTAAAAATATTATTCCTGTTAACACTGTGTGGAGGTTTTTGAGGCCAAGCCACCTTGACTGCTTGAGTGCTGGGCCTGGTTGGCACCATCAGTGATTGGCAAAAAAGTGCAATGGGCACTTTTGGGTCTTTTCTAACTTGCATTCTATTTTGGCAGAACTCCGAAACTGTTCAGTTGTCTGCCCTTTCCCAGTGAGCTTTTGTGACTCAAAAGGAAGCTGAGACCCCTACCTCCCTCCTCAGGGGTAGATATTTGTTTAATTCAATCATGTAAATTCTATTCCAGTTGTTTCTTTTCTGGACTCCAACCTAAGTCAATCAGTTGTACTTCCTTGGTGGCCTTCATTAATAAAGAACGTCTACATGGCCTAATTTAACCTAGTTATGCAGAATTTAGGTTCTCTTATTTCATGTCAGAGAAAGATGATCTGTCTCCTTTTGGATGTGACAAGGAAGCATGCAACTCCAATTGCTTCTGAAGGCCATCTTGTGTCTAAGATAAAACAGCCTTGGAATGAAGTAGATCCTGTATTTGGCATAAAAGGAAGACTGAATGAGCATTGGTTAACTAGATACTTCTGAAGTCTCCCTATCTTTAAATTTACTGTATGTGAGCAAATATATTGCCCAATCATTTAAGTAAGTTTGAGACATGACTTCTAAGTGGGTTTATTTATTTATTTATTTATTTATTTATTTATTTATTTATTAACCACTGAAACCTTTATCTGACATAAATGGGTTGGGATGAGTAGTAGATTGGGGCCAGACAACTAAAATCTCTACTGGAGACCCCTGAGATAATGAATTAGAAATTAGAGAGCCAGGGACAATAGAAGATAGTCTTGGGGTATGGGTTAGGGCAGGTGCAATATGCCTCTTATTTCTCAAATACTTAATCAACCGTTCGCTGTATAGAGTCACAGTTGCAATGGGTGGGGGAAAGATAGGTCTATGAAGCTTATGGGTTAGGGGAAGGAGGAGGAAAGAAAGTGACTAACATTTCCTGAGAAATTTTGTTCTTAGCACTGTTACCCTTTTTGTGGATAAATATTACATTTTTTGCTTCTCAACAACACTAAGAAGTAGATAGTTGGAGAGATAGAAACTTGACTCAAATATTAAATAATGTTCCCTTGATAAAATAACTAGTGTGATTTTGTTCCAGTCCAAGCTCTTCCACCATTCATGGTGCCTTCTATGTCCTTCCCCATCTATAGCTTAATTTAATGTTTAAAGAAGGTAAGAAAGTATAGAATATTTTTTTAACAGAGGTCCATGAAAAGTGCTAATGAGAAAAGGCTGTATTGTAATCTCCCAACTCTAAGGAGCACCTACAAATTCAGAATAAATTCAGAGCAACTCATTCCTTAAGGTTTTAGAATATACCTGCTAATTGTTCCAAAGTGCTTATAGCTGAACATTTTGAGCCTTTACATACTTTTTATCACAAGACTGATAAGCAACTCAATTATCTTTTCTTTTTCTTTAGATTTTCCTTGATAAGCAGGAATAGACCTTCCTTTTAGGTAAGTGTGAGTATTAGGGAAATATACAATCTTGGAATTCTCTTTTTTAATAAGTGCTTTTTAAATTTTTTTACTTTTTGCTATTGTGTTTGAGAAGTTAACTAGGTTGAATCACATGAAATTACCATTTGTGTAGGTAGAAAATAGTCAAATTCCAGCAATTTGACATGGTTCAACCTAATTCTAGGGTCTTGGCATCCCAAGGGTTCATAGATTTTATACAAAGCTGTTCTTGATCATAAATATTTCCTCTTCTTTCTCCCATAAATTGTCTGACTGGGGAAAAAAACTAAAAATGAGTTCCTTTTTTTCAGTTTCTGGGGACTTAATCCTCAACATCAAATATTTTCTTGCAAATGAATTGGCTGCTGTGTTTTAATTCTTGTCTTCTATTTGGCAGCACATCTACTTAAATGTGTTCTTTTCTGTCAAAGAATTCATGGTGCAATTTCATGACGAACAAAAAAAATGTCTCTTTGATGTTATTTGTAGGCAACATTAATCGACTCAAACTTTGAATGCACTGCAAAATAGCCCTAATTAATATGGAATCAATATCTTATTGCCTGCTGTGTCAGAACCTATTATTTTATTTGGAATTATGTTAATAAGTTTACTAAAAGTAAATCATATAGTCTATTAAGAAGGAAAAGGAATAGGATTTCAAATTGAAATATAAATAAATAAAATATCTACAAACTGATTTTAATTCCGATGTAAATACTCCTATTTTTTATTATGATTAAATAGTGAGAGTAGTTACTTAAAAGTTTTCAGCCCTCTGAAAGCAAAAAGAGCAATTCTTTTAATTCATTTTATTGCACACTAGTTCTTATTGAGGGCCAGCAAATGTAAAATACTTGAAATCAAGGAATTTTAATTTTGGCTCAGGATTTAAAATATTGCTATCTTCAATGATAGAAACAGGCTTCACAATCACCTTGTTATTGATTGTTTTAGTGGGAATGGGTAGTCGAGCTTACTAAAAAATTAGGTAGTAACAAGGAACACCTGCCCCCAAAGGTTAACCCTCAGAAAATCTTCCCGTTGCTACACTCTCTACATGCTTATCTGTAGGAAGTCTCTGCTTCTGCCCTCACCTCTCTCAGGTCCCGAGAGGTCCAACAGCTGATGTTTCTGTGTGGGGATAATCTTCCATTTTCTTCTCTGCTGACTTTCCCCCTTCTCTTTGCCACTTCCTATTGAGGTACAAGACATTGCATTGCTAAGCTATGGTCATGTTCACTGACTGAAGTGGCATGAATTAACGTAAAGAATTTTGACGAAATTTTGACCCTCATTTTCTCTATCATTAAAGTAAAATTCAGACGGCATTGTCTAGACTCCTTATCTTCTTATTTTCTTTCCTCATTTTAGTAAAAATTCCTCCTCTTCTTTTCCCTCTCTTTATTTTCTTTCTCCTTGCTTTCAATTTCTCCTTCCCTCTCCGTTTCTACTTTTCCTATTCAATTTCCTCAGAATGTTTGGAACATGGAGTATATTTTCCAATAAAATGATATTGTAAATGATGGTTAGAGTCCCTACCAGTTCATAAGCTTTATTATTTATGCTGATGAAATATTACATTAAGAGCATACAAGAAGATTGTTGTAAGACTAGTAATAAACTAAATAGAAAGCATTTAATTAAAAGTAGTTTGCATAGATGATTTTATGCATTTTGTATTTCATTTCATTTGCTCTCATTTTAGCTTAATTTTTGGGTTTGCTATAATTTCTGACTCAATTCTGAGATTTTAATTTATTATAACATTTAATTCACTTTATATCATTTAACTTGACTTACAGAACATGCCCTCGAGGAAAATCTAATCAATTGCCTTTCACTGAAAAATAGAGAAAGGAATTAAGAAGGGTAATTTCCTAAGCAAATGATTTTCATCAGTAATTAAATGAGGCAGAATTAAAAAAAAATGTATGAAGCTAGTAATACTCATTCCTCACCTGTGTTACCTGTCATGGTTGCTACTAGCATCTTTTCAGGTCTCTTGGGCTAGAGATTTCAGAGACATTGTGCAGTGATCTGATATTGCAAGTCTTTCTAAAAACTCAGATGGCAAAAATTCTTAACTATTTAATATTTTCTACAACTGAACTTAATTCCAATTTTGAGCAATTATTTCTCTGAAGTGGCAGAAAAATTCTCTGATTAGAGTTTCCCCCACCCTTTTATTTTGAGTTGAATTTAATTTCTAGAAGGCTTAGATAGTGCCATGGTGGTGTTTTGTGCATTTCTGACCCACTGTGTCATCTGGCAATGCTGGCGTCTGTGATCATATCCAACCCCCTCTCTTGCCCTGGGTTGTTGGCATAAGCAAGTTACCCAAGAAAGGTGCAAGTTCTTATTTGAAAGACCCTTGCTTGTCCACCACTCCTCTCTGCTACTTCCCTGCACTCTTGAGCAAGTGGGAATCAATCAGCTGCTCCCACGCCACGTTGCATTGTGATGACCTCTTACAGTTCAGTTGTGGCCCCTGAAATGTCATGTCGCTATTTTTCATCTGGAGTTTTCCTGTATTCTTCTACCTAGGAAAGGTAGGTCCTTCTACTCCCAGATGCCACAAAACTTCCTGGGTGTCCTGGGGACAGTCAGGGTGGAGGACCTATTTTGTAGGGACCAATTAGTGTCTAGGTTCTGATGGGTAATCACTCAAACTTTCTCCTCTCCCAGCCTGGGGAATCTTGGTTGTGTGTGTAATGGGTGGTGGGAGGGCTGTAGCCTGACTTTTTCTCTTCCTGTTTTCTTCTAAATCTGTGTATTCTTTTGCCCCAGGATTTGGGTATCCCCCAGGGTCCTGACTTTTGAAATTCAGAAGCAAAATATAATCAGAGGAGGGATAAGAAATGACCAAGAGATAACAGAAAATAGGGTGGAGAAGTGTTAGTTATTTCAAAACTATTCTACAACGTATCACTAATTCCTTTCCCTCATTAGCCATAACTAATTAATCACTTGTCCTATAAATATTAGCACCATGGGAAAAAGGAAGTTCAGGGAAACCTTTAGTGGCTTCACACATTTCCTGAAGAATAAACTCCAAGCTTCAAAATAGCAGTCATATATCTGCAAAATTGGACCAAGTTCCAGCACTTGTTTCAGCTTTTCCTACATCCTTCCCATCTGACATCATATTCTTCTATTTCCTAAAAATGTCATTTACATCTTCATCTTTATATCTTCATTCATGTTAATCTCTTCATATAGAATCTTTTGCATCCTTTTGAAAGACTACTCATATTTTTAATGCTAGGTCCAGATTAAATGCTACCTCCTCCAAGAAGCCTTTCCGGGTTCCTCAGGAGGTAAACTCACACACACACACACACACACACACACACACACACACACACACACACACAAACACACACACACACACACACTACTGCTTTTATTTTTTCAATTTCCAACTGTGTTTTTTGTTCTGACTTGATTAAAATTAGTTGTTTAAACCTTTAATGTCTCACTAGATTTCAAGCACCTTGATGGAAATAATTGTGTCTTATTCTGAAATTTAACTAGCATTTCTAATATTTTTCCTGTTAATTTTACATTATATCATGCTCTTTCAGCTGTTCTAAAAAAGACCAAAATAGCAGTGTCAGTGTTTCCTTCTATTTTATTGCTCTGCCACAATACAGTTTCCATCTAATGGTCTAAGTTTAGGATGACAATATAATTTATCATCCAAACTGGGACAATTTGTCCTGGACAAATGTTAAACCATGTGAGACCCTGAGCAACAGAAGCAAATGTGAGTGTCCTAGGTGAACTAGGCATATGGTCACTTTGTCTAAGTTGTCTGCTCTTTTCAAAGGGATAAGGATTAGGAATGGGGCAAGGGAAGAGGAAGGCAGGCTCTTTCTTTATAAGGGCATCATGATCTCAGAATTGCACTAATCACTTTCATTGCACCCCCAAAGCTGGAATGCAGTCACATGGCACACAATTGTGAGGGAGGCTGGGAGGATGGCTTGATGCCAAGCTCCCAGTTAAAGCTTAGGGGATATTAGTAAGAAGAATAGGGGACAACAAGCAGTCTCTGCTACACAGACTAAATTGGAACTTTTAAGTCAGATAATAGATAACTAAAACTTCATAGAAAAGTGTACTTTCTTTGTGGGGAGTGGAGAAATGTATTGTTTTTCACTCTTCTATTTAATAATAAGAGCCTGTTACTTTTTCAAGACAAGCTGCATAACAGAAATTTCCAAGAAAATATTTTGAGAAAGCTGCCCTGGAAATGGAATATGTTTGTCTTTTGTATTTTAGAATAGTTTTCTTTATGCAATTAACTGAAAGAGAATATTCAATAGGTTGTTCCAATAAATGTAGTTCAGAGAAATTGGTGAAGAAAACTTACTACTAAACTGAGGGTTTTATATCAAGGCATTACCAACTTGCTCTCCCAGCTCCACTCTGGTGGGTTTAAAGTTAGAAAGCCCACACACATCCCTGCCTGTCGTACTGGCATTAGTTCCTGTGGACTAAGTCTTCAGTTTCTTTCACTAATTAGCCATGCCATCCACTGGGAACACCCAGCTTAGAGGAATTTAGCTGTTGACATCTGTGCTGTGCCCTCAGTGGGAAAGAGTAGGCCAGTGAGTCTCCAAGTGGTTTTTCTGAAGATATTAGAGATGAAGAGCCCTGTTGCAGAAATGTCTTTTAAATAAATGGTACCTCAATATGTCATCCCACGTTTTTGAAAGGAATATGAAGTACAACAGCTATTCCTTAAATTTGAATGTCTACCTTTTCCTCTCTCTGCAACCCCCAATTTTGCTATCAGTCATGGTTGCTAATATCCCTGCTGTCTTCAGCCTTGCTGCCAAGTCTGTCAGTTACTGAAATATTGTTTATGCAGGAGCAATTTATTTTTTAGAGGGATGAAAAGCAGATTGCAAAAGCATGCTTTTGCCAACTTGTTGGAATGTATTTCAGTTTGGAACACTTTGATATAATTTTTGAATTATTACTTATTATTTCTGTAGATTAGTAAAGTGTTTCTGAAACAATTGATTCATAAAAAAATCATTCTATCCTTGAAGCAAATAGCAATTCTCCTTTATTTGTGTTTGTAAGATATTTAATTATATATTGTTGAAAATATGAGATATATGGAGGTTGAATTGTAACAGTGCTTCAGTGTGACATTTTTTGTTGTGTAACATGTATGGGCTATGGATGATTCATTTGTAGAAGCATATTTTTAATTCTGTTTCTCATATGATTTTAAATAATGTATAATTAGTTTCTAAACAACTTTTTATATTTATTGCCATTTTTAAAAATCCTTATGAGAATGCAGGTAAGGCAAAATGGTTTTTGTTTTATCGAAAGGTCTCTCCCTTATTCTTTTTAGAAAAAGCAAACAATAGCAAACATTTTCACTCAGAATAGTTTTAGCTTTGTAGAGAAGAAAATGATACATAAAACTGGACGTTCTGCCTTTAGTTTGCTTTTTTCCTTTTTTTGTCAACATCCTTTTTTTTTCTAGTCTGTCCTGCTTTTCTCATTTTTTTCTTTTTCTTTTCTGATTTTTTTTTACACTTTTCTCTCCCTTATCATCCATTTTTATTTCATACAGGACTTAGGGAAATTCTAAGTAACTTCACTCTTTCTGCATTGATTATCCCAGAAAATGATCACTTTACTCTATGACTACTATTCTACACTTAGGATTCCAAAGTGTTCATGAGTTCTAACTCAGGAAGCATAACTGGAGTGAGTCAACAACTTTCTAGCTCTTTATCATTCACTATGACTCTCATCTCTGTATTACACATTTTATAAATAGAATAATATCAAAGATTATTATACATTTCCTTGAGAGAGAAGAAAAACAACTAGGGACCTTGATCTCAAAACAGCAGTTATTATTTCTGCTTACAGGCATAGTGATCTTTGTTCTCTAACCTCCATTAACTTGTTGAGTAATTCTAGTGGAAAGTTATGTTTTTTTTAGTTCTTGACTCAAAATGCAATTAATCTATATACTATTTGAGAATAAACTTCTATTTTTCTTTGAGATAATACCACTGACAAAAGGTAGGCTTTCTCTCTCTGGACAGAAGAGAAAAAAACATTTTTTAAAAAAGTAAAATTGGTAAAAAAAAAAAAAAATTAGTAAAAGCATAACATCAACATTTCAGGAACAAGTTTTCCATCTTAGTTTTTGCCACAGGCTGTCTCAGGACTGTATAGCAATCATCACAGCGGTTGTGAAGAACTAGGTTATAGATGGTTCTATGTGGTTATAATTCTCACTGCTTGTTTAATGCAATTGCAGCATTTATTTTATGGATGCTGAGAAATTTATCTTTAAATAAAACAAGTGTCCTGGAATGTTCACTATTTGGATTTTTATTAGATGCATTGTAAAATATCTTGGTGTATTAACAAGTAATACATGCAGCAATGGTATGCAGATCTCCTTATTATATAACTGATGTTACAATTTACTGTCTGGATTTGTTCAGCAATCAAATAAATGATTTTAACAATTATAGAAAATAAACTTATTATTTTTCTGACCATGTGTAAATTGAATTATTTTATTTCAAATTGTCATTTGGGTCATTTATGAAAATCAATTAACATCTACTAATGCTAGAAAGAGCTAAACAAAATTACTATTTTACATTTTCACATCAAGTAGTGCATAATACTTTGCAGTCATGCATAGTTTCTGTCCAGGAATAAAGTTTGAAACCAATTTCATGCAATTGGATATCTTAGTTACTGGCTGACTAGTATTTTTAGGTGCATGGAAGTACTTGAAAGTGAGAATCTCATGGTGCAGCAAATATAGTTGGTCAAATATCTGAGTGAACTCACCTAATACCTATAGATTAGCAGTGGGTATTTGTTAAGGTCTTCAAAACTTATTGCCTATGTAACTGTAATAACCTCTTAAACTTTCTCTAGTTTCTTTTGTCTGGCCTTCACCATGTATCCTTCACACAGCTTTTGTTCTCAGATGCAAATTGATCTTGACATGCCCTTGTTTGGAATCCTTCAGTGATCCGTTTTCACCTACAGGATAGTCTAGGCTCCTTGGTGTGATGTTCAAGGCCCTCCATGACTGGCCCTGGTCAACAGCATCACCTGTCTTGCTTGCCCTCTCTATTGCAGTCTACTGAACAGCTCATGGTTGCCTGGATACTCACTCTAGGCTTGCCCTCGTCTCTGAGTCTTTGGATGTGTCTTTGGATGTGTCTCTTCTTCTACCTCATACTCTGCCACTGACTTTCACTTTGTTCTTTTGCTTCAGGATCCAACTGTAAGTATCAATACTCAACCCCAAAATGTCTGGGCTAGTAGCCCTTACAACCTCCCAAATGCTACCTTATTACTCATTTACTTGACTGTCTTGCTGCTAGACTGACTGACTGAATATTTATCATGTTCATTAGTCATAATGGCTTTGAGATTCCAATGAAGTTGGCTTCTCCCATCAGATACATTGGTTTTCTCTAAACCTCCTAGAAGCTGAGATATTCAGGCGGATAAGGACTGGCTTTACTATTCCTCTCCAGTACTGAGGTGAGGTGGGTCACCACCCTTTTCTGGATTCACTCATACAGTCATTGCAAAAGGAAAATACAGAGATTATTTTCCTATGTATATAAATTATTCTATGCTGTATAGAAGGCAATTGCAGCTAGAGTCTGTTTGGGGAAAATGTTTATTTTCTCCTTAACATGGGAATGGATAAATAAATGAATGAATAAATGCATCAGAGATCTGCAAAATGTTGGCATTGACTTTGAAAACCTACATTCTATCAGAAATATATACAGTTCTGAATCAAATACATAAAGAGTAAATTGTTCTTGTAATATCTTAAAGTCCATTCATCCACTTACTTGATTCCATCATTTAACATCAGTTATTAGCTGTTTACTGTGAGCCAAGAACTGTGATAGACACTGACCATGTGACTAAGACATGGTACCTGTCCTTCAAGTACTTTTAGTTACAGGAGAGAGAAGTTTCACTCATCTCCATCCGGAGTATTGGAATGTAATTAAAATATATCTGATAATAATGGTCTGAGTACTGTTTTGTATATTTTTCTGCAGAAGAAAAAATGCCAAATGAATGAAATGGAAACTTACAATGTTCAATTGGAAAACAAAATTAGGAATAGGCAATCATGAATGAAAAACATAGTATTTTCATTTTCATTGCATTTGGCAAAAGCTGTGTCCTTTTGGTCAAGGGGAATATACTCTGAAATAGAAGAACTTTTACAGAAAAGAAAGAAATTTAGACTGCTTTCTCACTTGATTATTTGTTAATAGCTTCATATTTCACATGGCACCAGAGGATATTACTGTGTTGGCATTCAATAAATCTAAGGCAGAAATAAAAATTATTAATAATCCATTCACAGAAATGATAAAATACTAGGAAAACAATCTGATTTTGGTAGTAATAAAAAATAAGATGGCACAGTATAAAAACGCTGACCAATGAATAAAGACTAATATGCGCCCTTGCTTTTCCATTTTTTATTTTTAGATAGTTGAATTTCTTTAAAATGGATAATTGCATTTCATTTTAGAAAAATATATTTATAAATTTTTATTTTCTTGGTTACAAAACTTTAGGCTTCTCTTCACCAAATTCCAGAGTAAGGATGCTTTGTGACTCAGTATGCTTTTTGTGCAAAGTTTCCAAAAAATTGAATGAGTTAGGATTTGGGAAGTAATCTTACAAAGTCTAGCCCTAACCCACATTAGTTTGTGGTATTCTCTTTCTAATTATTTGATCCGTAAAAAGAAGAAATGTGTCTGAATTCATTCTGATCACCATATGAGTGAGACTGATTGATGTTTGGAGTCTGGGACCCAGCTTAATTCTCTTGTGACTCGGCTATATTTTAGGGTTAGCTGTTCTTGATTCTGTACTTCTTGTAAACCATTATCCTCTTTTATTAAGCTACAGGAAGGATGTGTGGGAGGAGGTGGAGATGGGAACAAGAGAGGGCATGGGGTGGGAAGAGTTTGAATTGGGGTTACGGACATGATTCTGGGCTCCAAGCGTTTTCTCAGTCCCTGTTCAACAAGTACTCAAGAAGGACATTGTGCTGCCTTGGCAAAAAGTGCAGATTGATGCCTTCCTGTGAACACTGTGCTTTGTAATATGCTCTGATTGTCAGTTAAAGGTATTTCTGTTTCTGAAGAGCCTGTTTGATTTGAAGCCAGCTGAGGCATGGGAGTTGATAGTGGTCACCACCTCTTCTGTATAGGCTTGGAAAAAAACTTGGTTCCCAGGATGCTGTAGCATGAATTGGTTCAAGGGAGTTGCCTGCAAAACATTTCCTGAATGAATTCATATGATCTCTTTCAAAGGAATTGGACCCTGTGGATCTGTTAGCAGAAAACTGCGCAGTTGCACAGTGATTTGGATAGATTGATGATATATAAAGGAAAATGAGAAGAACTACGGGCACTTTCAAGAACAAGATATTATTATATAGTCCCTTTGTTTCTGTGCTAGTGTTAGCTGACATCAGGTTTCTTATTATCTCTGATGCTAAGAAACCTCCAGAGAGGTTATGTAGAATAATCCGTACTGCAAATAGTTTCTCTTTTTTAAAAGAGAAGATTTCATAGAGAAATGTGTGGAAGCATACATACCAAATTATTATGACTAATTACCTTGGTAGTGAGGCAGTAGTGGGTATATACGAATAGCCATGGTGATAGGCAGATGTTAAACTCTTATTTATACATTTCTTATTGTTTAGATGCCCAAAACAATAATTAAATAAAAGTAAATAAAGTAGATTTTCATTTTCTTCCAAGAAGATTAATTGCTATGTTTACTATTAGGATTACACCATCTCCACCTTTTAACCAAAAAAAAGTGGGATACTGAAGTGTATGCATATAAAATCACAATTTAAAAGAAATAATACTGAGTCATCTCACTCAGTGAATGGAACAGAGTCATCCCCAGAGTGCTTACCTTCCAGTGAGTGCTTTATAGGTCTTGACTTCTTGGTTGTTGTCTGAGGCGAGGGAAAGGGACAGATATGTTTGTTCCCATTTCAGGGGGAAGGAAACCTTAAGGGTATACAGTTGTCCATTGAGGATAGTTGAATAGATTATAGAGCATGCAATGCATTAAAATGAATGGATATGTTTTGCCCTGAAAGATGTCCACAATATATTGCTAAATGAAAATATAACAACCTAAGAAACAAAAACAAAAAAGGACTAAAAATGCCACATACATGCACACATAAAAACACTGCTGTGATGCAAGAGATTGTATCTGTGTAATTGGATTATGGATGATTTTCACTTTTTGTTCTGATTTTTTTATTGTGAAATATAACAGTCATACAGAAAAATGTGATATACACATACATCTGTATACTTATATACATATATTTACATATGCATATATGTAATATACATGCATAATATGTAAGTGTGTATATATATGTGTGTGTGTGTGTGTGTGTGTATATATATATATATATACATATATATATATACATATATACATACATACCTGTGTGTGTGTGTGTGTTTTGTATAATTGCAAAAAGACTTGTGTTCCCACCCAGGTTACCAGTACCTTCAAAGCTCCCATTATGTCCCTCTCCAAACGCATCTACTTTCATCCTTCCTTCACCCCTCCAGGTAGCCACTATCTGTCTTTTGCCTGACTCATTCTCTTGTTTAAAAAAGTGATTTATTTTCTATGTATTTTCCCTAAACAATATATTGCTTGGTCTGGAAAAACAGAGTATGAGGAACTAATCTATTACTTTCAGATGACTCTCAGAAGATAGAGTGAACAGTCTCTGATTCATGGCCTCAGTCATCTTTATAGTTTCCAAGAGCCATTTCTGGGAAAAGTCCATCTACAAGGTTCTGATTGAGTCTTGGGAAAATGCGGTATCTGAGAGGCTGGTATTGAATACCCAATAGAAGTAGAGGTCTTTCTCTTTTCTTCTTTTAAGATCACCATAGCCTACTTCCTCCTCTTGGAAGAGGTAAAGGCAGAACCCAGACTGTTCTGTTGAGGCAGAAATGAGTGAACTTGGCTGCTTCAGGGTGCAGGCTATTGAGAGGAGAGAAGCAGCTTTATCAGTGCATAATCAAGACAAACAATGCATACAGATAAGAACATGGGCCAGCTTCCTCCAAGCATTTGTCTTCAGGCAAACTGGACTATGATTAGAGCCATCCAGTGTCTCTTACATCACACAACCCCAGCCTGGACGGGATACCCTCTAGGACTGTGCATAGCTTCCACTCTGGGTTCACTCATCTCTGTTCTGAAGATTCCTTTTGCCTCTTTCCTCTCCCTGTATTGGGTACTGTACTAGTCAGGGTTATCCAGGCAAACAGACGAACAGGATAAATATGTATATAGATAATATAAATATTATGAGATTTATCATAGGAATTGGCTCATTCAGCTGTGGGGATGTGCAAGTCTGAATTCCATAGGGCAGGCCCCAAGAGAAGCTGACTGGCTGAAGTAAAGATGGAAATACTTCCTTCCAGCTACTTAAATCATCAGTTCTTCCTTTAAGGCCTTTCACTGATTGAATGAGACTAAGACGGTCACCTTTGTGTACTGTAGGTGAAATCAAACATAGATGCTATCAACTTACTGATGATTTAAATCCGTGAAATATTCTCACAGCAACAATTAGGCTAGTGCTTGCTTGACAAAACAACTGGGAACCATAACCTGGCCAAGTTGATTCATGAGCTTAATCACGTCTTTTTTGTTTGTCTACTCTTCCATGTGCTAACACATACCCTATTTTTTTTAAATTAAATTCATTTTTATTGAGACACATTCACATACCATACAATCATCCATGGTGTACAATCAACTGTCCACAGTACCATCATGCAGTTATGCATTCATCACCCCAATCCATCCTTGAATTCAGTAGCTTTTTGAAAAAGAGTGCAAGGGATATACATTTTTTTAAAAGACCTTTGAAGTGGGAAAATATCTTTATCTTCCTTCCATGCTTGAATGATAATTTTGAGGCATTTTTCCCATGTCTTCTTGCTTTCAGGATTGCTATTGAGAAGTCCAAAGCCACTGTGATTCCTGATACTATCTTTGTGATACATACTTCCCCACTCTCTATCACTCTACCAGAACCATGTATAATTTTCTCTTTGTCAACCAATGTTATGAAAAACTAAGATATGCCTTCGTATTATTCTCTTTTGACCCACTGTACTAGTTGGCCATTTCAATCTGGCAACTCAGGTCTTTCAGTTTAAGGAAAGTTTTTGAATGATATTATTGACAATTTCTTCCCCTCTACTTTGCCTGTTTTCTCTTTTTGGAAAACCTATTATTTGGAAGTTCTACTCAGTAACTATTCCTCCTAATTCTCTTATCCTTTAACAGCTGTTTTCCAGATCTTTTTCTTTGGCTCTACTTTCTGGGGAAGTTTCCTCTTCTTGATTTAGTAATGCTTTGACTGTTTTTTTCATTTCTACCATCACACCCTTCAATATTCAAGTTTTATTTATTTATTTTTTTAATTCTGGGTGCTCTTTTTTATAGTTCCTAGTTTACATTGTAGTATCTTCTTGCTTCTCTTTGAGTATGCCAATGATTCTCCTGTTACCATGTCTGTTTCCTCAAAGTTGTTTCTTTATGAAAGCTCATTTGGTCTCTACCTTCAGGTTAGAGCTTTTCTCCAATGTCTTGTCATCCTTGACAGTCTGCTGATGGTTAAGAGCAGAGCTCCAAAATGCTGGTTGGAAGCTGTGTGCCTGTGTGTGGGGCTTGTTGACATTGTGCTTTACTGTCAGGTGACATGGGTGGACCATTTATGGGGGAAATCCCTAATGACAGTATCTCTAGGTTTTTCCTCTTCTGCCGGTCACATTATCTAGAATGTCCTGCTTGAAGGATAAAACTCTGGTTGCTGGAATTCTGGAAGGGAAGCTAGTGTTTGCTTTCAGGATTGAGAATGAATACAGACACACAGTCTGAAATTATAGCTCGGTACCTCTGCAATCAACTGTGCCTGGCACCCCTCCAGCCAGAGAACCTCAGAGATTAACTTCACAAATTTCTGCTGCAATGGGGGAAGGGCAGTTGCTCAGCAATATGAATTAGAGGATCTAATTACTGATCTACTTCTCAGTTTTCCTGCAGTCCTTTTAATTATCCCTCCTCCTCCATTATTCCTTAATTTCTAAAGTATTGAATTCTGCCAGATCCTGAGCCTGAAAAGTTTAAATAAAGTTATTTCCCAGTTTTCTCCTCTGCTGGATTATGTTTCTGCTTTCTTTCATCTGATAAGTCAGTCACCATACACCCATTTTCTTGGCAGCATCCAGTGTTTTATTGCTGTCTTCTCTTCACCCTGTCCTTATATGTTTATGTCTTTAAAAAATTCATTTTACTCTGGCTTGAGGGAGGTTTTGAGAGAAAGCAAAGTTCAATGAATGAATGTAGTCCTCTGAAACTAGAATTGAATATATACTACTTTAATAATAATAGAAAATACTAAAGCCATGTTATTTTAAGAAAACCCAACAAAACAAACAAGACAGAGTGTTACAATAACAAGCAAAAAGGAATCAAATACTTTTGTTTGTCTTTCCAGTATCTATACACAGATGGTTAAAAAAAGTAGAAATTTTTTCAAATTCTAAGTGGACTAGTTGAATTATCTACCAGAAAATTGGAATAGTTGGGGATGGCCTAAACAGTGAATGTGATAGGGACTGGCCTATGACATGTGTGCTTATAATATGCATGCAATTAATGTGTTTATGCGTGTGTGGTATTGTGAAAGATTACTTTAAGTAAAGAATTCACTTGTAGAACAAGGTTATAGGAAGCTAAACAAAATCCAGTAGTAGATGCACCCTGTGCAATTCTTGCATCCTGCAGGCCTCCAAAGTGCAAATTCTCTATCTGTGCGTTAGGGCCACTCTTTCCAGCACATGACTACCTTCCTCCATGTCCAGAACTTTCCCCCACTTCCCCATCCATTCTTATGTTATCCCATTACTTCAAGATCTTCTTTTCTATTTGCCCATCTGGAAATAAAACTTGCTAAGGTCTCCATGGTGGTCAGTGATTTAATGATTGCTAATCCTGGTTTATAGATTTGAAAATCAGAAGGGATTTCCTGAAAATGTTACTTTAAACCTAAGACTATTTCTAATGGTATTCATTTTAGGAAGCAATATGGAATGGGCTTAAAATGTGTTAACTTGTTGTGCCATGAAAGTCTATTCCAGCAGGCCTGGAATTAGCCTGTCATTCTAATGAACTAAGAAATGTACATTCAAAGTACTGACTCCTGGTAAAGTCTTGAAATATATTAAATAATGGTGCTGTTTGTAATTCTGAGTCTGAAATTCAGAGTTTGTTCTAGCTTGTCAGCATTGTTTATTGGAAACAGTGAAACTGATAATAGTAGGATTAATGATTTATACACAGAGGATTGGTGTAATCATTGCTCAGAGTGTTGCAAATTGCAATAGAATCATTGCTGCTGGGCCTGGTTATGTAAAAGGCATATGTGTACCTGACCATGAAAACAGCAGCAATTTAACTGTTGAATTCCCTGTTTCCAAGGTGTTCTGTGTACATATCAGTGGTTCCCAGAGACCGAGTGCCACCTGCTCTGGCCCTTAGAGAAGGAAGACAGTGGAACATGTATCTGGCCTCTCTGGTCCCTTTTGAGACAGACTTAGGCTGTGATGCATATCTGTACTTTAACGCTATAGTTGCATTGTATCCCTGTGTTAAATGCAGATTTGTGAGCATTGTCATTTTGGGTCCTTTGAGTCTTCTGTAGTAATTGAACCTGGTCAAACTGCCACTGGGTTGAAATTTTGTCCCTTTCTAGGTGCTTCTCTTTGGAGAGGTTAAATAAACTCCAGGCATCTCTGTTTCTTTATCTACAACATGGGGAAAATAATGCCTATTTCAGAATATAATTGCAAGCATTAAATTATATGATATATGTAAACTGCTCATTTAACACACGTGGAAAATACTCAAAAATTGAAGTATATTATACATACTACATCTGAAGTAAAAGGAGGTCAAGTACAAATAGGAAGAATTACTGAGGTTTGGTAATTGTTAGACTAAACCTGTCTCCATCTCTCCTTTTCCCCATATAGGCATTCTTCTTTTTCTACACCAGGGTCTGTTGTTACCCTCAAGTTTTGACACCAGCATTTCCATCAATGCCCAGCTCCAGGGCACCTTCTTTAAGGGGTAGTAACTAAAATGTATTCCTAACGTTCTGAAGACCAGACTATTGTCACTATCTTGATCATTTTCCATCACTGGTTGGAGCTATTTTATTTATTTTAGTCTGGGATTCAGAAACATGTCATTATCATCCACATCATGTTGGGGTTTGTTTCTGGGTCTAATTATCATAGATTATCTAGAAGGGGAGCAATGCTTCAGCACTCTTCTCAACAGAAGACCACATAGCTTTGGCATCACAGGGGCCCACGTTCCTCAGCTGTAGCTGGTCATGGCAGGACATGACAACTGGCAGAAGGGAGTCGTGGCTTTTGGGAGCTATGGTGTCCCAAGGGAGGCAATAGAGTAAGAGTGGGGCTCAGAAGCAAAGCACTTCATTTGTGAGCACACATGAGATACCCCTTTGGCGATGTTCAGAAATATCTGAACGGTAATTGCTAGGGAGCCAAAATGCTGAGAGAGTGAGGAGACAGGGAAACTCTTTGTGTGACCTCTGTACATATGCAACTGTGAGATCTGGGAGAAGAAGGTGTCACATATGTAGTTTTGCATATATTTATATATATATATATAAACATGATTATAACTATATACATATATAGTTATATATTTTTGGTTATTTTACACAAATGGAATCATTATTTATACATTTTTTGTGAAACTTTGCTTTGCTATTTAACAATGCTGTATAAATTTTTTTTTTGTCAAGGTGTTTTTATAGTGTAAGTTTTTAAGTAGTTTTGATCTTCGGGATGTTCCTTAATTTGCCTAACAAGTCTTCTATTGAGGTCATTTCTAACTTAAAAAAATTATAAATATATAAAACATAACTTCTTTGAAGAGTTCTCTGATCATTTCATTAGAAAAAGTACTAATGAGTGATATTGTTAGACCAAAGAATAAGCAGAATTAAAGGATTTTTTAAATATGTTATCAAATTACCTTCAAAAAGCACATGCAAATTTGCATGCTTAACAACCATACCCATTATTTATCCAAACCCTCTCCATTACTTTATACTCTTTTCAAATCTGAGAAGCCAAAAACAAGTTATTCCTTTGAATTGTTTAGATTTATATTTTCAGATTTTGTTAGTGCAACTGAGATAGCAGATATAGATGGAGACCTTCTATTTTTACCAGTTAGTAAATAATGCAGTCAAAATATTTCTCTAAGTTATAAATGTATAAAATTTAACGTTATTAGTTTAATGTAGATAATACTTTATTATTAGATGTTTTGTCCTTTTAATATTTGCCATTTCAATATCAAGAGCAAAAATTCACATAAACATTTTGAAATATTTCTAAAATTTTAAAAATTTTAATTTATTTGGTTTACTCTTTATGCTTTAAAAAACTTGATAGTAGAATGTTCAAATTTTATTATTATTATTTTGGGACCAAAAATCCTCTGCTTGCCCTTTATACCACCACGTACTCCTCAACAGCCACCACTCCCTTCCTTGATGGATGTGCATCTGATGTTATGGTCCTATCTTGGACATCATATATTTACTAATTTCTACACAGCAATAACACAACTAACATGGTTACAGTCATTGACTCTATTAACAATTTTGCTTGTTTTTCTAAAATTGAATTAAAATATACATATAGAAAAGTAAACATATCATAAATGTATAGCATAATGAATTTTTACAAAGTAAACAAACTTGAGTGTATGATTGAATTAAGTACCTCAGAAAAAACATGTCGTTAATCTTTTTTGTTTTGTTTTGTTTTATTACTTTTAATTTTTTTAAATTTCTTATGCAATTTTATTGAGATATATTCACATACAATACAATCATTCAAAGTATAATCAGATGTTCACAGTATCATCATATAGTTGTACATTCATCACCACAATCAATTTTTGATCATTTTCATTACTCCAAAAAATAAAAATAAAAATAAAAATGAGAATAAAAATAAACAGAAAAGAAAAAAACACCCAAAATATTCCATACTCCTCCTCCTCCCTATGATTCATTTACTTTTTGTCCCCATTTTTCTACTTATCTGTCCGTACATGGCATAAAGGGAGTGTGAGCCAAAAGGTCTTCACAATTACATGGTCATACCATGTAAATCATATAGTTATACAATTGTCTTCAAGAATCAAGGATATGGGATTGCAGTTCAACAATTTCAGGTATTTCCTCCTAGCTATTCTAATACCCTAAAAACTAAAAAGGGATATCTATATAATACATAAGAATAACCACAGAATGACCTCTCGACTCCATTTGAAATCTCTCAGCCACTGAAACTTTATATTTTTTCATTTCTCTTCCCTCTTTTGTTCCAGAAGTCTTTCTCAATCCTATGATGCTGGGTCCAGGTTCATCCCCGGGAGTCATGTCCCATATTGCCAGGGAGACTTACATCCCTGGGAGATTTGTCCCAAGTAGGGAGAAAGGCAGTAAGTCCACCTGCTGAGTTGGCTTAGAGAGAGAGGCCACATCTGAGCAACAAATGAGGTTCTCTTGGGGTGACTTTTAGGCACAATTATAAATAGGCTTAGCTTCTCCTTTGCAGTAACAAGCTTCATAAATCTTAGTTGGTTCTTGTTTAAACTTAATTCCTACCACTAATTTACTATTCTTCATCTAATATTCTGACCATTATTTCTTTGTCCAATTTCTTTTTCTATTCTATTATTTTAAGAAAGCGTGATTACTAGAAGGCACAACATCATCTTGCAACTATCCCTTGCTTATATTTCCAAGACCTAAATTGATCAAATCCTGGTCTGTAGAATCTCTTGGACTCTTCTGATTATTGCAGATTTATGATGTTTGAAAGAATAACATTCACCTCCCACTTATTTACTATTCTGTAAATTCCTGTGAAAGGAACAATAGGCCATGGGACTTTATTCTTCAAAGAGAAGCATGATTAAGACTAAATTTGAAGTATATCTAATTCACTTTGGAAACCCAAGGAGATTTTGGTAAATCTGAGAAAGCTTAGAAAATTAGACTGTAATACAGGCCAATTAAAAATTAAAGAAGGAGATGATGACTCATTTGGAATTTTAAAAATACGTAAATAAAAGATATGCCCAAGTCAAGTTGGGGCTGAGGAGGTATGAGGGAGAGGTGATTCAGAGCAAAGAGCTTTAAATGCTCAGTAGATAAGCTTTTCCTCTTTTCTCCGGAATATGTGTTCCTTTGAAATCTCCCAGAAACATCCAACAATAAAATGTAAATTAATGTTGTTGATCAACTTTAATCAGTAACAACTCTGTTTTCAGGGCAGGCAGGTAAAGTAATGATGAGACTGGGCTTTCCTGACCCACTGTGATCTGCGAGTCACAGGACTTGGCATGGCAGGTTGTTAATTCACAGGTCTTGGTTTGTTCATTTTTTAACTTTTTGGATTTTTTTTTGTTTTGTTTTGTTTTTTTTTTAAATGGAAATTTTCAGACATACACAGAAGTAGAGAGAATAATACAATGAATCTGATGTACCCATTCTCCCAGCCTCAACAATGACCACAATTGGTCAGATTTGCTTTGTCTGTATGCTCACTCTACCCTTCCTCTACCTGGATTATTTTGAAGCAAAGCCCAGACCCCATAATTAATTTAGTA
The DNA here is from genome assembly GCF_015220235.1 of Choloepus didactylus. NCBI lineage: Eukaryota > Metazoa > Chordata > Mammalia > Pilosa > Megalonychidae > Choloepus > Choloepus didactylus. Next base: position 59,186,866 of record NC_051319.1, on the reverse strand, counting down.
CATCTCTAAAATGTATGGTATCTTCTTTAAAAATATAATCACAGTGCCATTACCAAACTTAAAAAAATTCCGATTTGTTTTGTAATAATTTTCTTTTGCATTGATCAGGAAAAATTTGAACACAAGGCATAATACTTGGGCCAAATGGTTATGTCCTTTGACTTAAAGTTCTCAACGTATGTTATCACAAATGAGCTTAATACATTTTAGGCTCAAACCTGTTCAAGTTCACGACAGTTTCCTTGTTCAACTTCTACTTCCTTAATGTTATCATCTTATTTTATCAGTTTATCTCCTATTTATATCAACACTTCTCTATCAAATGGGTTTGCCTAATGGAACGGATATCTGGACAGGTCCTTTGATATTGCTGTAGGTGATGGTTAAGTTCATGTGTCAATTTGGTCAATTTATGGTATCCAGTAGTTTGCCCAAGCAAGAAGTGCACTGGCCTGATTGTTATTGTGAGGGTATTTTGTGGACTTTAAATATTCGTAAATTGATTGCATCTGTGGCTGATTACATTTACAATCAATTGAGAAGACTGCCTCCAACAATGAGAGACGTCTCATCCAATTAGTCAAAAGCTTTAAAAGGAGAAGTGATGATTTTAGCAGGCAGAACAGAGAATTTCCATGTTTACTTCTGCCAGCCAGCTTCTTCTGGGGAATTCATTGAAAACCTTCATCAGAGTTCCCAGCTTGCTGTCTGCCCTTTGGAATTTGAACTTGGCCATCCCCACGGTCATGTGAGACAATTCTTATAAAAAATATCATGATATATGCATTCTATCTATCTATCTGTCTATCTATCTATCTATCTATCTATCTATCTATCTATCTATCTATCTATCTATATCTACCTACCTACCTACCTACCTATCATCTGTCTATCTCTTGTCAGTTCCTAGAGAACCCTGAGTAATACACTGCATAAGTATTTTCATTGGCAAATGGCATTCTCTCAGTACTATTAATTAGAAAAGAATACAAATGCAGCATTTTTTTCCAGCATTTTGATATTCCTCCCAGCACATTAGTAGTCTTCTGACAAGGACACCTAGAATGGTGTTCCTGATGCTTGAAATAAATGTATTGGAGACTAGATTTGATTCCCTGAGCCCAAAGATATTCCAGTGACAACTTCAGAGACATTTTGGTATCATTAACCATGGTACAGTGCCATTTGTGTTTTGAAAAACAAAGGTAAGCTGCAGATCCATGTCTATCTCTGCCAAAAGTCAATGAGCAGTAGTTAAATAGTAATCAATGAAAACCAGTATAATTGTACTTTCGCTATCCAGGCATATTCATGTTTTATACGGAAAAAAATCATCTCCTGTGATATCCTTGTTTTTTATAAAACCTGTAGCAGTTTTAAGTACCTCAAAAAAGCAGACGGGGAAAGCTTGAAATTAATGCAAGCAGCATATTTGGGTTTTTTTAAGTAAAAGGAGAGGTTCAAAATTATATTAGAACCTTTTCATTCTCCCCTTAACCAACATGGGATTATTGTCCTAGTTCCACAGGCTGTAACTCAAGGTGTTACATTGGATTATGGAGCTGTGTAGTGCCAAATTTGAAGGTCTCTGGAAATTTCCAAATTATACTGGTTGTTATTGTGACATGGATGCCTTTGAGGAGATGCTGGTCTGCCTCTAAGCTCCTTAGCCCTCATAATGGGCAATGAATACTTATCTCCACCTCATTCCCTTTTATTTGGCAGTTGTATCAGTCAGGAGAGATGAGGTTATGGTACAGTAATCATACTCTACATCTCAGAGGCTTATTTCTCACTCACATAAAATTACTGAGGCTGAGGCCACTCTCTGGGACAGCAGTCCTCCATGTATTGGAGGAGTTACATTCTCTTATTTCTTTGAATATTGCTAAAACTCTATACTTTTTGTTTATTCACCATTTTGGTGAGGAGACAAAAATAATGATGTCTTTTTTCTCCCTTCTGCTTCTGTTTTTGCTTGACTTTTCTTTTTCAGTCATAAAACTTCTCAACATCACCATGTGCTTTCCTGAATAACTTGACAATGGAAGAAAGAGCACAGAGAATTGTGTACCAATTCCTAAATGCTTCCACTTGGAATTGGCATGCATCCCTTCATCTCACATTTCACTGGCCAAAACAAATCACCTGATTAGGCCCCAGTTCAAGGGGGCAAAAATGTACAGTCTTTCCTTATGCCAGGAACAAGAGGAGAATTGGAAGTCCTGGTGAGTCGTGTTGGTACCTATCCCACCAGTTATTTCCTGACTTAATTCTTTGATTATTGCCAAAACTCTACACTTTACGTTCTCCATTTTGGTGAGGGGACAAAAATATGGTACCATATTTTTCCTTCTGTTTCTTTCTTTTTTCCTTTATTTCTCTTTTAACCAGACATAGTTTTTCCCAAATATTTTGTATTAACACAAGTTTTTGATGGCTGTAGAATAGTATTTCTCAAGCTTTAGTGTGCATACAAATCACCCAGGATCTTGTTAATGTATAGACTCTGGTTCAGCAGGTCTGGGGTGGGGCACCGGATTCTACGTTTTTAAAGAACTCCCAGGTGACGATGCTGGTGCAGATGGCCTGTGGAGCACCCTTTGCCTAGCAAGCCTTGAATAGAATGGCTCACTCTGTTTAGAGAGTCAGAAACAGCACGATTTTAGTTGGATTTAAACAGAAATTTAGGCCATTTTTTTTTTGGTCTCTTCCCTAAATCTGAATTAAGGGCAGTACTTTAGGGTAATAATTGCCAAACATGTAGGATGGCTTCAATGCAACTCAAAAGCATGCTTCTAAAAGACAATCGTCTTTGTGTCCATTCATATTAAAACAGGACTGCTAGGAAGAAAAGAAACCAAATTGAACACTGAAACCATCCTACCAAAGGCAGCTTCTAATTATGGTGGGACCCACACAGCAGGGACACTGAAGGGAAGAAGAGATACTGAAAACATCTTTATACTCTTGCTCTGAAGAGCCCTTCCTGAGATCAAGTGCAATTTGTGCTAAGGAGGCAGCAGCTGACAAGCTTTACCCCCAGCAAATGTCTCAGAGACAGGCAGTCAGAGCTTTTGTCATCAGGCTTCGATTTTGCCTTATTATTAATAGAACACTTATTTTTTTCTCTGATCCTCTACTCATTAAGATTCTTGCATGTTTTAAGAATTTTGCTTAGCACTCTGAGTTCCAGACGAGTTGCCATTTGGCTCCAAGATACAGATCAGCTTCAGTGGGCCGTGTTAGAATCCGTGCGGATGTGTACTTGGGTGGAAATGAGGCTGGAAAGGGTAAGAGCACTTCCTCAGGTAAGTCCCACTTTACCCAGAGGCTATTTATTTTTTTCCCTTTGCTCATTTGTAATGCCAGCCCATGATGGTGGAATGGGTGTATTGCTATAAATTAATAGCCATGCCTCATACTTCTTATTCTGGAGACGTAATTCAAAAAACTGTCACAAGGAATAGCAAAGCTATATATTCTTCTTTATAGCAACCATCATAAAAAAAAATCCCAATTACTTTAAATTACTACAAAATGACTTCAAAATCAACCCCAGACCTACTGGTATGGATTTTCTTGCAGTTAGTTCAAAGGGCAGGAGATAGAAAAGTAAGTTTTTGGGTATATTATATAGCAGTTACATTTTTCACAATCAAGGAACTTTTGGTTTACAGCTTCTTTTCTTTGAACTAATTCATTGAGGAGACAATAATTCTAGTTCCCTTTCCTTACTCTGCTGACACTCAATTTCTGGGACTTAGGCATAATTCACTTCCTTTTCATCATTAAAATATTTAAAACTCTGATTTAAAATCTTAGCAAATGCTATAAACTGAAACTCATTGGTATCAGCCTGTGGGATCCAGCCATGCCTGAGTCCTGCCTCGGCAAAGCCACTCCTGTTCAGAAGGCCCTGCTGAAGATGGAGGCACAACGGGCAGTCACAAAGGCAAGGAAAGGATGCCCCGAGGTCTCACGTCCAATCTCGCAATACAGGATTCTTTGTTAAACCAGGTTGTGTCATATGGTTTAGGCTAGTGGCTTTTGGAAATTTCTCCCCTACCCCATTAAGGCTAAACTCCATTTTTACCATCAACAGACTGACACGGGAAGAGCAACAAAGGTATCAGAGCATTCAGTTATGTGTAAGTAAATCAAGGAAGTGTTGGGTCAAGGACTGCCTCAATGGGAAAGGCTCTGGCACACTTATTCTCTAAACAGATGGGAGTGGGTGGCTCCCATGGGTTTAGGCACCTGATGAAGTTGAATTATTTCCAGGGAAATGCTCCTTGTTTATGAGGGGAGTTGTTCAAGATCCAAGGAGGAATGGGGGAAATGGCAGCCTTGGATCCTTCAGGTCTCTAAGATTCAGGAATCTAGAGGCAGAGAAAGTGGTTTAGGGCCCTAGACAATTCAATCGAGAAAATAGTTTTGAGTCTGAGTCACAGATGAGGGTTACTTGTGGGGCTGCAGTCTGCTATATGGAGGCATCTTGAAGACTATGAAATGAATGTTGAAGTGGTGGGGGTGTCTAAGGACTGAAGAGGAGAGCATTTGGAAGGGCTGGACGCGGGGAAAGAACAACATGGAGGCAGCTAAAGTAACCAGTGAAATTGTGGGATGGATGAAACCAGGGAAACTGTTAGCTGCATAGCTATACATTCAGGGCTCTCATTCAAAATATTCAGAAAGGCTTCTTTTATCATTTCCTAATTGCAAAAAAAGACATATCCAGTTCTATTGCAGATGCAGAAGCTATCCCTGTATCTATCTATTCTTCCTTCATGCACCCGTCTGATACATCAAAAGAAAAAATGCAGAAAGTGGTGGTGTCTATTTCTCTTTCTCTAATTAGAATCTCTATTCTGGTGCCTTTTCCACAGTTTCCATAAAGAACAGTCACACATATAGCAACTACTTTAGCAAATATAAGAAATATCAAAATTAATATGATTTAAAAAATATATTTTAGTGGGGAGCAGGATGGTGTGGTACAAAGAGCACTGGGCCAAAGTTCAAGAAATTCACTGTTATTTTAGAATAAGGAATAGGATTTTTAAGGTCTCTTCTACCCTAATGTTTTGTAATTCTAATAGCAGATCAACAAAATATATAGGAGAGGAAGCTTATCCTGAAAGCCTCACCAGTTTTATTCAAGTTTGGTTTCTTGTTTCTTTTCTTTTCAAAAATCTATTATTTACTTATTTAATTTATTTCACCTACTGTATCTTAAAATGGGGAAGATGTAGATGATTCCTGTTATTAAGGATACTGGGCCTAGAGAACCATTCAGAATGTTTTTCTATTTCATAGCATTTCCCTGAGGGAGAGTTATTCTTTAATTCATTGATTTATCCATCCAAAACTCATTTAATATCACTTTAAGAAGTGTGTGTTGGACATATATCCCATTCACTTTTTTTGATAGAGGAAAGAAGTACATTTTGACTGCGAAGTGGCTTTGGGGTAGAGCATACATGATACAGAAGCAGAGGATTTACTTGCTTCATTAATCTCTCAAAGGAAACAAGCCTTTAATAAACTGAGAAACATCTGGGCAGGTATGAGGTCTTTTGCTGATGAACCTCTCTGAACTAATAGTTAAGAATGTGTTTCTGCAAGTGTATTCAATGAAGCACTGGCTCTAGAAGCAGATCTGCAGAAACATGGTTCTGTACTCAAGTGGATTTGAGAAACACTGCATTCTCTGTTCCCATTTTGGAAATTCACAGAGCCAGTGCACTTTAGAATATTAAAAATTTATATATCCGGCAGGAAATAAACCCATTTAAATTTGTTTAAGATAGCAGTTTCCAAATGGATTTGATGATGGAGGCTTTTATTCACATAGTAGCTAGCATCACTACATGGAGCCAGTGTCCTTTCTCCTCTCCTGTTTGCCTCTAAATTGAGTTATTGGAAATGCTTGGCCCTAGTGGTGGGTTGAATCATGTACTCCAATTTAGATTTATTCTTGTTCATGATCCTCATTTCTATGGGTGTGAACCCATTATAAATAGGATCTGTTGAAAATGTTATTTTAGTTAAGGTATGGCCCAAGTGAATGAGGTTGGGCCTTAATCTGAGTCTTTGTAAGCAGAAGGAATTCAGATACAGTAAGAGAGAGCCATAGGGGAGGAACTGGAAGCTGGACATCAGCAGGAACCCAGAAGAGAAAGGAGAGGGCATTACCATGTGACAGGAAAGCCAAGGAGCCTAAGAACTGTTGGCCAGAGAGAACCAACCCCAGGAGGAAGGAAGCCTCCTAGTTAACACTTACATTTGGACTTCTGGCCTCTGAAACCATGAGCCAATAAATTCCTATTGCTTAAGCCAATCCATTGTGTGGTATTTGTTATAGCAGACTGTCAAACTAAGACAGCCCACATATGCTGATTTTTAGTTGCCTCTGAGTTTTGTTTTTTTTTTTTTTAGTTTATTAGTAACACTTCTTTTTCTTTTTTCTTTTTTACAGTAGCCATTCTAGTGCATGTGAAATGATTTCCCATTGTGCTTTTGATTTGCATTTCCCTAACAGATAATGATGATGCTGAGCATCTTTTAATTTGCTTTTTGGCCATTTGTGTAGCTTCTTTGGAGAAATGTTTATTCAAGTCTTTTGTCAATTTTTAAAATGAGTTATTTGTCTTTTGTTGCTGAGTTGTGGGATTTTTCTTACAAAGTCTGGACATTAAACCCTTATTGAATATGTAGTTTCCAAATAAATATTTTCTCCCATTTGTAGGTTGTCTCTTTACTTTTATGATGAAGTCCTCTGATGAGGACTTATCTGTTTTTTTCTTTTTGGCTCACACTTTTGGTGTAATGTCTAAGAAACCATTGCCTAACATCCTGAAGATCCTGAAGTTTCTTCCCAACATTTTCTCCAAGGAGATTTATACTCCTGGTTCTATCTTTAGAAATTTGATTTGATTTTTAGTTCATTTTTGTATACTGCTTGAGATAAAGGTCTGCGTTAATTCTTTTGCATACAGATATCCAGTTTTCCCAGTGCCATTTTTTGAAGAGATTCTTCTTTCCCAATTAAGTGCACTTGGCACCCTTGTCAAAAATCAGTAGATGTGTGGGCCTGTTTCTCAATTCTCAGTTTGATTCCATTGATTCATATATCTGTCCTTGTGCTGTTTTGACCATTGTAATAAGTTTTAAAATCTTTAAAATCATTAAGTGTGAGTAATCTAACTTCATTCTTGTTTTTCAAGATGGTTTTGGCTATTCAGGGCCTGTTCTGGTTTGCTAATGCTGCTATTATGCAAAATACAAGAAAATAGATTGGCTTTTATAAAGAAGATTTATTAGGTTACAAATTTACAGTTCTGAGGCCATAAAAGTATCCAAACTAAGGCATCAACAAGAGGATGCCTTCACTGAAGAGTGGTCAGTGGTGTCAGGAACACCTTTATTGCCTGAGAAAGCACGTGGCTGGTATCTTCTGGTCCTTTGCTCCAGGGTTGCGTTTCAAAATAGCTTTCTCCAAAATGTCTCTGGGCTTCTGTATTTGCTCCTCTCTCTCAGTAATGGTGCATCCTTGCTTTTTTTCTCCCAGGGCATTTCTCTTTAAGCATCTGGGGGTCCTCTCTTAACTTCTCTGGGGCAGCCTCTGGGTTTCACCTCTTAGTTTAGCATCTCCAAACGTCCTTCTGTCTGCATCTCCAAGCATCTCCAAGCATCAATGTCTGTGTCCTATCTGCTCTTGAGCTCTCTTAAGCACTCCAGTGAACTGAACTAATCAAGACCCACCATTGAAACACTCAATCAAAAGGTTCCACCCAACAAGATTGGGTTAAAAGATCATGACTCTTCTGGTGTCCATAACAGTTTCAAACCAGCACAGGGTCCTTTATATTTCCACATTTTTTTTTTTTATTTATCTTTTTCTTTTTTACTAGAGGAGTTGTAAGTTTACAGAAAAATCATGCATAAAACAGAGTTCCCATATACCACCCTATTATTAGCACCTCACATTAGCATGGTATATTTGTTACAATTAGTGAAAGAACATTTTTATAATTTTGCTATTAATTATAGTTCATCATTTACAATAGGATTCACTGTTTATATTATACAGTCCTTTGTTTTTCTTTTGAAATGTTTATTCTAGTAATATTTATATACAACCTAAAATTTCTCATTTTAACCATATTCAATATATAATTCATTGGTGTTAATTACATTCACAATATTGTGCTGCCATCACCATCATTCATTAACAAAACTTTTTCATCAACTCAAACAGAAATTCTGTGCCAATTAAGCATTAACTCTTTATTCCCAACAGCCTCTCCAGCCCCTGGTACCTATTTTCTAGTTTCTGACTATAAAATTGCTTATTCTAATTATTTCATATCCATGAGAACATATAATATTCGTCCTTTTTTGTTTGGCTTATTTCACTCAATATGATGTCTTCAAGGTTCATCCATGTTGTTACATGTATCAAAACTTCATTCCTTTTCATGGTTGCATAATATTCTATTGTATTATATATCACATTTTGTTTATCCATTCCCCTGTTGATGGATACTTGTATTGCTTCCATTTTTTGGCAATTGTGAATAATGCCACTATGAACATCAGCAGCATACAGTTTTTCATAGTTTCTTGTTATAATCCTTTTTTTTGTGGGGTCCATAGAAGTTTCCCCAATTTTATTTCAGATTTAGATTATTTGCATCCTCTCTTATTTATTCTTTGTCTCTCTAGCTAAATATTTATCAATTTTATGGATCTTTTCAAAGAACCAACTTTTGGTTTTGTTAATTGTCTGTATTTTTGTTGTTGTTGTTGTTGTTGTTCTATTTCATTTATCTCTACCCTAATCTTTGTTGTTTCTTTCATCTGACCACTTAGGGTGTAGTTTCCTAGTCTTTTTCTAGTCTAACAGGTGTGAGGTTAGGTTTTTGATTTTAGCTCTTTATTATTTTTTAATGTAAGCATTTAGGGCTATAAATTTCCCTCTCAGCACTGCCTTCTCTGCATCCCATAAGTTTTGATAAGTTGTGCTTTCGTTTTTGTTGGTCTCAAGATATTTACTGATTTCCTTTGTAATTTCTTCTTTGATTCACTAATTGTCTAAGAGTGTATTATTTAACTTCCATATATATGTGGATTTTCCAGTTCTCTGTCTCTTGTTGATTTCCAGCTTCATTACATTATGTTCAGAAAAGATGCTTTGTAAAATTTCAATTTTTAAATATTTAATGAGTCTTGTTTTGTGACCTAACGTGGTGTATCCTGGAGAATGATCCATCCTTACTTGAGAAAAATGTGTATTCTACTGTTTTGGGGTGCAGTGTTCTATGTATATCTGATAGGTGTAGTTCATTTATCACATTGTTCAAATCTTCCATTTCCTTATTGAACTTCTCTCTAGATATTTTATCTATTGAATAATATGTTGCATTGGACTCTCCAATTATTATTGTATGGGTGCCTATTTCTCCTATCAGTTTTTCCAATATTTGCCTCATGTGTTCAGGTGTATAAATGTTTATGATTGTTATTTCTTCTTGGTGGATTTATCCTTTTATTAATATACAGTGTCCTTTTTGCGTCTTGTAACAGTTTTTGACTTGAAGTCTATTTTGTCTGACATTAGTTAGCTTCCACAGCTCTCTTTTAGTTACTATTTGAATGGAATATTTTTTCCCCATCCTTTAATTTTCCACCTATTTTGTCTTTTGATCTATGGTGAATCTCCTGTAAACAACATATAGTTGGGTCATGATTTTTAATCCATTCTGAAGTTTTGTGTCTTTTGAATGGGGATTTTAATCCTTTAACATTAAGAGCTCTTTCTGATAGGGCAGGACTTACTTCAGCCTTTTTGTCCTTTGTTTTTTCATATGTTACATCTTTTTTTGTCTCTCTTTTTCTTTTTTTGCAACCTCCTTTTGCATATGGTTGATCTTTTGTGATGGAAGTAATTGATCCCTTTCTCATTTCCATTTCTGTATATTTTAAAAATATTTTTTATGGTTGCCCTGCAGTTTGTATTAAGCAACCTAATTCTATAATGTGTGAGTTTGAAAATTAATTTCTATAGGATACACAGTCTCTGCTCCCAAATCCCTCTGTTTCCCCTCTTTATGTTGTTTTTGTTACACATTACCTCTTTATATTTGGTGCACCTATTACGAGGAAATATGCTTATTTCTTATTCACTTGTATTCTAACTCTTATAGGAAATAAAGAGTGGAATTATATCCTGAGGGTGCAGTAATTTGGGGTTTTGCTTTTACTCATGTTGTTACATTGATTGAAGATCTTCATACTGCTCCAAGCCACTCTCTCCTGTCCTTTCCTTTCAACCTGAGGAACTACCTTTAGCATTTCTTGTAAGGTAGATCTTTTAGTAACAAATGCTCTCTCTCTCTCTTCTTTTCTTTTCTTTTTAAATCTATTAAGGTCTTAAAATCTTCTTCATTTTTCAAGGACAGTTTTGCTGGATAAAGAAATTTCAGCTGGCAATTTCTCTCTTTCAGTACCTTGTATATGTCATACCACTCTGACTTCTCGCTTCCATGGTTTCTGATGAGAAATTGGTCTTATTGAGGATCTCTTGTATATGAAGTATCACTTTTCTTCTCTGCTTACAGAATTTGCTTTTTATACTTGGTATTTGACATTGTCATTAGTATGTGTTTTGGAGTAAAATTATTAGCTCTTATCCTCTTTGGAGCATGTTGAGCTTCTTGGCCTTGTATATTTATGTCTTTTGTAAGAGTTGGTAAATTTTCATCCACTATTACCTCAAATATTTTTCTTCCTCTATTCCTTCTTTTCTCTTTCTAGGATTCCTGTGATGTGTATGTTGGTACACTTCATGATGCTTCACAGGTCCTTTGTGCTCTGCTCACTTCTGTGCATTATTTTCTCTATCTGTTCTTCTAACTGTATGGTTTCATTTGGGCTGTAGGAAGTTCTTTCTTCTGCCTGTTCAAATCTGCTATATTTCTAACCTCCATTATTTTGTTTTTCATCTCCATAAGTCCTGTTAACATTTTGTTTTTCAAAACTTTCTATACAGATGCCACAAAAATTTCATAGGCTTGGCATGCAGTTTACTTCAGACAATAGGAATTTCCACAAATCCTGTCTGGATACTCCATCTCCAATCCTTGCTTGTACTGAAATTGTGGTAAGGTTCCATGTTTGGGTAAATCTTCACATGGGGCTGTAGCTTCTGGGGTCTCACTTCTTGGAAGCCCAGAATTTTCTAAACTATCAGCTTCTGGTTTCTTTGAACTCAAGAGTTCTTTTCTCACCTTATCCCTTTGTGCTCACATTTTACTATAAGTTGCAAGGAGAAGCCAGGTGTGTCGGTTTGGATGTATTATGGCCCCCAGAACACCTTTATCTTTGATGCAATCTTGCGGAGGGAGATGTTTTAGTGTTGATTAGATTGGAATCCTTTGTCTGAGTGTTTCCATGGAGATGTGACTCAGTTAACTGTGGGCAAGACCTTTCATTGGATTATTTCCATGGAGGTGTTGCCCCACCCATTCAGGGTGGGTCTTTATTGGTTCACTGGAGCCCTATAAAAGCTCAGACAGAAGCAGCTCACTGCTAGAGAAACTTAGAGTGACATTTTGAAGAGGAGCTGCAGCTGAGAGACACATTTTGAAAACTAGTTTTGCTGATGCTTTGGAGGTACTAGCCCAGAGTTTGCCCCAAGAGACTGATACAGAGACATTTTGGAGAATGCCATTTTGAAACACAACCTGGGAGCAAGCAGATGCCAGCCAAGTGCCTTCCTGGCTAAAGAGGTTTTCTGGATGCCAATGGCCTTTCTCCAATGAAGGTACCCTATTGTAGGTGCCTCACCTTGGACAATTCAGGGCCTTAAGACTGTAACTTTGTAACCAAATAACCCCCCTTTATAAAAGTCAATCCATTTCATGGTATTTTGCAGATGACAGCATTAGCAAACTGGAATACCAGGCTAGCTTCAAAATCTCCTCAGCTAAGTATCCCAGTTCATTGCTCTCAAATGCTGCCTTCCGTCCAACACCAGGATTCAATTTTGCTAAATTCTTTGCCACTTTAAAATAAGGATCACCTTTCTTCCAGTTTGCAATGACACATTCAACATTTCTGCTCAAGGCCTCATCAGAAGTACCTTTAGAGTCCATGTTTCCACAGTGTCTTCAAAGCAATCTAGGCCTTCTCTATCAAGGTCCTCACAATTCTTCCAGAATCTTCCCCTTATCCATTTAAAAAGCCATTCCAACATGTTTGGTATTTGCAAACTTAGCAGCACCGGCAGCACCCCACTCTCGGTACCAAAATCTGTTCCAGTTTGCTAATGCTGCCATTATGCAAAACACCAGAAATGGATTGGCTTTTATAAAGGGAGTTTATTTGGCTACAAAGTTACAGTCTTAAGGCCATAAAGTGTCCAAGGTAAGGCATCAACAATAGGGTACCTTCACTGAAGGATGGCCATTGGCATCTGGAAAACCTCTGTTAGTTTGGAAGGCATGTGGTTGGTGTCCACTTGCTCCCAGGTTGCATTTCCAGCTCCTCTCTCAGCTCCTATGCATTCTTCAAAATGTTGTTCTTGGGGCATTTTGTCCTCTTTTAGCTGCAGCTCCTCTTTAAAATGTCACTCTCAGTTGCTCTGAGTTCCTTTCGTTTGTCAGCTCTTATGTAGGGCTCTAGTAAACTAATCAAGGCTCATGTAGAATGGGTGGGGCCACACCTCCATGAAAATTATCTAATCCAACCTAATCCAAAAGTTCCAACTTAGTCAGCACTGATATGTCTGCCCCCACAAGATTGCATCAAAGAACATGGCTTTTTCTGGGGGACATAATACATACAAACTGGTACAACTGTCATTACTCAGAGTTTGAGTTTTCTCAGGAAACTCATGTTTGATTATCTCTTCTCTCTGTTTTATAATCAACCTGTCCTTGTCAACTGAATGCTTCTCTTAGGCCTATATCCTAGTCATTTGACCCTTCCCTCATTCCCATTCAGCTACCATTACTATTTTTCTTCTACACTTATTTATATGCACCCTCTCCATTTCTCACTTAACACTCATTCAATTACCCAATTTTGTCTTGCTTCTGATCCCATCATTCCATTGAACTAACTCTTTCTAAACTCACTAATGATTTTTATATTGCAAAACCCAATGAATATTTTTTGATCTTATGTTACTTCTGAATTGCATTCAGCACTACTGGTCACTACCTTCTTCTTGAAACAGTCTCTTAGCTTGTTTTCCATGACACATACCTTTGCTGTTTGTGTCTGTACATCTCTTTGTGTGCTGCTCCTGTGCAGACTCATTCTCCACTATTTTTTTTCTCTGGTGATAGATCTACTCAAAGTTTGTTCCTGGATCTGTTCATCTTCTTACTCTGTAGTTTCTCCCTAGGCAATAGTATTTATGTCTAAAGCTTCAATCATTGCCTATAAATAAATGAGTAACACATTTCTAACTTTAGGCCAGACCACTCCTCCTGGCTCCAGGTTATCCACTGTCTTGACCCGTCTCTTAAGTGACTCAGTGATATCTCAATATCCACTAGATGAAAACTAAACTTATGAACTAACCCTTACCCCAAATCTGGCCTTCCTCTTGGGTATTCTATCTCTGACTGGCATCAACTTTCCTCCAAGGGGTACCAGGACTCACTGGACTTGTCCTTGACAGGTCATTTCCCTTATCCCCATATGTTCTCCTTCAACATTTATTTCACAAACATTTGTTAAGTGCTATTTTGCATCAGGCACCATTCTTAGTGCCAGGTATACATCATGAAGTAAGTCCATATCCAATCTATCACTAAATTCTGCCAATTTTGCCTCCTATCTAAAACCTATTCCTTCCATTTCATCCATTCTACTCCAAGCTATCATCATCTCTGACTTGCCTTGCTGCAATAACCTTCTTTCTAGTGCATCCACACAAATGCTAGAACAACCTTTCCAAAGGCTGATAATGTCACCCCATCTCACCCCTATTCCTGCTTTTGAGCAAAACACTCTAGTGCTCTTAGAATTAAAAAAAAAAAAAAAGCCACTAATGTGACTTAATGGGCCATGAGTGCTTTTATCCCTGCCTCCCTCTCCAGCCTCATCATCATTATGCTTCTTCCACTTGTTCCTTGTGTTCCAGTCACTTTCCATCCATTTTGCCACTGTTCTTTGAATATTTTTCCCTCTGATTTTTGTGTAGTTAATTTTGCTTCATAGCTCAGTCCTTACTTGTACAGAAATGCTCTCTCTGACTCCCCTGACTAGATCTAATTCCATATTATACAATCCCATGAAGTAGGGGCAAGTTTTTATTTTCTCCCCACAGAACCTGCAATTCTTAGTGCAGTAATACTGGGAGTTCATTAATATTTATAGATGAGCAGATAATATTTTCTTACCTCATTCATAGTGGATAAGAATTAACCCAGGCTTTTTGCTCATTTGTTTGCCATAATGGGATTCTTTGTATAGCGTGATAATTTTTTGTTTGCTGATAATTTTCTTAGGCTTCACCTGGACTATTTGCCTCTGTCCTGAAATGACCTTTTAACCAGCTTCATTTAATCACTGTCATCCCTGATTATTTAAGATGCAGTAGAATCTTAGACTATTTACTCTAAGTCAACAATAATTACTTGGGAGCTATGTAAATTAATATCAATTACTTGCATTTATCAAAATTTTCATTTAAACTCTTAGTTGAGCTGTATGCAGTTGCATAAATTATTTTTAAAACTGATACTCATAAGAGAAAACCTTGTGATTATGCTGGGATGGAAAGATGACTGACAGAAAGGAAGGTGGAACTGTTTTTGTTGCTTAAATTAATTTAGAAAAGTGCCCCAACTGTTCTGTTATGGCCTTGTGACTCTGCCAATGTCAGATGCTAAAACTTGGCATGTTTGAATTAATATTTTGTTTCTTTTTCCTTATCCTGCCTGTTTCCTGTGGCACCAGTGGGGAAGAGAGAGGAGAAAAAAGTGGGTCAAACAAGGTGTGGAACCTGGAGAAGTCAACAAATTAAAAGTGCATTCACAATTTAATAAAAGTTAAAGAAAAAACAAAACAACTGCTGCTGGTGACATGTATTGACCTTGTGATCTTGGGAAGCCCTCTTTACTGTTTAGCCATTTAGTGTTCTGATTAATAAAATGGGCTCAGTAATATGTGTCTCACAGGGAGGTCAGAAGGATTAAATGACATAATATATGTGAATCCCAGGGAAAGAGATATACCAAGTTAGTCCATATGATGGTTATTTATTTTTTTTGTTAAGAACAAAGACTCCTGGCCCCTTGAGATTCTTCATCTCCAAGATTTCTTGAAATAGCAAACATTTTTTTAGTGTGTTCTATGTGCCAGACACCATTCTACGGAACTTACAAATGTTAACTTATTTAATCTTCATAAGAACTTTCTTTATTCCCACTTGGCAGTTTAAGAAACTGAGACAAAGGTGGTTAAATAGCTTGCCAGAGGTTAAAATCATACGATTAGGAAGTAATATTTTGTATTTGGAAAATAATGTCCTCATTCTAGAAAAGTTCCACACCTTGGCTAAAACTCTACCTCTCCATATTATGTTTCACCCATAGAGAGTATACTTGTTTCAGTTTGCTAAAGCTGCCAGAATGCAATATACCAAAAATAGGTTGGCTTTTACAATGGGGATTTGTTAACTTACAATTCACAGTTCCCAGGCTATGAAGATGTCCAAATTAAGACATCAACAGGATGGTACCTTTTCTGAAGAAAGGCTGCTGGCATTTGGGACACCTCTGTCACATGGGAAGGCACACAGCCAGTGTCTGCTGATCCATCTCTCTGATGTTTCATTGCTTTCAACTTCTGGCTTCAGTGGCTTCCTCTCTCTGCTTCTATGGACGTGTCTCGTCTCTCAGCTTCTTTGAGGCTTCTCTAAGCTCTTATCCACTTATAAAGGACTTCAACAAAAGGATTAAGACCCACCTTGAATGGGATGGGTCACATCTCGATTGAAATAAACAAACTGAAAGGTCCCACCCACAATAGGTCTGCATCCACAGGAATGGATTAAAAAAACATGGCCATTTCTGGGGTGCATAACAGCTTCAAATTACCACAGTTCTCCATATCTAAGACTTATCTACTTTGAAGGAAAATTCTTTTCTCCACTTTCTGTTTGAGTGTCCTATTGACTTCACTTTGTATCTCAGGTTGATACTGTGCTACAGGCTTTTATTTCAAGTTAGGATTTACTGTTTTATTTTAATTTCCTTTCAGGACACTGTACTAGAGTGCTTTTGAAATTTTGTTATTCTCTGTGTCAGTGATTTGTCCTTTGAAATAGAGAAATAACGTTTGTCACCCTGACATTTGGAGATCTAGACAGTGCCATTTGTTCCTTCTTAGCCTTGTTTTAGGTAGCAAATCAGGCAAGTGTTGTGGTTGCTTGCCTGGAGAAGAGATGGCATCTAAAATAAGATTCTGTCCATGCTGGCATGTTGTAGATACAAGGTTTGGGATCTTTTCTCAGAACATTTTCACCTTATGCAGAAATGATGCTCTTTTACTTTTCATTGATTTTTTTTTTTTTTTTAATCTCCTCCCTTCTTACAACTAGCAATGGGTTCTACTTGGTATTTTCCTGTTTTGACACTAGTGGTGGATATTTTGGCGTTAGCAATCCTGATATAATATCGAGATTATCTATTTTATTAATCTCTGTTATTTCACCTAGGTGATTTTGGGGGTACACATTTCAGAACTAATGATTTGATCTGACTTTTAGGATGACGGTATTAAATTAACTTTTTGTTAATCTTTGCTGTATAGACTATAGAGTTATATGCTTAATATAGTGTGTGAGTATGTCTATTTAAAGTTTAGTAATAGTTTTAAGAATCTCTCAATTTAAATTTGAATAGATTTTGGATCTCTACACAAACTCATACAGGTGTAATTAAAAGACTGGTATGCTACTCTTTTAATGCTAGTTTTGAACTTGTGTAAGAATAGCATTTTTTAATTAATGTAGGAAAAATGTTTAGAAACAGGAAATATTTAACTTCATCTAATTTTGCAGTTCTCTTTTTGTGCTTTGGGTACCCTGGGATTATGCTATATTTGACATAGTTACAATGGTGAATATAATATAAGGCAATTCTTTCATGTTTTATATATAAAAATGCAGAGAATGAGGAGTGTTGCTGTTTCAGACTTTCTGATGCCCTAAACTAGGGTTGTTAGAAAAAATACAGGGCAACAAGTTAAATTTGTATTTTAGGTAAATGGTAAATAATGTTTTAATACTATGGGGCATATTTACACTAAGTAATTATTCATTGTTTATTATGCAACTGGACATCCTGTATTTTTGTTTCCTAAATTTGGCAACTCTATCTTAGTTCCATTTAGTACTACCATTGCCCTATTATGGTAGCTGGGAAATACGCTTACCCTAGCTGAGCTTAGCAGTCTACTCTTTGTACTGAGTTACAGAAGGACTTTAATCAGACCTTCTTAGTTCAGCTTACGGGAATAAGGAAACAGCGTCAAGAATACCCTGTGGCACAGTGAATCAGTGACTTCCTCCTCAAAAGACAAAAGTTTTACATTAAGAAAAGAGTCATGGAAACTCTGCATGTAAGAGCTTGCACATCAATCTCTAAATCCAGTCACCGAGGCTGTGGCAACAAGACATGCTTGAGACAACATAGGATTGAGAAATTTGCCCGTGCCCTCCTCATAAAGATACAGTGTCATCGCTGATGAGACAGAATGGATCATGCAGCCATTACTTAGGTTTTGACCCCTACCCCCTTTCCTCAATCTATAAAAATCCTAACTCACATTCTCACTTCAAATTGGTTTTAGGAAGATTCCTCCAGTTTCTTGCCAGTGCACTTGCAATAAAATCACCTCCACACTGATTAGCACATTTCTCCTTTGTAGCACTGGATCAGCAGGCCCTTCTATTGGGAAAAGCCTTGCTTGCAGTATCAATTGGGCACTGATTTTCTTCTCAGGTCTTCTAATCATAGCCAAGAAATTTATCATGTTTAGGAGTCAAATTGGCACAGAAATGGGATTCAAAGCCATTAAACAATGTGCAAATAAATACATGTAAGATTATGGTTAATCCAGTTCTGTCTACCTGAGGCCCACAGGAGAAACAATGAAACTACTCCCTACAACCAGTCTGACCTGGAGACAGGCTAGTAGGCCGGAGGGTGTCTTATTTCAGTAGCAGGACAGCTGATCCATCAAGTCTGTTCTATAGCTCTCAGACCGGGGTGGGGCTCTTCAAGGTTGACAGCCATGCTGGCCAGGATGTAAAAGAAACTCAGAAACATCATATTTCTACTGGTAAATTACGTATTCAGTGCATACTTTGCATTTCCTTTGTTTTATATCCCTGCTTCCCTCCTGTCCAAGTACATTCTACCTCCGTCCCCAAATACCTTTGAAGAATCACAGCTTATTCCTTTAATCTACTCTCCAAACTCACTCCTAACACTTAGCACAGTGTTTTAGAGCTTATAGATATTTGCAAACTGTTGCACAGTTTACAACCCTATAATCCAATCATAGTGAAAGCAAAACAAACAAACAAAAAAGAAGGTATTCAGGTTCTATTTAGGATGTTAGATTTTTTTAAAGATCCTATCTGAAAAATATGTGTTGTGATGGGACTGTCCTCTATTATGGGTCTTTTCTATGAGCTTTAAAAACTATTAGCATAGGATAGGCTTGGTAATTTTAAAGCTCATTATAATTATTAAAATTGAGATAAATGCCCACTTTCCCTTTTTAAACACAAGTTAGTGAGAGTGTCTTCATAATAAATAATGTGTAATGAAGGGAGTTATGGAAAAGTTAAAAAAAAAGTGTTAAACATTTTTATCTTATGGAGTCTATCTAATTTGGATTCATTTTTCTCTACTTCTCTTTTGCTTATTTGGACACTTTTCTTACTAATTTTGCCAGCTTCTTTCAATGTCTCTACTTGTTGACCATACCCGTTGAAATAAACTAAAATTAGTCTTAGTATATAAAAAATCTAATGTCATTTGGTGGATCTCATTTCACTCATGTCTTTTCATGTTTCACAAAGTGCCTATCTTTCTGGTGGCTAAAACAAAGTGTTTTTTGTTTGAGCTTTGATCAGGATGTGCTCACTCAAAATCTATCATTCTTAATTACATCTGTAGAGGTGGTCCCCAGGCAGGCTTTCTACTCTTGCCTTAATCATCTTCAGGGATATCATTGAATTTGATATTCCAATCATCTGTAACTCTTTGCTGATGGCAGAAAAAAAACTCACCAATTGGGTCTTGTTTTAGCCCTAGACATAACTTATTGAGAAAACTTGAAATAAGGAAAAAATATATAGAACATTGACAGTTCTGTCAGGATTGTTATTCTCACAGACAAATATTTGAACTCTAGGCAAAGACTTTGACCTCTGTACTCTTCCCCCCAAATGGGCTGTCTGGCTGTCAGTTCCTAAGATAACTTTTTCATCATGTGACAGCTTCTGCAGTGGAGGTGACAGTCTGTCTGCAGTGGGACAGAATGTGGCTGCTTGATCATGAATTAGAGGGGGATGTCACTGTTTGTCTAAGACTCCCATATGCTTGCTAATAGTGAGAGTAAGGTGTATCCAGTCACTCCCTGGGAGCAGACAATTCAAAAGGATGCACTTTTGTTCAAATCAGCTAAGATGATGGCAAGCAGAGATGCTTTTGATTTTAGCTATTCTCAAATTCCTTCTCTTCAGAAGGTGAGCTTGTGCTGGACACCTGTGTGAATAATATTTCCATCTTATTTTGTCACATATCAGAGTTCTTGGAGTTCTTTCTAGTCAAGCAAGGATGAGGGAGGTATCTGTGGGCTGCTGAGAGAAAGATCAGTTATCATGGCCAATGGTCTCCTTGTTTCATTTTTGGATAGAAGTACACCACCATTTACACAAATTGGGGTCCTTTATCTCGTAAGGACATTATATTAACCTTGTTGACTGGGATCATCATCTTTATCAACATATTTATTTGAGTGAATATTTGTGCAAAATACAGTGTTAGTTTATAGTGAAATTTCCAATTTCTACTTGCACCATCCTAAGGAAGCCCAGATTAAAACTGAATAGCTGAGCTGCCTCAAGTTAGAGAAAGAATATAAAAGACAGAACATTCACAACTGGGCATGGGAGGCTGGAGATCTTGTTCTGGTTCTACAACATATTTCATATTTAATCCTGAAGAGGTTACTTAACCCTGGCTGTCAATTTCCTCATCACTAACAAACAAGAGGGGTCCACTGAATGTTCCTTAAGGGTTCTGCCTACTCTAAATTCAGTGATATTAGGTGACCTTTTAGTCCAAGGTTTTTTCATGACCAGGAGAGTTAACTGACCTTCACTTCAGGCCCTTGCATTGTGTTATTCTTTATATTTGATGTTTTTGTCTTGTTACACAAGGATTGTGCTGTGCTGGTACAACATTCTCTTTCAAACGACATTCTCTGAAAGGCTGTTTTTCAGTTTGTGTCTAGAGACACTATCTTCCAAGCAAACCTGCCCCCCCCCCAAAAAAATGACCATACACTCCTTGTCTCTACTTCGAACAAAATAACTATAACAAATTGGTTAGAAGGCCTCATAATTGAGGAAAGGAGGGGTATAGAGAGAAGGATAAAGATGTGTGTGGGTGTGTTTGTGTGTGCTTGGGGAGGTTCAGGGAGAAATAGCGCTTGTAAAATGTTTTCTGGTAGAACAGTTTAAGATTTGTTTGGGTGTAAATTGAGCCAGAAGTTTGAAAATAAGAAAAGACTTCATAAACACTTGTTTTCTGTATAACCACCTTGTTAAATAAACGCAGCATTTGGATCAACTCTGTTTGTCTAATTCTATTGTACACTTGGGAAAGCAGAAGGCATTTAGCATTATGCAGAATCTGGCCTTTGGTTATTTGGAGAAGAGGACTCCTATACTCACTAGGTCACATAAATGACTACAGCTGCTAAGAACATGTTGAAGGTGTCAGCAGTGAAATCTTCACCACACAGACTGTGAAAAATTATATGAGGGCAGGAAATAATTTATTTTG
Organism: Choloepus didactylus; assembly: GCF_015220235.1. Classification (NCBI taxonomy): domain Eukaryota; kingdom Metazoa; phylum Chordata; class Mammalia; order Pilosa; family Megalonychidae; genus Choloepus; species Choloepus didactylus. Next base: position 59,165,756 of record NC_051319.1, on the reverse strand, counting down.
CTAACAATCTCATCTGCAATTTGTACCTGTTGAAGCTGAAAGTGCACTCTTTGTTTCCAGCCTGTCCCTGCTTCTTTGCCTTGCTGTCTCTTCCCTTTATTTGACAGACTTGCAACAGTTGAAGCCTTAGGTTCAGATAAGCATTAATAACAGCCATTTTTACAGTCCACTGGGAATTAATTTTATTCTTTTTGGTGCATGTTTTTACAATAGTTTCAAAATGGTAGAATGTAGATATAGTTGTTGTAGAAAATAATTCAGACAGATTGATTTGTTTAGCTACCCAGCGGAATCCGATTGCTCTTTCTAAAGTTAAATTCCACAGAAGAAAACCTAGTACACAACCCCACCCACATACACACACATACACCACACAACACATAAATACATGTGCACAACTTTGTAGCCATTTCCAGATCAGGTAAAGACTGCTTGCTTTTTTTTTTTTTTAAACCTGGAAATAGATTGGATTGTAATTGCTTTTTAATAAACTATTTTTACTTTGGTCCATTTTGCCCTTGGATGAGCTATAACATACACACACACACGCACACACACACACACACAGACAGATAGATAGATAGATAGATAGATAGATAGATAGATAGACAGATAGATTACTATGTTCTTATTGAATTCTTACTTTTCAATAATTGAATCTTCCAGATTCTGGTGGGAGTTGAGAGATTGTTTTCTTTATATATACTTGTTTGATTATAGCTGACACTGTTAGAAAACTCTTTTGTCCTGTTTTCTTAAGTTACATGAGAACTCGGTTTCAATGCTGGGTAGGTATGTAGAGCTGTAAATTATATGAGTTGTAGGTATGCTAATAACAAGTTATTCTTTTCTTATGGCTTTTCCAAGAATTCTGAAGAAGAAGCAGTGGGAAGTATGTCTTGCTGTTTGAGAAGTACATAGATAGTGACCAATATCTAGAAAAAAATGAAAATGTTTAATTTTTAAACTTTCACTTCAGTTTGAAATGCAGATGAAGGTTGCATTTTTCTTGAGGGCTTGGAAGATAACAAGACCTGATAAATCATAGAGAGAGATGGAAGCAAATTCATGTGAAAATTTCATCATTTTTCACATCAGTTGTAGGAAAGGAGAGAAACCTTGGATTTGTGCGATATTCCAAACTCCAGATATAGCCTAAATTGCCATGTGTGATAGGCAATTCAAAGAGTATATGGAAAGACATGAGGCTCTTTTCTTTTTCAAAGCAAAAACAACAACAAAAACAAAAAACAAAACAAAACAAAAAGATAGGAAAGTTGAGTGTCCTGAGTATTTTCTTTTATCAAAGGTACATTGACCTGTTATAAGTGAAATGTTTTCTCTAATACCCAGTGCCCCATATGCCATGTGAGACCTCAAACTTTACACGGAAAGGCAGGGGTCAAAGAAAGAGATTCGGAGATTGAATTAGTGCATTAGGTAGTGTGTAGGCCAGTGGGCAGGCAGTGTGTAGGTTAGCGGGCAAGCAGTCTCAAGGTTTCTCATGGTCACCTAATGCATTAATACTCTGTAAAAGTAACTCAGTTTCGAACAGCTAAACTCCAGGCAAATAATGAAGTAGGGGGGTTTAATACTGAGTATTCCATTCAGTACCTCAAGGTTGTCTTTTTTCCTTCCTCCAACCTCCAAATAATGCTCTGCATCCTTTCCCCCATCCACAAACACACACGCACACACACACACACACACACAAATAAATAAAACCCAAGTCCTATTGCTGTTTGGACTTGAGATCTCACCAGGTTTGCCGGCTGATATCTACTATCCCCTCCTAAAGTGTTAGCTGATAATAGTTACATGTGTGACTCATTCCTTATGATGGCTGCATTTATACACAACTGTATGTCAAATAATAAAATAATAGGCAGTGGAGAAGATGTTCTGGAGGCTGGGGAATTTTTTCAAATACCATCATACACATAGCTTACTTTATCTAATTGAAAGAATGACTCTGTTTATGCAATCAAAGATATGGAATTGGAAAATGAATTTTAACAAGAGACAAAATAAATAAAACATGACTTCTCACTTTAAAAAGCTATATAGGATGGTATTTCTTAAAGACCTTTTTTTGGTCATGCTTTCTTTGGAACTTTAAAAGAAAGTTTGAACAATATAGGGACACCTAAATTATTAAAAGTAAATTTAAAGCATTTAAAATTTTTTTTTATGACTCTGATATGATAAATTGAAAGGCAGTGGGGTGTTATAACACAAACACTGACACTGGAATCAGATCACCTGGGATATCTCAGTTCTAACACTTATTAGCTGGGTGATCTTGGGTAAGTGACCCAGCTTTTCTGAGTTTTATCTTCTTTGATTATAAAATAGAAACCGTTACCAAAGGATCCAATGAGATGGTGCAAGTGCAAATGCTCAAAGCAAATGCTCAAATTAATAGATATCGTTAATAATAAGCAGTTTTCAACCCTTTTAAGAAACACTATCTGCTTACAATTTAATTAAAAACCTATTAACTATGATATGTGTAGTGGAAAAGAGAGTGAACAGGGAGTAGCAGACCAGACTTCTAAAAGATTAGAACAATTAGGTAAATAGCTTGAGTGTATTGATTTAATGCTAATTATTTTTAGCTTGAGTGGGTTTGTTAGACATATAATGTTACTTTAATATATCTTAGCTAGTTGGATTGGTTTAATTTTCCATGTAATTTTCAGGGAAGTATTAAACAGTCAGTAGCTATCATATGGGACATTAGAGAACATCTCAGTCACTTTATGCTTAAGTTATCATTTTGGGCAATGGATTTAGAGAAAGCTATAGTAATAAAAGTATCTTAGATTTCTTTTTATCCATTCCATTGGGTGAGATGCAAAAGAAAAGAAATATCAACAACCCCAATGAAGTCAGTTTTGTACTTGATACTACAATGAAGAGAGAACAGTGGAGATGGTCAATCCACCAAAGAAGAGTGTTAAAGAGTATAAACCCCTTTAGCTGGAGATAGAAAAGTCACTCACCATTTATAAGGCTGGTGCCCAGAGTGTCTTTGACCAGTATTCACAGAAACTAAGACCTGTAATTGTTGCTAGAGTATGTGAACTCTCAAAGCCTCTGGGAATCCTTGGGTTTGTGGGTAGCATAGGTGGCCTAGGAGAAACAAGAGAAAATACAAGTAAACTATTCCTTTGGTTGTTTTTATTAGGAGTTTTTAGCAAAGCCCACAAAAGGCCACCATTTGTTATGAGTCACCAGGTAAGGTCATGCACGGAATTGCTCTGGTGACCTCTAAGGTGCATGCCGTGTATACCTTTCTGCTGAAGCAGTTCCCACTTATGAGCAATGGCACGTGGCTGGATTCCTACAGGAGGAAGTGAAGGGAACATTCCCTAACCTCACAAACAATCACAGAGTGCTAGAAATTCCAGGACCTTTAACATCATCTGGTTTAACCCTTTTGCTGGTAGATGAGGTAAATGAGACCAAAGTAGTGTGCCCAGGTTCCACAAATATTTATTGTGGAAATTTATTAAAAATTGTTACTTTCCAGGACATTATCTATATATACTATACCATAAAGCTACATTTGGACGTTTCTCACAGATGAGAAAATTGAGGTTCATTAGGCTAAGAAACTTTCCTGAAATTCACTTGCTGATAATTTTTAGGAATTGAAAATACCCCACATTTCCACTGTATCAAACTAGAATAGATTGTAGAAAGAGATTCACTTTTCTTTTAGAGTGGTAGTTTCTTTTTCTTTTGTATTATGATGTGCTAACTCCAAAAGTTTTGAATGTGTTTAGACAAGGTGGAAGAAGAGAAGAAGAGAGACAGGAAGAATTGATTCTATGAGGTTGAAGGAAAATCAGTGTCAGGATGAGGAAATTGGTAGGTGGAAGAATGTGACAGAGGAGTAAGGAGAAAAAATAAATACTGCTTTTGGAGCCATGTAAAGGTGTGAGCACCTAGAAAATTAAGCTATAGCTTCATTGGAAGATGCAAAACACCAGACTCCATGAAACCCTAATTATGCAAGAAATGCATGGACATTGCTAAGTAGGATAAATACAACCGTAACTTTTCAGAATTAACGGTGGTTAATATCTTTCAACTGAGGACTCTGGAAAAAAAAAATTGACATGCTTATTGGGAAAATGAGCCATAAATAAGACCTGCTTAGACTCATTAAGCCCACTAATCAATTAACTCCAACCGAGATTCAAGGAACAACCAAGAAATTTGTATCCAAACCATATTCCAAAGGAAACTTTCGTAAGAAGGGAAGAGAAGTCTCTGTGGTGAAATGAGCTTGGGGCAGTAACACATGCTGTCTATCTTTTCTTGGAGAGCCGCAAGAAAGAAACCTGGTGGACATTGTTTAGCCCAGGGTTTTCCAAAGATATTTGGCTATTAAATTATTTTTCAGTGGAAAAACATATGGAACAATGTTTTTCAATGTATGGTACTTGGCCTATAAGTGATTTGATATTTATAAAGAAAAATGGGAAAGATACTTTTGTTTACATATATTTCACAACTTTGAAATAGTTTGTTAGATTTTCAGAAATTCCAGTAGTTTCTTATAATCTCGTGTATGTTACTATTCTCAGCCCTCCATGAGCCCAACCCCAAAATGGGTCTCCTGTCTGGTGTTGCTCACACCAATAGAACAAAACCAGATTTGGTAAATCAAAGCAGCACTTTATTCTTTGGCCAAAGAATAGAGAAGGGTGGACTTGTGTCCTAAAGGCACTTTCTTTCCCAAGGGAGACGAATGAATTTTTTTTTTCCAGGACAATACACAGAATTTTATTTAAGTTACTCCATTTCATTCAATAACCTTCTATGAAGTTCCTGGCACCATGAATATTAATGTCATTATGGTTTCTCCTTGGAATGGGCCATGGTTTTAAAAAGTGTGGGCTACATTTCCATGTATAACTCTTTACCAAAAAGCAACTCCTTAATCACAAAAGAAGGAGAGGGAACATTGAGATTTATTTGTAGAAATTTCTCTCTACTAAAAATAATTCATAGCTTATAATCTTTCAGGCTTGTATTTTCAGTTGGGGCCTTTTTGCGGGGAGGGGTGGTGATTGTTTTTCACAAATCTTTGATTAATACACACAACCTGCCCCACTGTACCATGGAAAGGAAATGAGGACTAGTCTCCAGAGAACAAGCAAGTGGCAAGTGGTCCTTCTGGAAAGGAGCTCCAGAGGCTCCTAAGGGTGAGATTGTCATCCTACCAGTGTAAGGAGATGGAATCAGTAACCCGTTCTCTTGTCAGTAGTAGTAATTACTACTAGTCGGTAGTGATAAGGTATAACCAGGGGAACAGGAAAGACAGTAACTACCTGTATAACCCATGGATTCAAATCTCTAAATTGGGGATGTGTGTGTGCTTGAAGAAGGCAGAACTGGAGCAGACAGCTACAGAGTCTGGAGACTATGACAGAGAAGAGGAAAAGTGTGAATAAAAAATACAGCTCTCCCACCAGGCGACCGACTGCAAGGTGGTATTATCAGTCAAGGGTAATTGTGGGCTTTTCTCTGAGATGAGGGTGCATTGAATGGATTCTCCAGTTTTCACAAGAAAATTGGAACGATACTGAACCAGTGGAAAGAGAAATCAGTTTCCTTTTATTGTTCGATAAATACCAATAGAGCACCTGTGTTCACACCACTGGGACAGGTGCTAAGGAGACAAAATTAAGTTGCCTGAGATATGGACCTGACTCAAAGGAACAATCTTGCAATGGCCATCAGATCCCACGCACACTACAGAGCATCGTGTCCCAGGGGCCATGGAGAGGGAAGGTCACTTCTCCCTGGCAGGATCACCAAAGGCACCTCTCAGTCCTCTCCTTCTGGTTCTCAGCTTGTTCTTTGTGCTAACGGCTCAGCCTGTCCATTTCCAGGCACTTGCTTGTTGTATTTTTCGCTGTAATTTGAGAGCTAGAAGTGTGAGAGGGTAAGATTTTACATCTCAGGTGCCTAATAAATGTACGTGTGGAACAGATGTTTGTGGAAGGGCTGTTGTATTTTGGTCCGGAAAGGTGGGAAAATTTTTGGAAAAGGAGAGCTAAGATGGTGGATGTAAGGCATTCTAATCAGAAGGTAGGAGCAAATGTATACCCACAGGCAAATTCAGTTTGTGGCTGGGGACCAGCAGATTGCCTAGATAAGTTAGAAAGCAGAGCTTTGCTTGAATACAGTGGGACTGATAAAGTTGAAAAATTAAGGTAGTGCCACTGGAGTACCAGGTTAAAGTATCTGGGCTTTGTTTTATAGGCAAGAAAGAGCATCTGAAGATTTGAGGGCAAGGAAGTGACTTACTTTAAGTTTGACTTCAGAAAGATTAATTTTGTGACACAGTGAAGTACAGAGAAGCCTGAAATTAGAGGGCTTCTGGCATGATCTAGGTAGTGAGAAGGGCATTAAACAAGAGTGACTGCAGTGGGAAGTGGAAGGATGTGCTGCAGTGATGAAAGAACTTGGTCGTTGATGGATAGAAGAGGAATAAGTCCAAAACAATTGCTAGGATTTTAACCCAAATGATGGAAAGAGCTCCAATACAGTTAAGGACCTCAAAAAGGTAGCTGGAAGCCCTCTGCCAAGTATGTTAGTCTGATGAATTAAAAAACTAAAATTTTTTACTATTTCTCTCTTCAGAACCTACTGATCTACTGAGGCTCAACCACAGCATATGAAAGAATAATGAAGAATAGAGGGTATCAAGGAGCATTGAGGGATAGAAGATCATCAAGTAAAAAGAGCATCCACCACAAAAGGTAGGGTTGAATGTCAAAGTGTAGAGAAAGCTTTGGATATCTTTAAGTTTGTTTTTGGTGCTTTGGTCAGTAAGCAATCAAGATGGAGAGAGATGCTATTCCAAAAAATGAAAGTCTGTAAGAACCAGTGTAGCTGAACCCATCCATTCATGATACCTTTAGACTTGCACAATACCATGGCATACAAGGTTTCTCCCAGGTGAATCAGTCATGAAAGCCAAAACTCACTGTGCAGGAGGATGTGATGGTGGTCCACCAAGTACTGAGTGGAGGGGCCCAAGGGCCCAAGGCTCTGAAAGGGGTTACTATGAGACCAGAAGACAACCCACACGTAGTAGCCTATGGAGGGTGATGACCGTGAGCCAGAACAGACTGACCCTCAGGAAGTAGGCCTCTGCTCACTGTGGTCCCCATTGTGGCAGCTCCCTCTGGACTGCACAGCTTCTTACCATTCTGGGTGGGGCAGTGGGATTATTTAACAGCAGATCAGGGAATGCATGCACAGGTAGCTGGTGCAGGTAGGCAAGGGGATTTCTGAAGAACTGGTTTTGAGCATGTGCAGTCCCTGGTCATGGTAGACCATGCTTCTACATACATCACATGTTCATAAAATGGCATCTAAGTCTTGCTCAGAGGCAGAGATCTTACATTTATAATGAGCAAAAGTGAAATTGGGTCAGATTTGGGAGCCTAATGCACATGCTCCTGAAAGGGGGCTTCCCCAGCTGTGGCAAAGTAGAAACTTGAGGTTAGCATCAAGATGGGTTCTTGCTTTTTCATTGGCTGGGAACTTTGTGGTTCACCACAGGGTGAGGGGGCCTTGGCTGCAGGCTGAAGTTTTTAGCAGCTTAGCTTCTTTGCAGGTGTTTGAAGTTACATTTTTCTGAAAATAAGCACAACTCAAGCAAAGATGGAAATTAGATAAAAATTTTTTGGGCAATCTTCTGGGTCAGACTTCATGCTGGTGACATTATAGGTACTAAATTGGTCAGGTCATCTTGACTAGCATTCAGTTATCAAGACATAGTGTGTTTTGCAAAAGTATTTGCATATTTTTTGCTTGTTGCTTAAACTTTCTAAGTTTAAAATTTTTTAAAGTTGTTTTGTATTTTAATCACAATTCATTAAAATGGATAAATTGTTTTGTAAAAGCATAAAGGCAGTGATAAAAATTATAAGGTAAAGATGTCATCTCAAAATAAAAATGTGAATATGGAGCATAAATCTGTATGTCCTCAGAAAAATAATTAATCAAGTGTAATGTGTTCATGTAAGCAGCCAAAAGAGAAAGCTGCAGATAAGAAGTACAATGAAAACTCAGATTAAAATGTGAAAATTTAATTTTCTAGAACTTTGTCAAATATATGCATGAAGCCATAGCTTCTCAGATACCATTTTCAAAGTACAGTGACCAATCAATTAAAATTTTTTTAGAACAGGAAAAAATCATGCTTTCCATAGTACATTTTTAAATCTAACAATTAAATCAAAGAAAGTACTGTGAAATTTTTGAGACTACATCCCTCAATAAAAAAGTACAGATCCTGCATTGCAAAAAAAAATCAAAAAGGTTGTATGCTAGTATAATTAATGCTGAGAGAGAAATAAATGTTATTTGCAAGCTACTATCTTAAAAATCACATAATACTGTTGGATGTTGCCTAATATCAAGGACATATGATTTTAAAAAGCAATTATTATTATGTGCCTACTAAATTTTAAGCACTTTTATTTGGCGATACCAATGATATACTAGGAACATGAGTACTTTCTTGGCAAGTAAGCTGTGCATAGATGAGAAAAAAGTAACGACTTTAAGTTTTGATCACCACTAAAAACTAATGCCACAGAAGAGATTTTTAAAATATTGTAGATGTTTATATTTGAGCTGAGCATACAGAATAGAAAAGGCGCTCTGAGAATGGCATGACAGACAGGCAGTATAGCATTGCTGGGTGGAAAAAGAGTTTGCTTTGAATACCAAAGCACAAACTGCTGTATTCATAGAAACATATTATTGGAAAAAGTTTCTTTCTTCATTCAGTGATAAAAGAAATAGTGAAAATTATGAACACAATTAAATTATTGTCAGTGGATGTGCTTCTTTTCAGTCTGTTGTGAAAAGAAACGGAAAGAGCTCTTAAGACTGGTTCTTCACTAAAGTCCTCTGGCTTCACCAGTTTTTTAAATGAAAATGATGTTTAAATATCATTTAAACAGGTACTTCACCAGTTTTTTAAATGAAAATGATGTTTAAATTTTTCTTCATGATTCTTATGCCAATAATTTCAATGGTTTATTCAAAGATGAATTTTAGTGATAAATTTAAATCTTGAAAAGACTTAAAAACTAAATATTATGACTTGATTTTGTTGCTGAAAACATGATACCAAGATTTAAAATAGGACTAACTTATGGAGAAAATGACTTAGGCCATGAATTTTGTTCTCACTTGTTACTTGATGATTTTCTTCATTAGTCAGAAGAAAAATTGATAATATAACATGGATATATTTTTACATCCTTATCTTAATGCTGCCACAAAAATACTTTCTGGGGCTAAATGCAGTATGGCAAATGGAAATAAGTCTATTTTCTACAAACTTCCAAATTATAACATTTTAATGTAATGTGGTTGTCAGTTTTTGTTTCTGAAGGAACATTGAAAATAATCTTTGATGTGAAATTCTTTCATAATGTTGGATCAATTTTTAATTTATTAGCCAGAGCTATCTAAATTTGCTGCCATCTGGTTTACCTGTAAGATAAACTCTGATTTCTTTAAGGTATTTATTTTTAGAAAAACAATTGTGGAAAGTCCATTTCTGCAAAAACATTATATGGAAAATAGCAAAGATGAAGGAAAAAAAACTTCTCTTTTTGACTATTTTACTGTATATGTTAATAAATATTTATTTAATATTGCATTATATTATATAAAACAGAAGTTTTATTACAAAAGAAAGAATTGGTTGGGGAAAACGACAATTCTAGTTCATTAGAAAGTTTTTCCCTTTTATAAAAAATCTTGGCTCCCTCATCAGTTCTTTCTGAACAGAAAGCCTACATCGTAGAAGCAGTGTCATCTAGGCAGCAGGGATGCTGTGGCAGATTGAGTTATGAATCTCAGATAAAACGTTCTCTTACTCTTAATCCCATTTCTCTGGGTGTGAATCCTTTATAAATAGGCCTTCTGAAGAGATTATTTTCAGTTAAGGTGTTGCCAACTGAAACAGGATGGGTCTGAACCCTATTACTGGAAGCTTTATAAAAAAAAGAACACCACGGGGAGGAGCTGGAACCCAGAAGGGAAGGGAGGGGGTATTGCCATGTGACAAGAAAGCCCAGGAACCCGAGGATTGCCATCCAGCCAGAATGACACGAACACCAGGAGAAACCAGGCCCTCTAGCCTCTGAAACTGCGAGTCCCTAAATTCTTGTTGTTAAGCAAACCCATTGTGTGGTATTTGTTTCAGGAGCCTGAGAAACCTCAGGTACAAATTGGAAGATCATTTATTTTGTCTGATTTCTTAATTACTAAATCTTATTTATATGGTACTGAATCAGAGACTTACAGATTTTGTCAGGGTTACTTTGTTGTTTTATTCAAGGTTTGTATGATTTTAATTTTGATATGGTGGACATGGTACTGCTCTAAATGATCTGTATATCTATTTCTTTAAAAAATTGAATGTGATAAACAAGCATTTTGGTTTCACAAACAGAAATCAATTCTAGGTAGACTTAAATTGAAGTGGTATTTATTTGGAAAAATTCATTCATTCCTTCCATTACTCAACAGATGTGCATTGAGTTTCTACCATATGCCCCATTCTGGGCTCTGGGAAGAAAAGGGGAACAAAGTAAAGTCCTGCTTTCAGGAAGTTTTTATTTCTATGAGGGGAGACAGACATTAAACAAACAACTATATAACATGTCAATTGGAGAAAATTGCTAAAAGGTGAATAAAGCAAGGTTCAGAGGTTGGGAAAAGTGAAAAATCCATGAATTAGGCTTGAACAGACCAGAACCATGGGACACTAAGCAGTTGTGTTCTTGACCAAAATAATCTGAGAAAGATGCTGCTAATTTGATGTCAGGGTCTATGCACACTGGGGTTGTGGACTTTGGCTGCTGCCACCACCATAGCCCTGCTTGTGTACCTTGCTTCAGAGTCAGAGGGACTCCTGATGGCTGACTCCAGGTCTTATGTCCATACTTGAGAGGGATTGTCTGCTTCCCTCTATCATCTTTAGTGGAATTGTGGTTCTGACACCCACCAATCTTGAGTTTCCCCCAATTTAGGATCACCAAGAAAAGTACAGGTAATCAAACTAAATTTGAATTTTAGATAAAAAATAAATAATTTTTTTAGTATAAATATGCTGAATTTAACTAGATTTTCTGTATTTATTTTTGCTAAATCTGGTAACCTTACTCCAAATAGGAAAGATGTTTGGATGCTATTGTGGATTGAACCATGTCCCCCAGAAAAGACATGTTAAAATTTTAATCCACATTCTTGTGGGTGTGAACCTATGTGTAAATAGGACTTTTGAAGAT